>NC_138058.1:46449353-46804353 GCF_964194185.1 Rhinolophus hipposideros
TCATGTGGCCTGATGTCTGGGTGGGTCTGAGCGGGCATAGCAGGAGAAGCCTTCACCAGGACGGGAGATGGCTCACCTTGGCAGTCCAGGCTGCTATGAAAACAAACACCCAGTGAAGGGGCAGAGGGAGGAAGGGAAGGATCCTGCCCCTGATCCAGCAGCTGAAAGCGAGAAGCTGATAATAGCGAGAAGGCCTGAAATGCACCCCACGGTAATCTAGCCGTCTGGCACAAGCCCACTGGGAAAGGAGGCCATATCCGGCCTACCAGGCCGTTCTGACCAAATGTGGGGTGCAACTGGTCCGTGTCAACAGCACGTTCCCAAAGGTCCCCTGGAGCTGGAGCCTGGGAGGGGCTCTAATCTCCAGGCCAGAGGGCGGGCTAATTCTCACCTTCCAGAGTGAGTGAGAGAACATCCAAGGCCATCTCCTTCTGGCCCCAGGTCTGCGGAGAGGCTCAGCTTTCCCTGAGACAAAGTCCTTGGGAGCTGCACTTGGACCTTTTGTTAGCTCAGATAGTGGATTTGAGAGCTTTGTGGGCTCCTGAATGCTCATGGTAATGACAAGCAACTCTTATACTGCACTTACCCAGTGCCAGGTACTGTTCTCAGAGGTTTTATCTAAACCATTGAATCCTCATAACAGTTCTACAAAGTAGGAATTATCTCCCTTATCTCCATTTTACAGACAGGGAGACTGAGGCATGGAAAGGGGGCAGAGCTGGTATTCAGATGCACTTTGGCTCCAGAGCAGTGCCCTTCACTGTGTGGTGGCACTGCCTTGTTGCTCCACTACGTGAGCTGGAGCAGAGATTTGGCTTCAGTTGTCCACGGAGAGCCCAAACGTCCTAAACATGTGGCCTGTGGGTGTATAGTTGGTGCAGGTGATAGCATGCCATCAGAATTAACCACCACCTTACTTAGAGCAGGGAGAAGGCTCATCCAACCCCACCCCCTCCTAAGGTTAGTGCATGCAGACCTGGAGAGGTTGCTTGGGGTCAGGCAACTACTGTGTTTCCCCGAAAATAAGACCTAGCTGGACAATCAGCCCTAATTCGCCTTTTGGAGCAAAAATTAATATAAGACCTGGTCTTATTGTACTATAATATAAGACCGGGTCTTGTCTAACATAATATAAGACTGTGTCTTATATTAATTTTTGCTTTAAAAGACGCATTAGAGCTGATTATCTGGCTAGGTCTTATTTTCGGGGAAACACGGTAGAAAATGATAAAACAAGGATCAGATCCAAGGTCTCCTGACAGCGTCCTTTTAATTTGCCACATTTCTCTAGGAAAATAAGACTGTGTCCCTCCCCCTGGCACCCCTGCCTGCCTTGTGCATTCAACCCCCACGGTAGAAGGCAGGGGTGTTGGGTGGTTGGTGTCACTTATCTGCTAGAGATTTCCTGTGGAGCTGAGGGCCATGTTGAGCTGATCACCTGTTCCTGCCCTGGGTCTGGCACCTAGAGAGCCCCTTCCATCTGGTAAAGAAGATTGAGAAGAACTAGAGAGACTTTTCAGTCCCATGCCTCCACATCTCTCCTCCCTCTTGACTGAGAGCTAGTTGGTGACCCCTGGAGGCCCTTTGACCTGAGAACCAGGTTCGATGGGGCTCACCATGGGTCTTGCCCAGAGCTCAGGTTTGGTTGCATTGGGATCAAGCCTCTGGGCCTGGGACAGTTACCTCTGGATGTACAGGAGCTTTGCCAGGTAATCATTTCAGGTAATGGCAAAGGCTTTGGATGAGGTGTCCAAACTTGTTTAACACCCTTTTGGTATTTCTCTTATTTTGTGGATTTCTTTCATTCACCTGTTAAGGACCTGCCCTGCCTTAATCTCTGTTCCCTGAGGAATGATAAGTTTCTTGTTTGTTTGTTTTGTTTGTTTAAGGGTTGTACTCCCAGCTGGTCTTACCTCTGGGCCCCCAGCCCACAGGCCCAGGCAGGCAGACTGGAGCTCTCGTGATGCCTGGATCAAAATACAATCACTTCCTGATTTCAAAATATGTGACAGAGCTACAGTAATCAAAACAGTATGGTACGTCAACCAATGGAACAGAACAGAGAATCCAGAAATAAACCCATGCACATACGGTCAACTGACCTCCAGCGAAGGCATCAAGAATATACAATGGGGGAAAGAACAGTCTTTTCAACACTGGTGTTGGAAAAACTGGATAGCCACATGCAAAATAATTAAATTGGACTCTTATCTTGCACCACACACAAAAAATCAACTCAAAATGGATCAAAAGCACAGGCATTAAAAAACAAAAATAGACAAGCGGAAATTCATTGAACAAAAAAGCTTCTGCACAGTAAATGAAACAATCAACAGAGTAAAATGGCAACTTATGGAATGAAAATATTTGCAAACCATATATCTGATAAGGGGTTAATAGCTAAGATACCCAAGGAACTCTTACAACTTAAAAGCGAAAAACCTGGTAACCCAATTTTTAAAAAAGTGGGCAAAGGACTTCAATAGACATTTCTCCAAAGAACATGTACAAATGGCCAACAGGTACATGAAAATGTGCTGAACGTCACTAATCATCAGGGGGAAGAAAATGAAAACCATAATGAGATTCCACTTCCCACCTGTCAGAATAGCTATTAATAAAAAATAAAAATAAAAAAGTATTAGTGAGGATGTGGAGAAATTTCAAGTCCTACACTCTGTTGGAGCAATGCAAAATGGCATGGGTGCTATGGAAAATAGTATAAAGCTTTCTCAAAGAATCAAAAAATAGAACTACCAGATGATCCAGCAATCCTACGTCTGGATATTTACCCAAAAGAATTGAAATCAGTTGATTAAAGTGACATTAGCCCTCCCATGTTCATTGTAGCACTATTCATAATAGTCAAGATATGAAAACCACTTAAATGTGCTTCAGCCGATGAATGCATACAGAGAATGGGGTATACACATACAGCAGAATATTATGTAATCTTAAAAAAATGAGGAAATTCTGCAATATGCAACAGCATGGGTGAACCTTGAGGACATTATGCTAAGTGAAATAAGTGAGTCACAGAAAGACAAAGGCACGATTTCTCTTATTTGAGATAGGTGAAATAGTCAAATTCGTATAATTAAGGAATGGAGTGGTGATTTTCAGGGGCTGAGGAAAGGGTGAAAGGGGAGTTACTAATCAATAAACGGGAAGTTTCAGTTAAGCCAGACGAATAAGTTCTAGAGATTTGTTGTACAAAATTGTACCTGTGATCAACAGTACTGTGTTGCACACTTACCAATTTGTTAAGAGGGCAGATCTCAAGTTAAGTGTTCTTAACGTAATAAAATAATTTTTTTTAAGTGCCACTGATGTTTTGTGTGTTGATTTTGTATCCCACAACTTTGCTGAATTTATTAGTTCTAACAGTTTCTTTGTGTAAGCTTCAGGAGTTTCTACATGTAAGATTCTGTCCCCTATGAACAGAGATAATTTTACTTCTTCCTTTCCAACTTGGGTGCCTTTTATGTCTTTATCTTGTCTGATTTGTCTGGCTAGGAATTCTGCTATGTTGAATAGCCGTGGTGAAAGTAGGCATCCTTAGTTTGTTCCTGGGCTTGCATAAAGATTCAACGGAAACCCATTGAATTTGCAATCATCCGTCAATCAACAAATACAAAGGACTAACTGTGGTTCAAAGGATTTTGAGTTTAATTTTATCTAGCTTGCTTATATAATCACTGCATTACTCTGGGCCCTGTCCTAACTCCATATAAAACTAGGGCCCTGCATTAGATCATAAGGTCCTGTCCAGATTTGATGTTTCTTTTCAATCTATGATTCTAAGAATGTTATTTATCGCTCAGTGGATATTCAACCAGTGGAAGTTACAAGAGAAAAAAATATCGTTCGATTTTTGATCAATCAACAACATCTGTCATGCATTTATTGTTATATGTTTATTGGTATATGTCGTGCATTTATATAGAGAGGAATATCCTGTTTCCTGCCATGGTGTGTACAATCTGAAAGAAAGTTAAGACCTACATATATAGGAATATCAGTAAGAGAAACAGTGCAGTAAAGAAGGCAGTACACGATTCATTGCCAAATGAAGGATATGGGCACAGTCCTCACATGAAAGTGTTTCACAGAGTAGTTGACACAGCAAGACTTATTCTCAACAGAAGGACACCAGCAAAACACATTGCCAACGTAAGTATGCCATTATGAAGAATTAGGTCAGGAGTGCAGAGAAGACAATCGGCCGGGATTGTTGGGGATGGGTCTTGGAAGAAATGTATATTGTAGTGAATATTTGCTGGGCTTTGGTGCCCCTGTGTCCATTGTTCCTTACTTTGGAAACTACCCTGATTTCTTTCTGGGCAGAATCCCTTTCTCCCTCATCAGCCCAGGACTTGTAGGTTGGGTGACAGGTGGCAGCACCATTTCTCCCTCCATCCCCCAGTTAATGATAACATTGGTCCAGGGATAGACCTGTGACCCAGTCACAGCCAAGGAACAGATGGAATGTCTGCTGGGGCTAGTAGGAGAGAGGCAAATTCTCTGTCTCAAGGGGCTTGAACCTGGGCTTCATTTTGCAATGCAAACCTCTTGCCACAGGAAGTATAGCATCTGTCTGAGAGTGGCACCAACAGGGAAGAAGCCAGGCCAAGAGATGATTCCAGGTCCCAAAGACTTCAAGCAAGGCTCTGACTCAAGCCATGCCTGAAGGCCTATCCCTTAGCCTTTTCAACTATGTAGTCAGTATATTTTCTTTCTTGTTATATGGGTTAGTTTTCTTGAAACAGAAAACATTTTGTTACAATGGGAGCCTGGAACTAGATCTGAGTGGATGGAGGTGAATGAAGAGGGCAACTCAGGCAGATAGTGCCGTATGAATGAGGGTGTGCTGACAGGGTAAGGCTGTGTGGAACCTGACTCGGAGAGAGGGTCTTGATGGAAAGCGTGCAAGCAAAGTACCCTGCACGAGAACACGTGTTTTCATGTCATTTGGACAAATTTCAGTGGGATTGCTGGGAAGCGGCGTGTAAATGGAAGGACAAAGGGAGAGACACAGGGAGCTCTAAAACTAAGAGAAAAACGCAGCAAATGCTTACTGAACACTTACTACATGCTGTGCTTGTTTCCCACTTAATCCTTTCCGTAGGCGTAAGGCATTCCCATGTCTCCATTTTACAGATGACGGCACTGAGGCACAAAGAATTTGCCTACAGCGACCCAGTTAATAAGCGCCAGAGCTAGGATTTTAACCGGCAAACCACAACTGTCTGACTCAAGGTTGCATTCTTAACCCGCCTTCTCCTGCTCCTGCAGATGTGGCCTCTGCCTGGGGGCAGCCGAGGGCCAGCACGGTGATGGGGGAGGAAAAAGAGGCAGCAGCTGATGAAAGGGGCCACAGCAGAACACGGAATTCAAGTTATTTTCCCAAAGCTGGCCCTGATTTGACCATGTGTTCATTTTCACTCTTTTTTTTCTTCAAGTTGGCTATTGAACAAATACTGAATCTGGCTCCCCTGCCCTCCGTTAGCAACAGTCCTTGCACCCAGCAGATAACTCTCAGTGCCTCTTTTGGTCAGGTGGGACAACCTCCTGGGCTGGCTGAAGACACTCAGAGGGGAGCAAGACCCTCTGAACCAAAGCCCCTGCTGGCACCGGCTTGCTCCTTCCTCCTCTCAGTCTCTTTCCGGCTCTGTATCTCCTTCCTTCAGATTGCCTCAGGAAAAGGAAAGAAATGTTTTTTAAAAAGAAGTTTAATGAAACCAAATACTTGTATTTCAAACTATTGACATTGGATTTGTGCTTCTCCAGCCCAGCCATTTGGGACAAGTCTTTAACTGCCTCTCTTTGCCCAACGGTCTAATGCAAACAGACCATAAAAAAATAAACTTTCCCCCCCAAATATTATCTTAGGCCTCATATTATCATGCTTCCTTGTGTTGTCTCTGTAAAAGGGAAGAAAAAAAGAATGTGGCTTTTCATTTGTGCAGGGCTGGAGAGGGTCCCATCACCCATTCTGCCAGCGTGCTTTGCTTCCCGGAGCACTCACTGTCCACCCCATTTCCATGGAGGTATCACCCAGGCTCCTCTCATCGATTCTCCCCTTTTTGTTAATTCACCTGTAAAAAACCACTATTAACCCCTGTCTACAAGGTTGCTGTAGGACAGGTGTGGCAAACACAAGTACCTTTGGGAGTGAGAAAACAGGGCAGGGATAATACACAAGGGGGTAGTGGGCTTTGATTAAACCAGAGAGAAAATGTCCCCTGCGTAAATGTAGTCTTATTCAGCTTAAAACAAACAAAACAAGTGAAAACATTCTTGCCGGCTAAAACAAAATGTAATCGCAAGCTGGGTTTGGGCTTGGGGCTACCTGTTTTCAACCCCACAAGGATTGTGACAGAATATTTGAGAGAGGTGGCTTAAAATCCATATAGCTTGAGGATGGGTGGTGTTCACAATTTATCTCCTAAGCGGGGAAGAAATGAGGACGTTCCCTTCTGGAAGGTCGGCTCTGATGGGTAGGAAGATGGAGAGAAAAATGGAGGAGACACAGGCCTGGGGTGAGCTCTTAGGGGGTCAGAGGCATAGTGGGAGAAGGCTGGGCCAATCGAGGCCATTTTAGCCTTTTTGACAGTTTTGCTCATTTCAGACTTGAGCAACTTACCTGGATTTGACAGAGCTTTGAGCTCCTGGAAACAAAAAAAAATCAAGCATTTGCCCTGATTCTCCTATTTGAACTAAAACACGAGTAACCAAATGATAGAAGAAGGGAAGTTCTGAACTTGGATTTCACTGTTCTGAAGCCCCACATAAATTAATGGATCTAGGCTGAATCTTGCAGTTGAACACCAGTGGCTGTTCAGAATACATAAAAATGAAACGAATTTTATAGATGAGTATGTATCTTTTGGTAAACAAGTGCACCACCACCTACAGTCATCTTGCCAAAAATAATCAAACCCAAATTTGAGCAACCTATCGGTCTGACTAGCAATTTAGAGGAATTGCAGGGTCAGAGAAAACACACACACACACACACCACCACGGGGATGCGAGCCACGAAATCCATACTGTGAGAAACTACAAATGACCCCCTTTTCTTTCACCTTCAAGTTGTATTTTATTTCAAAGCAACACAAATGTAGCATTTTATTATTTAAAGACTGTGGTACTGTAGCAGACATATAAATATTACAATATACATTTAGAAATCAAATATAATAAAATCATCATGACACTATCTAAAAAACTCATAAGTACACACCCCACGTAAGTCCGAGGTCTAGGCATGTGTACCCATCCGATTTTCCCCTGGAAATGGGTGAATCTTGCTGGGAGATTGTCCACGGGGTACATGACGGAACTGGTTTTCATTATGGGAGGTCCATGTAGAAGTCCTCAGTCCCAATGCCTAGCCAGCTCCAAATGTTTTCAGAAGAATTTCCCAACACAGATCCTAAGGCCTCCCTCAGAGGAAGTGAAGGTGAACCTGGGGGCATCCTCTGGAGAAGGTCAGGATGGAATTCCTCCTCGTTGGTGAAGATGTCTGACACATCGTGAATATCACAGCTACTGTGGATAAATAAATTCTTCAGCAAATAAAATCACAAGGAGAAAGAAGTGGATGGGAAATCTGTCCATTAAAAGAGACTTAAACATATTTTAAAAGTGAAACCAAGCTACAATGTGGAGGGATGTGCGCAGAGGTGATAATCCTCTAAAGAAAGGAAGGGGGGTCACTCTGATGAAAGCAGAGTGGGGTCTGTGGTGGAACAGGACACAGGCAGCTTCTGGGCTGCTTAACTGAGTTTAAGCTTTTGATTTGGGTGACGTTTATAAAAGTGTTTGCCTTTTAATAATGTATTAAACTAGACACCTATTTTCTGTATGTGTGCCTTTTTTTTTTTTAACCATGTAAAGATTTTTTATTTGTTTTCAGTACCTGCCCCTGATTCTTTCTCTACCCCTTCCCCAACCAGCTTGGAGCCCTTTTGACGATGAGCTGCCAATTTCTAGGTTCTGAATTCTGCCCAGTTCCCTATCCTCCTTTTCCTCGATTCTCTCCTCCTTGTCTATCATCCCAATCAGAATGGACTGTTGTGCTGCAGAAACAAACAACGCTAAGATCTGGCTTTAAAGCAAAGGTTTACTTCTTGCTTCTGCTACATGTCTGTGACATCTTAGCAAGGGCCTTTGCTTATCTTAGTTGCTCAGGGACCCAGGCTCACAGGGCAGCCACCTTCTAGATATACTCAGGGGCTGCGCCAGTGCTGACTTGTAGTCAAATGCTTTGGCATGGAAGTGATACATGTAACTTCTGCTCACAATTCATTGGCCGGAATGAATCAGATGCAACCATCCAACCACAAGGTGGGTGAAGTGCAGGGCTATAAATGTGCTCAGAAATATTTGATAAGTAACATTGATAAACAGTCCTTGCTTTGGGTGGTTCCAATATGCACAAGTTTCAGTTGCCACGATTTAGTTACATAATACCAGTCCCCAACAAAATGATTCAAATTTCAGTCACCACAGTATATGACTGTACTTGCATAAAGTACAAATTTCACTGTCTGCTCTTCAGACCACAGATCACTACATATAAACAACAGAGGCACATCTTGATATGACCAATCACATCACTTCTTTCAAAGTCTGTCCGTGATTGGTCACCGTGCATCTGCTACTCAGTTTGTGAACAGACAGCAAAGTGTGTGGTTGTGTTGTCTCCTCGTCTCCCAGTGATAAACCCATGTGACATGCTACAAAAATGGATAATCTATAGAGGATTATCTAATAAAAATAAAGGTACAACAAAGAAAAAAATGTTATAATGCTGGAAGAGAAATGGGATATGATTAGAAGATTTGAAAATGGCAATAGCAAAGCATAGACAGGATGACACCTGGAGCCTCTGGAAGCTATGGTGCTCACCATGTTGGGAAACTCCAAGGAGTATAAAAAACAAGGCAAAGTCACTCATCACCTTTTAGTTTCAATGGCACTAAAAAAACCAGAAAGCCACTTATGGTTGAAAGGGAGTACTTTCTACTTTCGATTGAAGACTGTAGTATTTTCAAATCCCAATTAGTCTGGCAAGCATTCAGGCCAAAGCATTGACGTTAGCTGCCGCACTGGGGGGGGAAAAGGTAATTACAAGGAGACTGAAGAAGAACCTTTTTCTGCCAATGGAGGCTGGTTTCATCCTTTCAGAATTCAGCATGAGTTAATTGATGTTAAGCTACTGTTGAAGCTGCTAGCACAGATACGGACGCTGCTATGAAATTTACACGCAGATTCCTAGAAAATGAAGATGTCCCAGAGGAGGTGACACCAGAGAAAAACTTCACCATAAAGGAATGCTCACAGATATTTCACGGCCTTGCAAGAGCAAAGGAGAAAATATTGCAAGCAGATCCAAACTTAGAAAGAAGTATGGCAGTGATCGGAGGCGTAGAAAAGATGCTCGCTCCGAATTGTGACACAATGAGAGGAAGGAGGGAATCCCTGTTCAAATTCCTTTGGGTAAGATTTTTTTTTTTATAGAAAAATAAAACACTTTTATTCTCAATGTTTCTAATGTTTTAAATTACAGTGTAATAATAAGTAAATATTAGTTTTACTAATTTGTCACTTCCCAATGCTTTTATAACCCATGGAAAGAGAGTTTTAAATGTTTTGACAAACATTTTTAAAGGTCAAAGAACAATTGTAATTTTTCCCATTGATTATCAAGATCACTTTGCAGGGTTTCAACTTACACAGTCATTTTTGTGGTCCTGCGCTATCATGCAAAGCGAGGACTGCCTGTATACATGTGTGGTTTGTGTGGAGTTAGATTACAATTCCTGCACATCTGTTTGTGCCAACTCAATTATGTGGAATGTGAGCAAACTTCTGGAAGAAGAACTTGCACCACTACGAGTAGGTAGGGATAGGGGTTCCAGGTATAGTTTGGAGGCCATTATTCAACTCCAACCTGATCCAACCATCTTGACGGCCTATGTGTGACCGAGTGGAAAGAGCTCGTATGAGATGAACTGCACCCATTTAGGGTCCATGCCATTCCGCTATGAGATCCAGCTGAAAACAAATGTGTACAAGGCAAAGGGAATGTGTTTCTTCACTCACTTCATGGGAGGGTAGAGGTCTCAAGCTACCACCAAAACAGAGAATCATTCCCTGGTCAGGGTTCAGCATCTGAAGGGCCTCCTCAGGCCCTCTGGGCCTGCTGGCAATGATGGAACACCCAGATGTTGTCTGATGCCCAAGAGCAGCAGTGCCAAAGGGAATCACCACACCCGGGGAGAGTGGAGTGGGCTGTCAGCATTGCGGTGCAAGCAGCAGCCTCAGGAGAGGGTTGAGAACAGTCGTGGAGCAACAGTTTGATCTGATGAGAGTGTGTGGGCTACAGGAGTGTCTCAGGTGTCCTGGGAAGAAGCCGGGGAGAATGAGTGGGAGGAGCCGTGCAAGGTTCCCAAGTTACCCGGAAGGGGAGCTCTAAGCTAGAGGAATTCAGGCTGTGTGAACACGATCTTGTTTTTCCACACTGGCAGTGAGGCCTGGGGGCATTAGGGTTGTTTCCAAATAGGGTAGCCATATAATTTATCGTTTAAACCCGGAATATTTTTAAAGTAAAAGGGATTGCTATATTCATAGTTAAACCTTTTAGTAATTAAAGGCACAAATTGTCTCAGGCAAACCACGCCGTACATTGACCTTACTTCCAAATGAAATCCAGGTAATTGTAAATTAGAGGTCATATCAGAATTAATGAAAATAAATGAATGTGCCCTAACTGGGTGTTGCCGGCTAGGTTCCCTGGAAGTGGTCTCTGAGATGGAGATGCGTGTGTAGGACATTTATTAGGGAATGCTCCCCGATCCACACCTGTGGAAGGGAAGGAAGGAAGTAGAATTGCAAAGAGGGGAAACTGGGACTGCAAAGCAGTCTCATCACAGACCTCAGTTGACCCCACGGGGAGCACTGGGGCTGGAATGAACTTCAGAGTTGTTGCAAGTTGGGGTGACAGGGATGAACCTCTATTCTCCACACCAACCAGCCATTGGATGTGGCTGTCCTAGAGGGCTCTCTCCAGTGGAGGGCAGATTTCTAGAGAGGCTGACAGCTGACAGTGCTCCCAGCAGCCCTGAAGAGGGGTCAGGACAGCATATCACAGTATCCACTGCCCAAACGGAGAGGAGTGTTTGAATAAAGATATTATAACAAGATATAGGCTTTAAGTTCAATCATTGGTCAGGTCCTGCCAAGGAAAGATCCTGTTACATTTGCTATGAAGAAGAGTTGAGACTCAATGTAATTAGCATACCAATTACTTATCTGCAAATGACGTTTCTAGAAAGGGGAACTTACTCTCTCAAATGAATAAACTAGCACCAATCTTCTTGGTATTGCTTAGGAAACTTTTTCTCTAAGGTTAATTTCTGCCCAACTCTATTTGGTAATGTTTGTATTTAAGATACTTGCATAGGGCTTCCTGTGTTCCAGGCACCATGTGATGCTCTATTGAAATATTAATCCATTTAATTCTCATAACAAACCTTTAAAGTAGGCACCACTAAAAAGGAAACAGAGACCCTGAGGTGAAGTAATCAGACTCAAATGGTGGTGCCAGAATTTAGACCCAAGGATCTTGTCTCCAGAGGCTGTGCATTGAAAAACATTATGCTATGCTGGCTCTCAAACCCACCGTTTAATTTAGTAGATACTATGTCACTGCAAAGAAATTTAACAGGTATTTATTGAGCTCCTATTGGTTGCCCATGTCTAATTTTTGAAGAAAATAAAAATCTCTGGGGTGTTGCAAAGAAGTAAAATAATAATAACAACAAGAGCAGCAATATCTAACATGGAGTGAGCTTTCACTATGGGCCTGGCACTATCCTAACAGTCTTCTGTGCAGCACATCCTTTAACTACGGAGGAGATTTAGTGCCTCCTCAGAAGGAGATTCTGATTAACCGGGAAGCGAGACAGGAAATAGTTACATAATCACATGCAAGACATGAATAATTAGTGGCCCTGATGTGCAGGACAGACCGTCACTGGGTGAAAGGACCAGAGAGGGACAGGCTGAGTTCAGATCTAGGGGACTTAAACCCTGGAAAAATGATAGTGTGCCCCCCCACCCCAGGTAATTTTAAAAATAAGCAATACCATAAAGAACAAAAGAAGAGTAAAGAAATACTATAAAAAAATTCATATTTTTCGATTATGATTTTATTTCAATACTTTTAAAAGAAATTTTCTGGTAACAGATTCTTTCCGAGCAATGCTTATCGTGGCCCATGTTTCGCTGGTGCTAAATTTGGTGTGGTCTGTAGTTTGTGTAATTAATTTTCGAGGAGGAAGGGCTGATGGTGGACCTGTAGAGTCAGCCAGCTTCATGGATCTCAAAGGATGGATAGGAATAAGGAAGGGGAGAGAAAGAGAAAGGATGTGCTTGAATGGAGGAACAGTGAAGAACTGAGAACACTGGCCTTGCTAGAACAGATAGATTGGTGCATTGGTATTTTAAAGACCTTGAATTCCTGGTCAAGGGGTTTGTAATATATCCCATAAGCAACGGGACTCTATGGGAAATAGAAGCAATATTGTGGCTGTCATTGTGTGAAGCAACACACAATGACACTTGCCCTCCTCCCCTAAGTGTGAATGCCAAGGTACTCAAAGAAGTCCCAAACAGCGGGAGGGCAGGATCCCTGATCACCCCAGGGACAGCTTGCCTAGGCTGTGGCTCTGACTCGGAAGTTGCTCTGAACACCCAGGGCCTTCCGTATTGCCCAGCTGTCCTTCCAAAGGGACCTGACCAGCTCAAGCTTCTGGGTGGCTGCTTGGAGTGGGGGCTGAGAGTAGGTAGGGGGCCCTGGGCCTCCCTCTGCCCACTACTCAATAGTTCTTTGCTCTTGCAAGGAGCGGCCCATCAGGTAAAAATGCTCCAGCCATCTTGGTTTCATCTTTCCCTCTTTCTGCCAAACTGTTAAAACACTTTATTCTACAAACAAATCCAATCTTGCAACTGCTCTGGCCTGAAGCCTGCCGCAGGGCAGAAGAATGGCAAGAATGCACGGGGATGGTGTTACTGTGGTACTTTTGGAGAAAGGGCCCAGGGTTTGACGGTAGCATCAGATAATGGAGGCAGCCTCAGGTTTTTAAAGACCCAAGACAGCAATGCCCTGTCACCAGCTCTCCTTCTTCCAGTAACAGTGGGATCATAATTGCAGTTCGGGGAAGATGCCTCACTCGGTTTTGCACTCTGTTAAGTAGTTTCAGCAGCTGTCATGAATTGCTTCCCTATTAAGAATTTCCAGATTATTGGTAGTTGTTTCCTTTTTCTGAAGAAAAATTCAAACATTGTTTTTCCACCTTCATTTTATGCATTCAGGTCAAAGCCTCTGGCTCCTCTCTTTGGCAGAATGAAATATCCCAACCCTGTTGAATTCGGGATGGAAATATTTGTGGAACTTTTGACCCGGCGCTGGTAAGAGGAGCATGTAGTTAGAGCCGCTCTGAAAACCCAGAGGAGCTGGGTGCCCACCACCTGCAGGCACAGTTGTGTGCCTGTGGCCAGGATGCAAGTTTTCTTCTTCCGCGGCCTTGATTTACACTCGCTGAATTCACATTATCTTCTTGTCCCTCAAACCCTGCCCAGTCCTTTCCCAAAGCCATCCAAAAGCCCCGCCCAGCCAATGTGACCTGTCCCTGCTCGCACAGCAGTCAGATTGGGTCCGGCACGACCCAGGATTCAGCTGTATGCTCTTACTGCTTAGCTGTGAGCTTTTCCTTAAGATGGAAAGCCCGCTGAAGATAAAGACTATGTTTTCTCAGCTCTGGGCTGAGTATAAAAGTGTAAATGAATGAAATACAATTGCACCGATTAAAAGATGGATTGGCCATGACCTTTCCCAACGATGTGCTTTATTGTAAATAACAAGATGGACAACTTACACTCACTGCATTCTTCTCAGAGAGGGGGTGAAAGGCACGCAACACATATTTTGTGTCTCACGGGAAAAGCGGAGCAAAGTGTGGCTGGGAGAAATTCTTGGGGACATTCAATAGGTAATTGCAAGTTTGCGTAGTGCCAAACTAGTCGCGAAGACAGAAGGGAGACTGGGCTATTTCTCCCCCTTCATCAGCAAAGCTAGCATGGCCTCCAAATACATGTGCCTAAATGGTTTGAAGGGCACCATTCCGCGAGCCAGCCCCAGCCTAACTCACAGTTCACCATCTGGCCTGGTAGCTATGCTACAAACAGTATATTTTTAATCCATCCTTTAAAAAAATAAATGAATGCATAAAGGGAATTGAAATGAACAAGTCAAGCTTTTCCTCCCTGCAGAACAATGATATGAAGGCATTGTTCATATTGAACTCTTTCTCTCTTGGTTGAAAGGGAGGAGAGACTGCTTCTGGAGTTGATGTTCTCTGGCATGGCTAACCACAGTGGGGGCCATAGATGTGTCGGTATCCCCTAGAAACTTGTTAGAAACGCAGAATCTCAGACCTACTGAATTCAAGTTTGAATTGTAGAGGTTTGTATGTGGTGCTCTATAGAACGTAGAGAAAACGATCTAATGGTCTCAGTCTCGAGTGTGAAATTACAAGTAAATCCCTAATGTCAATAATGGCATCTACAAACCATCTCTCAAGCAACGAGCCTTCATAGAAATCTACTATGTGTCTACTCCTGCAGGTACATAGGCACTGCAGGAAAGAAAGAGGCAGGGCAGGTCCAGAATGTAAGGGCTTGCACTGTGGGATTTCAACCCCCAAACCTGCCCACCCCTTCCTGTACAAGTCCCTACTAAGGGGCAGGCTCCTGCTGCACTGAATTCTCTACAGCACAGCCCCTGGGGTGACACCAGTCACGTGATCGGCCCTTGTTTTCAGCAGTAACAAGTCATTAAGATTGAGCTAGCAAATCTTCAGAGAAGACAGCCCAGTCCTAACCTCCGTCATAACATTTTTCTTTTGCGATGAAGCATTGCCGGGTTTGTTGAAAGCTCATTCCATGGGGCTAAATCTCAAGCATTCAGGCCTTCAAGAGGTTTGGGGGATTGAGAGTTTGTGGGGGTGCGGCCTGGCCTACTAGCCCAGAGGCACAGTTGCACTGAGAAGCCTATACTCCCTGCATTGTGTCTTCCAAACGGAGTTGTTTTAGAATACTGTGCATAAAATTGTAGATTCCGGAGTCAGACTGCCCTGAGTTCATTTCCAGGTTCTGCCATTTGCTGACTGTGTGACCTAATGCAAGCATCAATTTTCTAGCTCTTAATAAAGTGATACTTTATTTCCTGCTTAATTTGGATGAAATCCAATTTATTCTTTTTTTCTTTTATGGATTGTGTTTTGGATATTGTATCTAAGAAATTTGTCAAGGTCATAAAAATTTTCTCCTATGTTTCCTTCTAGATGTTTTATAATCTAAGTTTTTATATTTAGGTCTAAGATCCATTGTTATTTTTGAATATGCTACCAGATAGGGAAGGTAAAGAGAGGTTCTTTCTTCTCTTTTTCTTTCTTTCTTTGTTTCTTCTCTTCCTTTTTTTTCTTCTTGACATATGGATAGGTAATTGTTTCAGTACCATTTGTTGAAAAGACCATTCTTTCAACCTTGAATTGCCCTTGCACCTTTGTAAAAAATCACCAAGAATACATTTGTGGGTCTATCTTTGAACCCTCTATTCTATTTCATTGACCTATATGTCTCCGTTGGCCAATACTTCACTGTCTTGATTTCACTAGCTTTATGGCAAATCTTGAACCCAGGAAGTAGAAGACTACCAACTTTGTTCTTCTTCATAAAAATATCTTGGCAATCCTAGATAGGCTGTATTTCCACATACATTTTATGGTTGCCTTGTTAATTGCTACAAAAATCCTGTTGGAATTTTGCATTGAATCTCCAGATAAATTTGGAGAGAACTAACATCTTAAAACATGGATTCTTCTAATCCATAAATACAGTATATTTTTCCATATATTTATTTCTTTAATTTCTCTAGGCAATATTCTATAGTTTTTAGTGTATAGGTCTTGTATATCTTCTTTTAAATTTATTCCTAAGTATTTTTTGTTACTTTTTCCAATTTCGATTTCTAATTGTTGGCTGAAAGTCTATAAAAATTAAGTTTTGTATATTAACTTTGTAACATGTAACCTTCATAAATTAGCTTATTAATTCCAATAATAGTTTTGTAGATTCTTTAGAACTTTCTAGATAAGAAATCATGTCATCTGCAAATAGAGACAGTTTTAATTCTTGCTTTCTGATCTTCAAAACCTTTATTTATTTATTTATTTATTTATTTAGGCGTATTGCAAGACCACCAGTCTGGGACCACCAGTACAATGTTGAATAGAAGTAGTAAAAGAGGACATCCTTGCCATGTTTTCAAATTTACTAGTAAAGTGTTCGATATTTCATCATCAAGAACACCCTTGTGTTTTAGATTGATGAAGTTCCTTTCTCTTCCTAGATTGCTGAGAGTTTTTATCATAAATGCATGTTAAATTTTATCAACTGTTTTCTCTGCATCTATTGAAATGATCGTATGGTTTTCTCCCTTATTGTTCATGTGGTGAATTACATTGATTTTTAAATATCAAGTCAACCTTGCATTCCTGGGATAAACCTTCAGTCATGATGTATTATTCGTTTTTATATATTGTTGGGCTTAATCTGCTAATATTTTTAAAGAATTTTTACATCTATGTTCATGGGGGATATTGGCCTCTTTTTTTTGTATATGTTGGGTTTTGGTATTCGTGTTTTGCTGGTACCATAGATCAAGTTGGGAGGGGTGCCACATCCTCCTCTATTTTTTAAAGAGTTTGTGCAAGTTTGATGTTATTTCTGCTTTGAATGTTTGATAGAATTTATCAGTGAAATTACCTGTGCCTAGAATTCAGTTTTTCTGTTTTATCTTGTGTAAATATTTGTGATTTATATTTATATTTTTAAAGAATTTTTCCATTTCACCTATTTTATAGAAATTATTGGTATAAAGTTTTTCACAATATTCTCATATTCTCCTTTTATTATTTTAATGTCTGTAAGATCTGTGGTGATCAACTCTCTCTCGTTACTGATATTGGTAATTCATGTTGTCTATTTTTCTTGAGCAGTCTAACAAAATTTATCAATTTTTGTTGTTGTTGTTGTTCTTTATAAAGAAACAACTTCGGGGTTTGCCAATTTTCTTTATTGCTTTCCGGTTTTTTAAATTACATTCATTTCTGCTCTTATATTTATTGTGTTATTTGTTCTATTTGGGATCAAGGTGAAATCTTAAATCACTGATTTTAGATCTTCTTTTCTAATACAATAATTTTAAGGCATAGAATTTCCTCTAAGTGCTACTTTAGCTGCATCTCACAGATTTTGTTGTATTTTCACTATCATTTAGTTTTACATATTTTCAGGTATCTCTGTGATTTCTTCTTTCAATCATGGGTTATTTAGAAATGTGTGTTTAATTTCCCAATATTTGGGGGTTTTGTAGGTATCTTATTGTCATTGATTCCCAATTTAATTACATTGTGAATAGAGGATACATACTATTATTTCAATCCTTTTTATTTTGTTAGGACTTATTTATTTTGTTAGGACTTGCCCAGGATATGATCTCTCTTGGTGAATGTGTGTAGTTGAAAAGGATGTGTGTCATTCAGTTATTGGGTGTAGTGTTCTATAAATACCAATTAGGTTAAGGTGCTGATAAAGTTGTTCTTGTTCTGAACTCCTATGCCTTTACTGCATTTTTCCTCTGGTGGTTCTAACAATTGCAGAGAGGGTGTTAAAATATCCTACCACAGCTGTAAAATTTTTCTATTTCTTCTTTTATTCTGTCAGTTTTTGCTTCACGTATCTTGAGGTTATAGTCTTCTGCACACGCACATTCATGTTTATTATTATGTCTTCCTTATTAATTGACCCTTTATACTTAAATTTATCTCTTTTTTTAAATTTATTTTTAATTGTATTGAGGAATAATTGAAAAATATAATTGAATATCATTTAAAGTGTACAATGTGATTATTTGATATACTTGTACATATATACTGTGGAATGATTACTAAGATCAAGAAAATTAACACATCCATTACTTCACATAGTCAGCAAAATTAACTTTGTGTGTTTGTGTGTTGAGAATATTTAAGATCTACTCTTAGCAACTTTCCAGTATATAATACTGTATTATTAACTATAGTCACCATGCTCTCCATTCGATCCTCTGAACTTATTCTTTTTATAACTGAAAATTTGTACCTTTTGACCCCATTTCCCCCTCTCCCCAGCTGCAGCTCCCTCCATCTATTCTATTCTGTTTCTATGAAATCAACTTTTTTCTTTTCTTATTTTTAGATTCCACATGTGAATGATAACATACACTATTTGTCTTTCTCTGTCTGGCTTAATGCCCTCCACATTCATCCATGTTGTAGCAAATGGCAGAATTTCCTTTTTTATGGCTGAATGGTATTCCATTGTATATCCAGGCCACATTTTCTTTATCCATTTTTCTGTTGAAGGATATTTAGGTTGTTTCTATATCTTGGTTATTGTGAATAATGCTACAATGCACGTAGGTGTGAAAGTTTACCTCTTCTAGTCAGCATATAGTTGAATCTTGCTTTTTGTAAAAAAATAATCTATTCTGGTAAACTATACCTTTAAATTGGGGTATTTAGTTTATTAACATTTAATGTGATTTTTGAAATGAGTATATCTTGGTCTACCGTTTCATATTTCTTTTGTGTTGTCTACTTCACTCTGTCCTTAATTCTACTGTTTCCCCCTTCCTGCCTTCTGTTGGATTGTTTGAATATATTTTATAATTTTGTTTTAACTGATTAGATTTTTAGCTATACCACTTTGCATTATTTCTTTAATCGTTGATCTAGGGATTATAAAAAGCATTCTTAGACTTTCACAGTATACCTGGAGTTAATATTGTACTTCTTTACATAAAAATATAAGAAACCTTGAAACAGTCTAAGTCCATTTACCACCCCCACCATCATAAGTCCATAGCCATTCAAACATTGTTCTCTTGTATGTAATATGTCATTTTTCTTTGCCTACTTACAAGATTTCCTCTTTATCTTTAGTTTTCAGCAGCTTAATTATGATATGCCCAAATGTGATTTTATTCATAATTATCTTGTTTGGGTTTCCCTATACTTTGGATCTGCAATTTATGTCTTTCAACAAACTTAGGGTTTTTTTTTTTTTTTTAGCCAGTTTTTTCTCAAATATATTTTCTGCCCCACTGTGTTTTTTCTCTCCTTCTGGGACTCCAATTGACTGCATACTAACCCATTGGATATTGTCCCACATGTCCCTGAATGTTACTCAGTTTTTTTTCCAATCTTTTTTCTTTGTTTCCTTCTGATTGCATCATTTCTTCTGATTTATCTTCCAGGTCACTCACTCTCTTTTTTATTAGAAGAGTGGCTTCCTAACCAGGCCTGCTTAATATTTAAACTTGAGACCTCAGCTCAGGTTTTAAAGTACAATAAAAGTCTACAATGCTAAGATTTATTAATATTAACCATGTAACACCATGATTGCATATGCAATGTGGTTCAAATCAAGTCCTCAGGTTTGACAACTTTCTAAAGAAAAGGTTTGAGATTTTGTGCTGAGTTCCTAACTTGACTAGGAGCTAGGGGTCTGTTTAGAAGATAGAAACTAAGCAGAGAGTTTACAACATAGTGTGACCAGGTGCTAAAACCCTGCTTTGAACAAAGTACCATGAGAGCACAGAGTTGTACCTGGCTGTCACTGCCCCAGGGAGTTGGGAAAGACCTTCAGAGAGTTGGTATTTAATTAGGCATATTAGTTAGAGGGAGAGTCAGGCTTTGTCAAAAAGCTAGAAGAACATTCTAGTCAGAAGATTCTGAGACAGGCCTGCTATGGTTTGGGAGGAGAGGGGAAGAGGAAATGAAGTATAATGTCCCCAAGGAGGACCATAAAAGTAGTCTGTGTCAGGCTGCCTTGAAGATCAAGCTGAGGAGTAGTATGTTCTTGTTGCATCATGTAAAGGTGCTACTGGGAAGGAGGGAGGGGCTCATCCTTTATCCTACAAAGACTAAAGCAAGTGCTCTGCCTTCAAGGAGCTCTCAGACTGATTGAGAAGCTAAATCAACCTATGTGACACAACAAGAAAGAGAACACCCATGGCCATCATTTTAATCCAGCCACCATCTTCTCTGATTTAGACTGCTGTACCCTCCCAACGAATGTCTTTCATTTGCACACTTTCAATCCATTTTCCACATTTACAATCATGTTTTAGAAACATAGATTAGAACATATTAATCCATTGCTTAAAACCATTTAATACCTTCCCACAGCACTTAGGATGTTCATACCGATTCCCATGGCCCAACCTCGCTCTCTTCACTAATCACGCTGTCACAGTGGTCTTCTGACTGCTCCTTATTAAGCCAAGCCCTTGTGGGCATCAGGCTTTCTGCTGCCTGTTGCCTCAGTAACTGTTGCCACTTTCCTCCCAGCTCTCATGCTAGCTATCTCCTTCTTAGCTTTTAGTTCTAGCATAACTCTCAACTCCTTAGAAAGACCCTGCCAACCTCAAATATGTCCCCTATTAAAACCTCTCACAATGTCCAATTTATCCCATTTAAAGCAATAATAACAATTTGTGGCCTTTTGACTTGTTTCCCTAACTTATAATCACCTTCCCCACTGGGATATGAAGCATAATGCTAAGGATCTTACTGTCTTGTTGTTCATGAAATCCCCAACCCCTAGTATGGTGCCCAGCATATGGAAGATACTCAAAAATATGTGTGGATAAAGGGCTGTAAGTAAATGCTTAGTGTTGTATTATCAACTCTGTGTCACAATGGGAAGACGAGTGGGGGTGAAAGCTCAGAGGAGGGGAAAGAAAGCCCTATTTGAATGGAGTAGACCCAGTTGCCACTAGCCTATCTGAAAGGAGAGCCCCTCATGATCTTGCTATGGGTTCTACTCCTTAGGGCTCTAGAAGGAGACGCTTTGCCTGTGAAAATGAGGCTTTGGGTAAAATCCAGCTCTCCTGTTCTCTGGGTCCACTCCACTATGCACACTTCAGGGCTGGGATTTCCACACTCCCCAGAAGGCTATTGTGGAGGTGAGATCATTTCATTTTCTCTAATTCTTGCTTCTAAGCCGCAGGATGATTTTGATGAGATTGACTGCTCC
Organism: Rhinolophus hipposideros; assembly: GCF_964194185.1. Taxonomy (NCBI): domain Eukaryota; kingdom Metazoa; phylum Chordata; class Mammalia; order Chiroptera; family Rhinolophidae; genus Rhinolophus; species Rhinolophus hipposideros. Next base: position 46,470,570 of record NC_138058.1, read on the forward strand.
ATCTGCTTTGCCAAGCCAACTTCTAGGAGACGAAACCTATCCTGTTTCTTAGAAGTTTACTTTTTATTCCTGGAGACAGCAAGAATAAGAGAAAAGAAATCAATGTTGAATAACTTGAGTTGCTTTCTTTTAAAATACCATTGCTGTTTCTAAAACTGGGATATATTTTTGGAACTGCCCTGCCTGAGACCCGAGCATCACGTAATTAGAAATGCACACTGAACAAGAGTTGGAAGCCTACAGGAGCGCCTTCATCCATCCCAAAGCACTGGCCAGGGAGAGACATAGCAGAAGCACGTGCTATTGGCCTGAGCTTTTATTGAGTGAGATGTGATGTTCAGAAAGTCTACAGCACGTATCCCAAGTGGAAAGTCTTTCAGGAACAGTGCATTAGTCAATTCAACCCTCTCTTCCCTCCACCCCACTTGCCCCTTGTTCTTTCTTATACACAGTCATGGAATAAGAGCATCTCGCCTTGGCTCGGTCAAACGGTGTCACCTTCTTGACCCCCTCAGAGAATATTTGTAGTGTTTTTGCTATTTTCTCTGCTGGGTGCCTTTGTGATAACAGGATGGAGGCCCAATCTGCCCTGGGGCTTCCTTGGTTTACAGGACTCAGTTTAGACCCCAATTCTCTTAGAAAATTAAAATAGGACACAAACATCCACCCCTCACCTCCAACTTCCTTATCCTGTTTCTGTCTGCCCTCCTTCCTTCTCCCCAAACAAGTGGTTATCTAAAATCTGTTGGTAAAGTGTTTGCTACCAAGAGTCTTAAGTTTTTCTGTTTCAGAATCTTTTTCCTGCCTCAGGCAACCTGGGTGTTTGGCCTGGAGAGCATGTCAAGAACAAAGCAGAGCATCTGGGTCAGAGACAGAGGTACCCTCCAGCCCAGGGAGCAGGTGCAATTTCCAAGTCTTCTGGGCACCGTGGCTGCTCAGGCTTTCCTCCTGGCAGGTCTCAGAGCAGTTTGGACAATGAACTGCATGCCCCCCCAGGCAGTGTCCTGCAGGAGGCAACAGGCGTTCAGAGGCCCTTGTGAAAGAAGCCAGGACGTCCTCCTTAGGCCTCACCCTGGGAAATAATGACACAGGCAAAATCATCACTGTGTCAATGTCGCAAGGATCTGCTACTGTGCGTAAGCTTTGTTACAAGAGCTAAAACTGAACTTTCAGGAGAAGAGCTCCCTCTGTGTCTATCTGCCACATGCTCTCTTGCTCCACCAGACAAATGATACCTCCTTGAAATTTTAGAGATTCATATTCTCACTAAGGAAATTAAAAAAAAAAAAAAAAAAAAAAAGACCTTTCTTTTCCAGACTCTTCCTCTGAGTGGACTGCATGAGGAGATGTCTGTAAGAAATTGTGGGTAGATATCTCAGACAGCAATTTTTTTAAAAAGCACTTTAAATTGACAAATCAGTCCAAACCACTAAGGTTATAACTCTTTTTTTCCTTTTCCAGCAGAATAGTAAAACAGACGTGTTATTGGCAGCTCATTAGTGCTAAGGAGAGGCTGTCTCCAGCATGACATCAGCCCACCACTAGACCCAAATCTATTAGTATTTCACCAGAGAGCCTTACACTGCTGGCTTTCCAACCATACAGAAGACACTCATGGGGGAGACAGGGAGAAGGCATAAATAAGACACAGATTGGAGACTTTTTGATGTGTTTAGCACATTTTTGTGACTTCCTTTAATACCACAGACCTTGTATTTCCTCCCCCCCCCACCCATTCGAACAAAAGACAAGACTGAAATGGGGGTGGAGGGGAGGGAGATCCATTCAATAAAAAGTTCTGTTTGCCTAATTAGCATTTTTAACGCAAACGCTGAAAAGGGGAGGTAAAAAAAGAAACTGGGAAGAGAAGAATGAATACCACAGCTGAGTAACTTCAGATATAAAAAGTCCCTTCATTAAATCAGTTGTTTTTAAATTCATAATTGAACTTAAATAAGGAGCGACCTATAGGCAGCTGTTTCTAATATCGAGTCCCCACCACACATGAAAGACGCATTTATTCCAGCAGCCGCCTCCCTACCCTTGGGTGTTATCAGCTGAACATGTTTTGAACCTACCTAATGCATTTGAGGTAGCTTGGGTTTATTTTTCTTTCAATAAAATAAATGGTTTTGTAATTAAATTTCTGCACTGCCTGTGCTTAATGGTTACATTGACAAGTGCTAATGTATGGCAAGAGAATGAGTTTGAAATGAAACATGCTGTTTTTGAATCTGCAAGCAATTTTGCAGTGGGGCAATCAAACCCCTCATGCCAGCGAAACATTTTCATTAATCTGCTCGCTGCACCCCTGCCCACTCGGCCAGCCAGGAGGACACTTCTTTGCCCACCCCCTACCCTTGCCCACCCCCCACCCTTGCTTTTTGCTCAAACACACACACACACACACACACACACACACGCACTTGCGCGCACACACATACACACACACACACACACACAACTATCATGAAGCGAGCCGTTGTTTGAAACCATTTTGTGGTCTCTGGCAGGCGGGCCCGTGGAAATTCGCTGACTTTACACCGTGAAATGTTGCAGCTGCTCCTCCGAAGGGACTGGCTGCCTCAACGTTTCAATCCCTGGCAGCCAGTCAACAAGAAAATCTGTCCCTCTGTTTTCCTTTTTTTTTTTTTTTTAACTTTTCCCCCTTAGCCAAATTTATTTTTGAATAAATCTTCTCATAGAAAATAGAGAACGGCTATTACATATCTGGACTCGGTGTGCGCAAACCACTTCAAGCCATGGCAAAGGCGGCTGCCTTTCCAGCCTTGCGCTTGTCGAACGTTCATGAATGGAAACCTGGACGGCCAGTTGTGGCCTTGGCCGGCTCCACTTCTGCCCGCCGCCTGGGGAGGGGAGCCTGCAGCTCCCTCTCAGGCCTGCAACAGGTACAGACAGTGGGCCCTCAACCCCTGACCTGTCCCTTCCCCAAAGGCCTGTGTTTCCTCTGGCCACTAGAGGGATGGCTTCCCAAGGCAGTGACTGCTCTGGAGCCTCCTAGACCCCTCATCAAAGGTCAAGGATACACAAGGCCCACAAGCTGTAAGGCGCATGGGGAAACAGAGAGCAATGGGGTCTCTGGCTCAGTGGCTGCCCACAAGGTATGCGACTCAGCATTTTCCCTCCAGGCGGTGGGAGAGGAGCCAGGGGCTGCCCACATGAGTGCTGACTCACCGGCAGGGCAGCCAGAATCACAAGCTGTCCTACCCCAGCACAGCTTTCTCTTCCTGTGTGCTCAGACAGTGTTTAGGGGAAGAGCTTCGGAGTGGTGCCGGCCTCCATGAGTTTGCTGCGGTAGAAGACAGAGGAGATGGCCGCTTGCAGGTTTTCAGGAGCCTGACCGAAGATCTTAACATCTCAGAACTCCCCTGCCTATTTCCTAAGGTCTGAGGAGCGTTTAATAGTGGACGAAGCCTCTCATTTCATAAGACTGAGGAACTCCTTGGAAAGGAAATATAGGGACTTCTGTCTCCACTATGGAGTCTCTGTGGGCAAAGCCCATGGTGAGAGGGTGAAAGAAAAAGCATTAGTTAACTAGTATCTGAACAGCAGGGAGAGGAGAACTCTTGGAAGCGGAGCGGGCAGGAAGTGGGGGGACTAGTGTCATAGCTACCAGACATATTCACAGTGGCCCTGTAAAGAAGTAGAAAGTTCCTTGATTAAACGACTGCTCATAGACTTACAGAAGAATTAGAGACTTAATCTGATCCAAGGTAAAGGGCAGAGGAGAGGCCCATGTCCCAGCAGGAAGAACGGAAAGATCATGAGAAAATAAAGCAGGAGTGAGCATTGGCTGAGTCTGAGCTGGGATCCTGATGAAACTAAGATGAAAACTATTGTGAAAGCACAGTCATCTGCCACTCAGCCCACCACTACAGTGATTATCCTATTGCGCCCATGCAGCAGTGGAACACATTAGCGATTCACTCACTCATGCATTCAATAAAGAATAAGTTCTCATTATGACCAAGTCATGTTGCTGGGTTTTTCAGGGCACAGGCATAACAGAGACACGGGCTTCCCTCTCAAGGATGAAGTAAGTGCTATGATGGAGATACAAACAAAATGCTACGTGACTTCAGAGAAGGAAATGGTGAGCTGTGCCAGCAGGAATAACAGAAAGCTTCATGGAAGAGACGAGCCTTCCAAGATGAGTAGGATTTCAAAAGAGGAGCATGATGTTCCAAGGTAAGGAAGCAGCATAACAGGGAGGTATGAAAGTAAGAGTTGTGTTTGGAGAATGAAGCGTAATCCCAAATGAAAAGAGGATAAGGTAAGTGCCTGTGTAGGGTGTGTGTGTGTGTGTGTGTTGGTGGGGGTGGGAAAGGTGGTGGGAAATGGAACTGAAGTTAAGATGAGGCCATATTGAGATCCATGTATAGAAGCTATGCTTTATTTTGCAAACCACAGCCACCCCTTAAAGGTGTTGGATGGGGCTAAGTGAGGAAGTGGTGATGTACGCCTATGTGTGAGCCATTAAAACAAAGGGGGGGGGTGGCCGAGGAGGGACGATAGTGGATACAAGCAGACCAGAGGCTATTTCCTAGCCCAGGTCATAAAGGAGGAGGGCAGGCAAGGCACAGGTAGTGTTCCTGGAGAGAAAGGATGGATGCTGCGGACCCTGAGGGGCCCAGCGCAACCAGTTGGATGTGGTGGGAAGAAGGGGAGCACCAGCAAATAGTTTGCTATTTTCAGGGGGCTTGGGAAGATGCTCCTGGCCGTGATAGGGACAGCGAACTCTAAAAGACAAGTCGTTTTGGGGGGTGGGGAGGAAAACACCAGTTCCAATGGGATATGTGGAGTTGCAATTCTGGGTGGTGACTTTCATGAGACAATATCCAGGAGGAAGAAATGGACCAGAATAGAAGAAAGGCAGAACTCTGAGGAACATTCACACCGAGAAGTGTCAATACAGCAGACAAGAGGAAACAGCAGGGGAAGGAGGAGATGAGTCAAGAAGAAAACGGAGGTGAGTTTCAAGAAGAAGAACTGAAACACATTTCTGATGCTTCAAGGAGGCCCCAGAAAGGGAGATGGTGGTTGGGTTCAGCAACAGATGCTGGTTGTCTCTGGGAGGACAGTCCTACGTATAGGGGAGGTTGAGTGGGAAGTGAAAAGTAGAGGTAGCAAGAGTGGATTTATAGAAGTTTTACAGTGATGAGTGAAAGGAAATTTTCCTTGGGTGATTTACCCTTGAACAATATTCAACAAGGAACTGGTAAGGAGGGAGAGATTGAAAAGGCACCAGACAGGGGAGTCTCTGGTGAAACACGACCATGGGAGATGCAGAAAGGGGTGGAGGGATTCACCTGGGAATGCAGCAGGAAGAAGAGGCGATGGGCCAGAGAATGCTGAGATAAAGGCAAGGGGGAAATGAGAGTATTGGCATCCTCTTGGAGAAGGAACCAATAAGATCATGTGCGGAGAGTAGGGGGCGGGGATGGAGGTGATAGTAAGAGTGGGGTCTTGGAAATTTGAGGCAGCCAGGAAATGGGATAGAAAGTCAAGCAGGAATGGACGCTAGGGAGTTGAGCAGCACTGAGAACTGAAGATGGAAAGCTGGCTGTGCAGCAGCCTGGTGCGCATGGCTGTGACGTGTGCTCCAGCTGCTCTTAGCCGTCTGCTAGCAGGCACAGAAGCACAGAACATGCGGTGGGAATACTCGGGCAAGGGGTAGCATGGCAGCCGCAGTGGGAAGCAGGAGCAAGGAGCTTGGGGGCCAACCAGGGAGAATTTCACAACAGGACGCCTTTTAGTTGACATGTGAGAGCTTCACGTCCAGGACCAGCACAACCCTGTCTTGGGCTGAAATTCCAAGACCAGATTTGAAAAGGAAGGATTTTTTGTTGTTTGGGGTTTTTTTGTTTGTTTGTTTTTTGCATTACTTATATATTTGTTTTTATTTTTATATATATATTTGTTTTTATCCTTTGTATTGGCGTACAATATTATGTTAGTTTTGGGTATACAACAAATGATTTGACATTTATATACTTTACAATGTGATCACCATGCTAAGTAACCATCTGTCCTTGTAGAACGTTATTACGATATTATTGACTATATTCCCTGTGCTGTACCTTGCACCCCTGTGATGTATTTATTTTATAACTGGAAGTTTGTACTTCTTATACCCCTTCGCCATTTATGCCCTCACTGCCCTCCACTCTGGCAACCATCAGTTTGTTCTCTGTATCTATGAGTCTGTTTCTGTTTTAAATTTAAAAATAACCACCACTGCCAGACAGAATTGTAAGCTAGAGGTTTAGAAAACTAACTCCCGTTGCAGCTCCCTCTCCTGCTCAGGCTGCCTGTGCTGTGTCATCGAGGGAGATAACTTCAACGTTTTACGTCTTTACTCCAATTTGCCCGCCTCTGGGACACATTCTGTTGATTTACTAGCTTCCTGGAAAAAAAAGGTGCTATTGAAATATGGGTATCCTTGCTCAGAAAGAGGTTTGTGAACTACAAAATTCTGTAGTTCTTGCCCTCTGGTTGCAGCAGTAAAAGAAAACAAAAACAAACGAACAAGCAAAACCAGTTTAGCTGAAACCTCATTGGTCTTTTGACTGGCTCTTGATGTTCAGTGGGGTTCTCAAAACCACACAGATACTGAACAAATCCTGCCCAGTTCGGTTTTAGGAAGTTAACCCTGTCAGAGTTTGGTCAGGTTTTCACCCTCCAGGATGGAGAATCCTGGAGTCGGTTGGTTACAGTCACCTAACGTGCTGACTCTTCTGACCGAGGCACCATCTTAGCCTTGACTGGAGTGAAGCAAGGATCAGAAGAGCTGAGGCTCATGGTCCAGGGTCAGGAAACCTTAAGCTGGGGGGGACAAGGCCAGAGGAGAGAGCCTGACGAGCCTCAGGTGCTGTGAACTGTGACTGCCCTAATTGGCAAGGGGTAGCGATTCCATGGGGTGTCTTCTTCCTGCACCCCCTTCAAGCATCATCATGTCCTTCCCAAAGCTCTAAGGAGACTTTTGAAGCCACTCATTCTCTCCTGTTAATGTTAAGCTCAGTCACTGTGTCGTTAGCAGGCCAGAGGGGGACAAAGAAAGTCAGCGTCCAAGAAAGCCCTCCCCAGTGTCAGCGCTGGGTTCTGTGCAGCCTAGAATCCCGTGACTGCTGGGACACCAGTCAGACCCAGATTGGGGTGGGGACTACCAGGAGCCTTCTCCATAGTCCTGCAGAGCATGGACTCAGCATCCAGGGCTCAGCTTTGGTGCTATGTCCCAATTCTCCTGTGAGCTCTCTGGATTTTCCACCAGGGCCACACTGAGGCAGAGGGAAGTTCATTTTAGTTGACTTCCCACTGTCTAAAGTGCTCGCGTCTTTCTCTCCCAAAGGAGCCAATTTACCAGCTTGAATTTGATAACCTACCAAAGCGAGGAAGAAGGAACTGATTATGACTGGGATTAACAATGTAGCAGACCCTTTGCTAGGTGTTCATGGCTGCTGAATTGTTTCACAGCATAGGTCTTTTTTAGGCGGCATTATCTCCATTTCACAGGTGAGGAGCTGGGTTGGAATCACATCTGGATGAAAGCCTAAGCCTGTGTTCCAGGTTTCATCTTACTGCCAAGTCCTTGATGCCATTATGTGCTGCCTTATAGCTGCCTCTGTCTCTCCACATTACAGAGTCCTCGTGTCCTGAAGCTCCATGTTGGTATCTGTGTGAGAGAGGATCAGACATCTGAATATGTTGGCTGGGAACCAACATATCTTTCATCAAGTATTCATTGAGACCTACAATATGCTCAGCAAGCGAAGAGAGACTTCCCATCTGCAAGGACCCAGCTACCTGCTCTCGAACCTAGAAAACCATGTCCACTTGCCTCATGTTCCCTGCAGTCAGGCCCCAGTGGCATGAATTGTCATTTCAAGATGCAGGACACACATCATGAAATAACTCTAAGGACCGGGGAGCCCCAAGAAGCCTCTTATTATGGCATCATGCTGCACCAGTGAGTCCCAGAGCAGCCTTCTTCAGTGGTGGTGAACGTGCCTGGGAGGCAGGCATGGTTTGTACCTTGCTTTGCTTCCTTCATGTGTTCACTAGAAGAAGTAACTGACACTGGAAGAGCAAAATGGCAGTGTTCTGGTGACAAGAAGCAGGTTAGCTCAGCATGCTGTAGCTGCTGATGCTTTCTGTCGTGGAACCGATCCAAGCATCATGATTCCCCCTTCCCTTGGTCCTCAGCCCTGTTAACACTTCCAGGAAGGAAACTACACAGAGGAAGGAAGGGAAAAGCGGTGGAAGCAAGGACAATTCCTACCACGAGAAGATGCCTGGCCTGGGATGGGGGAGGGTGGAACCTAAAGGTGGGCTGCTGAGAGGGGCAGGGAAGGCTGGATGCTTTGGGGCCAACGTGCTCATTATGAGAAATTTCTTAATGACTGTCAGTCCTGAGGGAGGCATGTGAGCAATGCCTGGCGCCAGCCATGCTTGCATGGGGCCTCCTGTCCAGATGGAAACTGTGTAGGGAGTGAGGGAGGAGAGTGCGAAGGGACCATGTGGCTGCTGAAGGTGACTGATGGCTTTGGGATGGCCAGACGGGCTCCTGGGCAATCAGGTTTTACTGGAAGGAGACAGAAAGACGAGAGACTTTCAGGTAAGAAAGAACCCCAGTTCCTGGTTTCTAGAACAAAGTTTTGTGGTTCTTTGAGTTTCATTTGTGTTCTCCACCTGCAGACCTTTCTTCTTTCAGTGCACATGTCCAAACCCTACCAGGCCTGCTCAGGCCTTCATGAAGCCGTCCCCTTCATGATGGTCTAACCTGGAGCCTCCCTCCCATGACCTGCCATAGGCACAAATGATACTGGTGTGAGATTCTCCAACAGAGACGTGGGTTCAGGGTGAATGCTTGTCTCCTCAGAGCCTCAATGTTACACAAAGACTCTGGGAGAACACGTTTATAAGATTTACCATATTAAAACATTGTCTGGATTAACATACAACATTGGCAAGGTTTAAATTAAAGCTGAGACTTCAAAGAAATTTCGTGAAGGTGGAGGGCCACTGTGAGCCATACCCGCCTGGATCTCTGCTTGCTCTCCTCTCCACTGGGGAACTTGGGCGGAAGAGTTGGAGAAGTAGCCAGTTTGATGTCAGGAGACATTGGAGGGCCCCCTTCTCTTCATAGAAGCTGGACAACAATGAGGAAGCCTTGCTGACTAAAGGCAAATAGAATGTGTTTGCCTTTAACCACATCACACTGTGGTTAAAAAAAAAACCCAAAACAGCCAATGCCGTTTATCACGCACTTCTACATGTCAGGCACTGTACTAGTGGCATTACACATGTCATTTCAATTAACCCTCACAGCAGCCCATGAGGTCAATATCACTTTCACTTTATAGCTGATGAGACCAAGCCGCTGGAAATAAATTAACTTACCCCAAGTCAAATAGCTCGTAAGCTCCAGGTCCAGGATGTGATCTGAGTCTCCGGGACGCCATGCCGCTTGGGTGCGCTGAGGAAGACGCGTGTGGCACATGTCTCCACAATCATCATAGGCCCTCCCGAACGTTTCGTGATTCTTGTGTTGGCCCCACATGTTGACCTACGCTGTTGCAGGTACCGACTCCGGCTCCAGTGGGGAGCTCTGTTTGTTCTTTTGGTGTCTCCCCATCCTGGGGCTCTTGGGCCAGGTGTGTGGGGACCGTAGCCCCTGAACTAATATCTGAAAGGTGTCACAGGGCCCTAGCTTGATGTAACCAACCAGAGATAACGTGGCTGATTTGGCCCATCCCTCCACAAGTTGGGGAACCACCCAGCCAGATCTCAGTCTCCATGAGCCCATGAGCTAAGGAACAGTCTATAGGACAGCCAGGGGGCTGGTTGTGAGTCCACTATGCACATGGAGAACTCAGGGAGAAAAATCAAGGCTGAAGCCCCATTGCCCAGACAGCTTGTCTCCAAGAACTTTTCCACCCAGTAAGTGTCCTGCTTGATAGTTTTCATTGTGGTCACAGTGAGGGACCCAGGTTATTTTTAATAACACACACTACGGCCATTGCATTCATTCAATCCTATAGCATGTTATGAAGTGTCTGACCCAGGAATATGTGTGGCTGCTGGGGTGGGGGTCTTCATTTTCTCCCCTTTCAGGCTTCCGTTTCCTTGGCACTTCCTTGAAGAGGGAGTGGATTTTGACATCCCATGAATACTTTTCCACCATTTATTCAGGTTTGCCCCGTCTCCCAAAAGGCCCTTCTAACTTTACATTGCACAAATTCATGTCCCGAGGATTTGCCAAAACTGTCAAGTCCGAACGTTTTCCTTGGCAAGGACAGCACCTCTCCACTGAAATGGGTCGGGTGATCCATTGGGCCTTGGTGCCGCTTTTCCAGGCGCCGAGTGCAGCCACTAGAGCTTCCTGACGCCCCTCCCAGGCTCCGTGGGCTCTGGCTCACCCTGTGTCCTGCCTGGTCTAAGCCCGCTGGCTCCCTGAAGCATCCATTGGAGCATTCAGTATCTTCCAGGCTCAGGGCCTGCAGGAACATCAAGATTTAAGCTTTGTCTTCCTTACCTCTGCCCAACTCACCTAGCGCCCCCTGCCTTCACTGTCCTCTCCCAGCTGCCTCTGCTGGTGGCTTCAATCTTTCAGGTCGGGGAGGGGGAAGTCCACTCATCCTCTCAACCAGAATTCATGCAGAGTATCTATACAGCTCTGTTCATTGTCTTAGGCACTTAACATGAACAGAGCCCTGAACAAAACAGACAAAAAGCCCAGCCTTCGTGGCGCTTACGTTCTAACTCATCTAATATACTTTTTAAATGAAGCTGTTAGGAACTTAATATGCTCCTCCTTTCAGCATGACTGCTTCTTAAAAGAAAAGTCTGGAGAAGTATAACATAACCCCAAAAGGAATGAAATACCAAGGGAGGAACTTTGGGTATGTGTGGGGACAATATTTGGGATGAGAGACTTCTCTGGTCTTCTGGACAGGGCTTGGCAGGTTATGGCCCATGGGCAGCCCAGTGCCTGTTTTATATGGCCCATGAGCTAAGAATGGTGTTTACATCTTTAAACAGTTAAAAAAATCAAAAGAAGAATAATATTTTGTGAAATATAAAGGTTATATAACATTCATATTTCAGTGTTCAAAAGTTTTACTGGCATACAGCCACGCCCATCCGCTTACACATTATCTATGGCTGCCTTCATGCCACAACGGCAGAGTTAAGTTGTTGTGAAGGAGATTCCACGTGGCCCCCAAAGTCGAAAAAATTTACTCTCTGGCCCTTAACAGAAAGTTCACCGACTGCTGCTCTAGAATCATGCTGTGGGGACAGCTATTTATTTCCCATGTGCGTAGAGCTGGCTCAATCAGGCAAGCAGGAATCTCTTTCTCAATCTGCCTGTAGAAGAGACTCATAAAGGGGACTTGGAGGCTGAGAACCTGTCCCTGACATCTGTTTTCTCTTCAGCACACACGGAGACAAGCACGTCTGGAGAGTATCCGACAAATGCAAGATTCTTTCCTGGCAGAATCTTCAGTGTTCTTTGCCGAGTTCAGGAGCAAATTTTCACTGTGGGAGGTTCTCGGCTCCTTGGTGGGGATGAGGGTGTGTGGCGGGGGGAGACATTCATGCTCTTAACTTATATTATTAAATAATAATACATGCCTGTGGAAAGAACACAGGGCTAACACTCAGAGGAAACAGGTTCAAATCCCCACTCTGCCAGTTAAATTAGTTGTGTGGTATCGGGTAAATTATTTAACCTGTAGAAGGAAGCCTCAGTTCTCTCATCTGTGAAATGGCCTGCCTTGCCTAATTCAAAAGGCTGTTAAGAGAAGCAAATATGATCATACAGATGAAGGTGCTTTGTAAAGTAGACAGCTGCACGCAAACACATCATCTTTTCTCCTTTCACAGGTGGGGAGCAATATTAGCTGAATTCTCTTCATTCTTCTTTGTCTGTGGAGACCCAGTCAGGTTGTCAAGGTGAGAGAGACCTAGAATGGTATTCTCCTTAAACTCAGTCAGAATGTCTACCTGTCCTGAGGCCCCACCTCCCACCCCTTCACCCCAGATTCCACCTATTCTCTGGCATCAGTTTTGGGGATTCTCAACCACGTAAAGGGGCATAGGCCTCACACAACCAAATAAGAACCATAGCAATACTCCTGTGGTTCTTCCCATAGGATCGTGTCTCTTGGTTTGAAGGATACCACAGCTGCCCTCCATCAAGCTCCCCCAAACCCCATACTATGTGTGATGGAACTACCAGCTGCAGCCCCCGGACCTATTTGCGTATTTTTCTCGCCAGCCTGGAGCCCTCTCAAATGCAGTGAGTTTATTTCCTGCAATGTGACCCTGATTTATCCTAATTTCGACAACTGTCTTTTTCAGGTCACTGGAGAAAGGGTGAAAGGTACAGAGGAATGATTTTTAAAAATTAAAACCTTCCTCCTTCGCTGGACTATAAGCATCTTAGGGGCACGTACTACTTATGTCCTGCTGCTCTCCATTGTGTCAACAGTGCGAGAAGGGAGCCTGGCGCATGGTGAGCACTCAGTAAACATTCTATGAATGAATGAATGAATGAATGAATGAATGAATGAATGAATGAACGAACGAATGAACGAACGAACAAACAAACGGTATCTTAGGATTTAGTTACAAGACCTTGGGTCATTCTACTGATAACTTTTATGAGTTTATACATATCCCGTCTCCAAGAAACCCAGCATTCTACACACAGTGGTGCCTAATATATGTCAGTGGATAATGACAACAGGGAACATGAGGTTGCAAAGTCAGCCTCCCAAATCTCAAAGCCAAATGAGTAGCTCGAGACATGCGAATCGAGTCTAAGTTTAATATCAAAAACAAAACAAAACACAACAAAAACCCTTCCTTTTGTAAGAGGGTTAGTATCTTGTACTTCATATTTTGTTCAAGGATTTAGCTGCCGTGAGATAATGCTAGCTTGGAACATTAGCATGTGACCTAAAAAGTTTGGGGCGGCTAATTCATTGGTTGCATCTCCTGAGAAAATCCTCAAACTAGGGAAAAATACTCTGACAGTGACACACAAAGGCTGGTACTTATAACTACCATCTTCGGTGTCTGGGGGAAGAAGTTTTAATTATGGGCTGAAGAACAAATCCCCAGCCATCCTTCTGCTGTTTGCTGTTATGAGTCACCCAGGAGCCTCCATCCCTGCACCAATTTTCATGAGAAGCATCAGCATGTGGCCAGAAGTTCGTGCTGATGGATGGACTCACCTGAGGTTAACTGGAAGACTGGGCCTCAGGTTACCGTTGGCTCCAGTCTTCTTTGCTCCTTTGGTTACTTTTTTCCCCTTCCCCTACATTCCTCCTCCATCACCTTCATCCTCCTCTCCCGAGCTGGATTTTCACAATAAATGCGGCCTCTTATTTCAGTTCTGGCAGCACTGGCTCCTCAGATGCAGAAATGAGGGCTGCAGAAACACCTCTGCTCAGGATGTCTGTCTGTGTTGCCCATGCCACCTACGAGTAGCAGTTCTAAGAAGGGAGAGGACCATCTCCTGGACGGCAGTGGGAAGAGGTGAGTGGCTTCCTCGGTCTTTTCCCTTGGGGACTCAGGAGAGAACCCTTTAGCCATCCTGATTTTGCCCACTCACTCCAAAGCTTCCTGGACTCTCCCCAGGTTTTTTTTTTTCTGGCTCAGCCATTGCCACCAGCAAAATGGATCTCTCGTTTCCCTTACTATTTTCAACTAAGCATGGACAATTCTCCTCCCCCTTTAATTAAATCAAGATAACGCTGGGATTTTGCCTACGAAACTTTACTGGAAACCTAAGGAAAACCCCAAACACTTGTAATAGGGATTCCTAAGTTGGCGGGCTTCATCAGCCAAGACCCCTGGTCCTTCTCATGTTCTTATCTAACTCAGTTCCTAGACCAGCCACACAGATCCCTAACCTGATAGGCACGTGGTTAGCTTTAGTAGACACAGCCGGTCTCCAAAATGGCTATCCCCTTTTTGCACTCCCATCAGTAGTGAATGAGTGTTCCATTGCTCAAGATGCTAGCCCACCTTTGTGACTGCAAGGGTTCTGTATTACTGTCATTTTGGTGAGTGTGTATTAGTATCAAGTTGTTTTCCCTGAGAATAAGATTTTGTTTTCCCTGAAGAATAATGATGTTGAGCACCTTTCCTTGTATTCCTTAGCCATTTGGTTATCCTCTTTTGTAAAGTGCATTTCAAATCATTTGCACATTTTTCACTGGATACTAGCCCTTTGTCAGATATATATCTATTGTCAAAATCTTCTGCCAGTCTATAGCTTACCCTGGAACTCTCTTCATCCTCATGTGGCCCAATGAAATCTTTTTGTAATATAAAACCACAGAGTTAGCAGGATTGTATAGCCGTCTGCTTTTACTTGATTGCATTTCCAAATCACTTTTCAGAAAGTCAATAATATTTATAATTCAGCACCACAGAAGGTGCCCTCGTGCCCCCTCTCAATCAATATCCCCCCCGCAAAAGTAAATTCTATCTTGACCTCTGTCACCATAGATTTGTTTTGCCTGTGCTTGGCCTTCACATAAGTGGAATCATACAGAGTGTACTCTTTTCTGTTTCAGTTCCTTTGTTTTTTCATTATGCCTGTGAGATTCATCCACTTTGTGTGTAGCAATAGTTTGTTCTTTTTCATTGCTATATGATATTCCACTGTATAAACAAACTGCAGTTTGGGTTGTTTCCAGGTTGGTGCTATAATGAATAAAGTTGATATATATTTATATAAATTCTATAATATTTATAAGCATGCAAAATACATAAAGCTTATTCTTGTACATCTTTTGATGGCCAAATGTAATTTTGGGCCTATACCTAGGAATGGAGTTGGTGGATCTTTGGGTTTGAATGGGTCTTTCAATGGATCTTAGGCTTTGTTTTAGTAGATACTGCAAGTTTTTCTAAGTGGTTGTACCAGTGTGCATTCCCACCCACAATGTATGAGAATTTCAGTTGCTTCATGTCCTCTCTAATACTTGATATTGTCAATGTCTTTTTTTTTATTTTTAATTTTGGCCCTTCCGCAATGTGTGTATCTCAGTGAAGTTTTAATTTCATTTTTCTGGTGACTAATGTCATTGAGCACCTTTTCATATGCTTGCTGGCTATTTTGTGTTTTTTTTTGTTCGTTTTGTTAGTTTTTCTTGCTGCCTATTTGGATACTCTCTTTGATGATGAGCCTATTGAGTCTTTTGTACATTCATAAATTTTGGGTTGTTTGTATTTTTCTTATTGATTTGCAAGAATTCTTTACGTGTTCTTGAAATGAATCCTTTGTCGGATATGTGTGCTGTGACTATTTCTCTCACAGTCTGTGGTTTGCCTTTTCATCCTCTTAATGATGTCTTTTGATGAATAGAAGTTCTTAATTTGAATGGAGTTCAAATGATCGATTCTTTGCCTTCAGAAGGACATTCTGCTTTAGGTTCTGTCTGCTCTGAGTTCCCAGGCTGCATGCTCTTCTCTACTGATCTGCAGCACCTTCTCCTCCCCTTCCTGCAGAGCCCTCTCCTCCGTTGGCTAGCTGTAGATTCCTGGGTAGGGGCTGAAGCTGTTACTCCTCTTTGGATAAGCAGAACCCTTCTCTTTTACTGACTCATACCTGGCCTTGTTTCCTCTGTGGCTACAGGTCTGGAAGGCTGGAACTATGTCTTCCTCCCCAGGGTCTCCCTGCCTGCCATCAGCAGCCAGTAGTGCTTCTCTAGGTCCCTCTGCATTTCACATTCCAGTCTGAGCCCCACCCCAGGCTCATTCACCAAGCAGAGGTGATTCATTCATCCTTATCAAGCCCTTCCTGACTCTGGTTCTGCCCACTGCTACCTTGACAGGTGATCTTGGACGCTTCCTTCAGTGCCCTCTCAGCAAGGGGACACTTCACAAGATCTCCACTCTATTGGATTACAATATAAAGTTACTTTTCACCTCAGGACCAAGACCTAATATCACAAGTTCAGTGTTTAAGCTCCAAATGTAGGCCCAGCATAATCCAATCAGAACCAATTCAAATGGCTATAACCATCTCATTATATATCACTAAAGTACCATAAGAACTGCCCCTCTCCCACCTTCTAAGGGATTCTTTACTGGGAAGTGAAATTATTTGGAAATGCAATCATGTAAAAACTAAAGTCCATGAACTTGGATGTGAAAAATGCACATCTTCATTTCTACAAACTTCTGTTTGAAAATTAGCTTTTCCTTTCATTATGAATGTAGGTAACAAACTGCAGCATTGGAGTTTGTTACCAACAGAAATCATAGATGCCTTCATACATTATAGTTTGAATTATTATTCACACTTATCTCTATTTCAATATTACAGAAGTTATTAGACCCACCACTGGATCTTATATTTAACAGGTTAATAAAGAAACAAATATAAATAGTAATTATAAATTTGTTTCTTAAAAATATTCTGATAACTTATTTCAATATAATTTATGCATTCAAAATCATTGTTGTGAGAAGCAGTCCATAGGATTTACAAAACTGCCAAAAGTGTCCTGGGCATGAAAAAAAATAAACAACTCATGTTGACAAGAGACTCTCTTAAACTCATAGCAACTTTAAGTCACGGGGTGACCTATACAGATGAATCAGCAGGTATGCTTCGGGTTAGGTGGTAAGGAAAATCTGCTCCATCTTTCTTAAGGGGTTGCTTTGGTGTGAGGGTGGGGATGGGTGTGGGAGGGCCTCAAGGAGCCCAGGCATGTGGCTCCAGTTTTCTCTGGATTCTGGCATTCCAGGGATTCTGAAAGAATAAGACATCTCTGCTTCAGGTCAGAGGAAATGGGTAGCTATCCAGCTAAATAGATTTCATGCTTGACTTCAGGGGAATCGCCCAAATGATGATCTGTTTGGGAGAGTAAATTAAAGAGGTAAGCAGGCATGCTGGTTTTATTTGGTTTAACTTTTGCTGGTTTAGTTGCTCCCCTAAGCATTTCCAAAGAAGAATACAGGTTGTCAGACCTCTTTTTCCAGCATTACTATGACCCCCACCCCAATTCAAATTCTGGCTAGATCCTGCTTCTCAGAAGACACTGATCTTGGATTAGCTTGAAGGGAAGGCCTTACCAGGATCTCTTCTCTCTCCAGGCCAATCAAAACATGGCTTTTTTTTTTTTTGTCTTACAACTCCAAATACTGAGTCTGATTTCACTCATTCCTCCCATCCCCATTTCTCCTAATCACTAGCTTTCCATGCATTGCTTAAACCAGAATGCTTCCCTTTCTAGAAGCAATGCTTCAGTGTTCTTATTTGATGTTGAATATAGTATAAAATGGAAGAGGTTTGGTAATAACACATGTGAGTCCAATACCTTGACTTGTGCCATGAGGAACTTGGGAGGTTCCCAGATCCTAAAATTTGGGGACGTATGCTTCATATTCCTATTTAAATATCCTTAAACTGTGTGTTTCTCTTTGACCCCACCTCCACCCCCATCTTTCGCCCTCCAAACTACCCATGCATCCTAACTTTTCATTTCATCATACAAGCCACTGAGACAGTGAGTCGAGATGGTTATGAACTAGGTGACACACTTCCACTGACACCTTTGTCTTCTGTAAAGAATGGTGTCAGTGTGGCTATAACCACCTTCTCCTCCTTTCTCCCCATTGAAGTCACTTATTTTGAATGTTCGAATGTGTTATTTTCAAAGAGACTGTAGCAGATTGTGTGCAGACATTCTTCCAAGGTGCTTCAAGTTCTCTATAAAAAGTTAAGCTGTCATTTGTTGTTATCAGGACCACTAGCCAACTTGGTGAAGTTGACAGAGTTTTATTAGTTCTGTTTTTGCAATAGCTTGTCTTACTATGGAGACAAATGGGGAAACTCTGTCTTCACGCTGGCTTTGTTTTATAGTTCTTAGATGTGTAACACAAATGAATGGGTTTGAGCCATTTCCAACCTGTAGTGATGGGTGTCAGTTTCTTGGATACATCTTGGAAATCTGTGACTGAGCAACGTTGTAATGATTCCCAGGCAAGCTGTCCTGGAACAAACATTAGACTCTGAGTCACACTGGGAGCTCGGAGATTTTAGTTCTAACTCTTTCTAATGTGTGACCTTGGGTAGGTCCTTTATTGTTTTTCATCCCCAATTTACTCATCTATAAAAGGAGAGAGGAGGCCTGGATGAGCTCTAGGTGTCTTCCAGCTCTGTCATTTTATTATTCTAATAAATAAACCACAGAAAAAGTCACGAAAAACATTCCAATTATAACAATCAAGAAAAAGAACTGTGATTCTGTTTTATATGGTGTTAAAGATTCCCTTTTGACTTTTGAGTATCTTAACTCAATATGTATACCCCTGAAACTCTAAAAGATCCCTGTAAACTATTTTTAATTGATTTTGAGCCAGTATGAAATCTTGTGTCTTATTATCTGAGTCTCAGATTCTGAGTTATAAGAAGGTCTATTTAAAATGGTATGTTTCTCCTGCAGCAGTTGTTAAGTGCTCAGATTTTATGATGTTTTAACATTCATTGCCATTCATTATCTAAACACTCTTCTATAGTGCAGTGAGTGTGTGAGATTAATAAGTAGAATGGAATTCATTCTGGATTTGATTTCATCTGCTGAATCTAATGGAAGGCCTCTCTTTTTATCTGTGCTTTCTTTCTCAACATGGTGAAGGCAAAGGAACTTGGAAAAACTCAGACTCTACTCATGACATTACATCTCTGTGCCTTTGGGGAAGGAAAAATGTTTCTCTGTGTCTTCATCCCCAAACTTAACAACTGTAAAGTTGTGGTAACATTTCACGTGAAGAGAAACCTATTCATTGGTCACATTTTTTCTGAATGATTAAAATATTCATCACGATTTCTTTTCAAATTGAGACTTTCCCCACCTGTACAATGCTCATCAGTCCCAATTGTATTTTACTATTTTACTACATTTGTTTGATGTTATAATGCTCCAAAAAGGAATGGTAGGGAAAGAGGGCTTCAGAGAGCACAATAACCTTTCACAGTCCAATTGCATCTCAGGCAAAAGGCAGCCCAATTCAAGCTGCTGCTGACTGCTACATTTTGCCTATGTAAGACTATGGGGTGCCACAGACAGATTCTTGGAAGGCTATGTTCTTTAAGTCAAGTCATTCTTCCATTGAATAAGGCTCTTCTCTCCTACCTTCCCATTTCTGGCTCCACAACTACCCTCCCTCCTAAGTACACACTAACACTTGTATTTGGACTGCATTTACCAAAACATATACTTAAGTGTTTCATTTACCGATTGCTTTGCTGCACTCCAAGTGTCCCAGCATTTTGCCGATGAAAGAGTGTAAATCATGCCTTACGTGGGATACGGTAGGATGTGATGTTTAGAGGAAGGAAAATATGCTTCCTTATAGGCACTAAACCATCTGGACTGGAGAGAAAAGTTTCAGTCATTCATCCTGATGTTTTGTCTACATAGTACCAAACATCTGGAACCTGGGTGACAGACTGAATTTTTCAATTCACATCCAGATGTTTTTGCATTGTGCTGAAACAACTTAGAAGTCAGCTATATTTTTAAGAATTTAAAAAGTAAAAGCATAAAACTTATACCAATTTAAGTTCTGAGATAGAAAAGATGAATGAAATAGAAGCAAACTTTTGGTTGGTTCTCTGAAAAAAAACACATTTTGTTACTCAACTATGAGAATTAAAAGAAATACACCCAGAAATACTGTCAATGAAAATACAATGATTTAGACTGATGTTCAACAGTTGAAATGTTCAGGTTCTACAAATTCAGGTAAGACTTGGAAAGTTAAAAGAAATTATTCTCAAAAATAGTTGCTTAACTGCTTGAGAAATGAGTTTCAATCCAAGCGACTCTCTGTGAATATATTTATTCCTTGCACACAAACGAGAACACATGATCAATAGATTATCAAGGCTCTAACAGGATTTGCAGGGAGAATTTTCAGACCTTTTCAAAAGATGCATTTTTGAGAAATACTTTTAAATGATTCAAAATGGAAAATAAGATTCCATCCACTGGAGCCACCTTGAGCATCTGTCACAAGAACATGAGCAGAAAGGAATGTTTAAACATTCCGCAACACAACCATTTGAAAAAAAATTCATTGTGTTATTTTGAGAATTGTATTTCTCTCTCATATTAAATGGAATTGGGTCTAACACTTGTGAGAAGGCATGTTCACAACATATTTCTTGTATTAGAAGACATAGCATTTAATCCGGCTCTTAACTGCCGACAGGCTTTGTGGGCATTTCTATGCCATGAAAATTCCAATGTATTTTTCATTATTGCCACAAAGACATATAGAGTGTGTACATTACACATAGCAGTGTTATTGAACTGAACTGGCCTGGTGCAGTGTTTTTGCTGACTCAGCACATGGTTTCTCTTTTCCAGATTAGTAAAACAACTCTCCTTTAGGGTAAACGCTTCACAGAAAGCAAAGGGGGAACCGAAATACAGAGGGGCCTTATTTTCACCTTCGATTATACCAAGTCCAAAGGCAAACGTAAAACTGGACCCAACTTTTCTAAGTTTATAGAATTGAAAAGGTTCCCCCGTCTGTCTCCCATTCCAACACTTGAGGAAGTCCCATTAAGTTGGAACACAGCTTGTTCTTCACCCATGAATTTGTATACCAAGCCTCTTGGGGTGCGGTTCCAGTGCAGGTTACCCGTGCCTTCTTTGTGCTTTGTGCACAGTATTTTAAGCAAGGCAGGTCAATCTCATTTTTTACCGACTTGGACCAGCAAACATTTCTTAAGAGTTGTGCATTAAGGAAGCTGCATATCCCCGACATTGCAAAGATACTTGTAGGGCCTGGGCTGACCTGGGGTCACAGCACTTGTCCACCTTCTTTGCCTGATTTAGCGCTAGAGCCTTGAGAGATTTAGAGTTGTCGGTGCACGCTGACCACCACGTACGTGCTAAATGGCATGGCCTTTCCTACCTACATAGAACGCTCTTGACGGTTCTCTGTCCCTTGACACACTCAGCAATCTGGTGCGGTAGGAATCGCTGGACTGCAGGGTAGCTCCTGGAACCGGGTCAGGCAGAATATTGTGAACCTCCGGTCTCCCCAAAGCCCTCCAACTCCCCCGCCTTTGGCCTCCCCCATGACCTGCTTGCTAATCAATGCAAATGTCGTAGGAGGCCAGGCCCGCAATTGGCATTCCAGAGAGCACGGACCACCAGCCGAGCTTTAAATAAGTGCAGATGTGACAGGCAGGAGACCCAGGGAGGGCCGCCTCTCTGCCACGCACCTCCCTCCGGGAGCAGGCCGATGCACACGGCCGCGGGCCCTGGCTGTGTGAGCAGTGCACCCTCGGCGGCAGTGGGAACTGTGCCCTGGAGAAATGGGTTGCGCACCGAATAACAGCAGAGGGAGTGGAGGCCCCTAAGTTTGAGGGCAGCACGGGGATGGTGTGAGCCCAGTCGCCCATAACTTCCTTGGCCCGCTGCTTCCTTCCTAAGTGGCCGGAGAATAATCCACCCTCGCTGCCCGCTCCAGCCTCCAGGGTAAATCCCGAACGTGGCTGGTCCGACCGCTAAGGAGGCTTCGCTCTTCCAGGGCAGCACCTGACCCGCCAGCGACATCCACGAGTCTGGAGCTTCTCCCCCACTGCTGCTTACCCCCACCCCACGCGGGAATACACCTCCCCGCCCCAACCCCAGCCTGGAGGCTCAGCACCGACACCAAAGAGCTGTGTTCGAGACGTCCCGGCCTGCGGGCCGCAGTGTGCGGGCGGAAGTGGAGGGACAGGTCAACCGTGGGTCAGTCCCCAAGCCACAGTGAAGGCTGAACGGCGCTGCCCCGGGGCGAGACGCGGCGTGGAAGCTTACGCGAGGGGCAGCCGCATCTCCACACACCGCCCGCGGCCCCCGCGACCCGCAGGCCCCGCGGCAGCCCCGACTGCAGGCTCCAAGGCTAACGGGCTCAGGGAAAAGCAGAGCCTTGCCCATTCTTTGGTGTTGCATCCGTCCTGAGCCCGATTCCGAATTTGTTCACAACCATCCCCTCAACCCCACCAGGTCGGGCGGCTCCACTAACCTCGTCGGGTCCGGGGCTCCCAGCCCGCGCGGCCACCCTCGTCTACTCTCGCCCTCCGACCCGGGCCTTTGGAGTCCGCGCAAACCCCCTCTCGCCTGTCTCCGCGGGTGCCCCTCGCGTGGCCCGGAAGGGTTGCAGATGTCGGAGACGCAGGCCACTCGGCGGCGGCCCCCCCCACCCCGCCCCGCCCTAGAGACCCCCCGGCCCCAAGCATTCCCGCCTTTCCGGGCCCCGACCGCGCCCGCCCCCGGGCCGCGCCGCGGCGGGAGAGGCTCTCTCGGAAACCTGCGGGCCGGAAGGGCCGGCCGCCGCGCCGGGTGCGGGGCCTCCCGTGCGGAACGGCCCTGCCGCCCCGTCCGGCTGCCCCGGGCCCTCCCATCGGCCCCCAACGCGTCGGAGACACCCGTCTCGGTGCCCACTCTCCTCCCTCCCCACGCCCCAGCGCCTCTGGACACCCCCGGGCCGCCGGGCATGCTCGGCAGGATCCCGCTCAGAGGCCGCCTGCCGGAGCCCCGGGGCCGCGAGCGTTATCCGCGTCGCCGGCCGGCCCGGGCGTCCGCCCTTCCGTTCCTGCGGGGCGCGGCGCGAAGGGCAGGGGCGCCAGGCGGGGGCCGTGGGTACCCGCGCACACCCAACCCTCGGCTCCCCAGCGCCGCAGCGCCGAGAGCCACGTGCGCCGAACAGGCGCCGCAGCGCCCGGTCCCAGCCGCCCCCAACGCCGGAAGGAGCCTCCGCGCCGCCGCCGGCACGCCGCGCCCGCCGCAGCCTCGGGCCCGCACCTGCACCCTCTCGTGCTTGCCTTTCCATCCGCACGTAGAAATGCCACGAACTTTTTAAAAACAAAAATGTTTTCCCCCCGAGACACGCACGAAAGAGACGAGAGGGATACAACAATAGGAGCGCCGAGGCTCCGAAACGCGAACTGGCCCAGAGCGACCTTGCTTAGCGCAGAGACTCATTTTCCTAGCGGGAGAGGCGGCAGCAATGGGTGTGCGGAAAGGGGAGACACACTTAAAAGACAGGATGACATACAGCTTCAAATTATATCGAAATACCACCCAAACCCTAAATTCCTGTATGTGGACCTGGCCTAATTGAAATGCCGATTGTAAGCAAAAACAAAAACTTGAATTTATTGATGCAAGTCCTGTTAAAAGAGGCCGACGGGAGTAGGATGTACATGGCACTTAAGCTAGGTGATGCGACGAATAGACTATATTTTTCAGAGACGTTCTAATGAGTGTTTCTATTATTTTTTAAAGTGCAAAATTTAGCTAAGCAACTTTCTCAACAGCAAACAATCCCAGATAATGTGGTTACTTTCCTAATGTAAAAATTCTTGATGATGTATCACCTAAAACAGAATTCACAAGGTTTGTGATTGTGTAACATAAACAGCAGAACATAACCTGGCTAAAGAACTGTTAAGTCCCCTTATATAAATACCTAATTCCATCATTCAAAAACAGTTGTTGGTTTGTGGAGTGAATCTAAATCATAGGGCCAGGCTTGACTGCCCTTTCATAAATAATATCTCAACTTTCATCCAACCCTGAAGAAGACAAACTGCAATGTCAGTATTTTGTTCTTTAGAGGGAATAAATTGTCCTTTTCAGCTGTCTGAGGTGCTCAAGAATGATATGTGCTAAGCATTCATATGAGGATATTTTGGAAGATGGTGCAGGTGTGGGCTGACTTAAATTACTTGCTTTTGTGTTTTTCTAAAAGGTCAAATGTAGGATTTGGTTTTAGGGAAGGCAGAGAGAATAAGATTTCCTGACATGAGTTAAAATGCCCATGTGCCCAGCCTCAGATGGAGGAGATAATACAAACCTGATAAGGCATTTAGCTGCGGCACCCTGAAAAATGATGTGCCTATCAGCATGCGTGTCATCAATCAAAAATTATTTAATATTTGCATTCAATTAACTAAATGACTCCACCATTTGGAGAATTTTCACAAATAAGCAATTAGTAAAATGATCAGTAAAGTCTTCCACACTCATTTAATGGTAAATTATTGAGCAATACTTTAACTTGTAGGAATATTTAATAGCCTGGAAATTAGTGGTGCACTCAAAAATGGAGTGCAAGAATTTCACAGTTTAATTTTCTAAACTAGTAGAAAATACTAACAGCATAACTCAAGAGCTGTTTTAAAAAATCATTTTGGAACAAAGACTAAATTTAGGAAACAAATCAGAGCAGCCTTAACATCTGAAGACATAATTGAGTTGAGTATATGGTTTCTTGAATGATTTCCCTTATAAAGTAGCTTAATGGCCTTAAAAAAAAAAACTGTGCTTAATTAAACAAAAAAATTGGCTATGTTCATGTATGTTTTTTTTGTCTTATGTAACTAGAATTCCTTGCATACCAACATAAGACACTAACAGCTATGTTGGCTATATTCCCTAAGTATCAGTAATTTAAATTCCCTGAATATAATTGACCTCATTAAGTTGAATCATAGTACATAAAAGCTACTGGGGAAACTCTTTATATACAATTATGCAGATCACTAGTAGTTTTTAAGTCACTAATAACTAGACATATAAATTTTCTGGGTTGAAGGAGAGACTGTAAATCTATCTCGTATAATTTCCTAGCCATCTTTTAAAATGAGATAAATTATAGCATATAAACATCTTTGGGATCAGTTTTATTATAAGGAAATAATTTTCTTTGCTGTCAGGGATGCCCATGAGGACAAATTTTTTTTATATAGTGAGAGCTGTTAAATTTGATGATTAAACACATAATTTCAAACCATTTCTCAGAAAAGTTCTCAGACTATTAGTAATATTTTACTTCTGAGAAGTGCATTAAAAATGCAAAATTAATGGCATTGATATTGAATTTTCGAATCTGTACATACAACAGGAAATATGTGCAAATAAAAACTAAAGACTGAGGTCCAGGTGAAGGAAGACATTAAAAATTATGGTTGGCAGAAAACTAATCTATTTTACTAATAATTTGTGCTGTATTTTCTCTCTCAAGATCTGCCCTTTACAGTGATGAAATTGCTCAGGGATCCTTTTACCAACCTCACACAATTGCAGCTGTGTGTATATATTTGTGTGTGTGTGTGTGTGTGTGTGTGTGTGTGTGTGTGTGTGTGTGTGTAGTTCAATCTCCATTCGCCTTTGCAGGGCAAAGAAACAAAGGAAGAATGAAAATCTTGAGCTACTCTGACACACACAAGGACTTATAGTTTATTAATCGGAGAATTTAGCTTATCCCCTCTGCTATTCATCTGAAATTAATTAAGTGTGTAGAATTACAAGGTGGGTGTATCCGAGACAGCAGGCCCTGCTCGGACTAATCAAAAGGGCACATGTTGAATGAGCACAATTTAGTTAAGGTTAATCCAGTGAAGATGATACCTCCCTGGTCTTAATTACTCTAGGTGATAGATTGTGGAATGGGAAAGTAGGAAGGAAGAGAAATTTGGTCCTACTGAATCCCAGGATTTTCTAATTTAATTTAGCTCTCTATTTTCACAGAAGCAAACAGTTTCCATTCAGAGAGCAGGACCACACTGTCTGGGTTCTTGTTTAAGGTACGTAAAACAACAACAACGAAAAATAATTGCATGCATATTTTTAAGAAAAATAAATAGAAAAAAATTATGAAGCTTTCAAAGGTGTTGGTGATAATATGCTTTTCATTACAGACATGTCAGTTCAGAATTTTATCACAGCTCAGTGAAGTCTTTGTGATTTATATTGAGGGTGGGCTACTTTTTTGAACTTTCTTCTGAGTGCCGAGACTGATCAGTACGTTGAAATAAATAGACATTTCTGTACCTACAAAACTGCATTAATGAAATGAATGCATGAATGCATGTGTTATTAAAAACAAAACAGTTTAAAATATTAATAAGCATACAGCTAACCACCACGGATGAGTTGCACAATTTAAATAATGTTCAGCAAAAGAAGCAGACATAAGAATACACACTTTATGACTCCATTTATATAAAGCTCAAGCACAAACAACACAAATCTGTAGGGTTACAAGTCAGCACAGTGATTACCCTCGGAGGCAAAACCTGCAACTGGAGCAGTAGGACTGGGGACACTGATAATGTTCTGTTTCTCAAGCTGGGTGCTGGTTCCACACGTGTGTCCATTTCATGAAAACTCATTGATCTTATGTAGTTGTGAACTTATGATTCGTGCCTTTTTCTGTGTACATTTTATTTCAGTAACACATTTACTTTACGAAATGAAAATGAATAAGAGAAAAAAAACACTAAGAAGTAAGGGAATGGGATTGCGGGACATTTTTAAAAGACAAGGGTGAGGGCTGAGGGCTGGGGATAGAATTCTAAAAGAGAGAAAATGCATTAAAATAGCTAGCAAAAATATTATTAACAAGGTCTCATGTGTTCACTTTGCCATCTTAATATCTGCACACCCACAAACACTTCGATTAGTCCTTAGTATCCAGACTTCACCAAATATCTGGATCTTTCTTGATTCTTTTGTGTGTTTTAAAGTCCAAGTCTGATTAAGTTGTTTAAGAATCTTATTTTTTTTGTGGCTATTTTAAGGTGCAACCATTCCCACCCCCACCCCCCAAAAAAGCTCGTTTTCTCCTTGCACATGCATTAGAAAATCATCAGATGATTTCCTTGTTTTCAGTTTTGAGATATATTTTCTGTTCAAGAGGGGGTATCTGTTTCTGATTTATTAGCATTTGATCCCCTAGTTTCCTGCCATTGATCAAGCCTAATACTTGGCTCAGCTGATGAGTTTTATATGAAAACTGATATTTCAGGAAGACGGAAGGTTGAACCCATTTTTAATATTTTCCCCCCTTCATCTCTTTCAGAGTTTGACGTACACAGGAGACACCTAGCAAAGCCCGAAACTTTATTATTTTTTACCACATCTCCCTGGTATAAAACTTTTTTGGAAGTCAAACACATATTTATCAATAGAAGAGATGTTTGTCCAGTGTCATTCACATCCTGTCAACTGTATATACATTTACACCCTCTCGCCAAAACATGCCTTCACCCCGCTGCTGACCGGCTGTCCGCCGTTCAATCTCCAGTGAAGTCTTGGTGAGTAAGGTCAACTCCTTGGAAACATCTGTATTTGATCAGTTTGCACAAAAACAGGGGCCTTCCTAATACTGGACTTCCCTGAAGTCCGCTGCGACAACAGTTGATTCACCACTGCTGCCAGAGCCTCCCTCAGGAAACCTTTTTTCCCCTCTCAGACGATGCCCAGACTCAATTCCACTCTAATGAGCCCAGGCCGTTTGCAGTTCCACGCCTTCCGAGCTGGCAGCACACTGGGGGAGAATTTCCCTTCTTCGACTAGAAGAGACCGTTCTAGTTCCTGCTAAAGGTAGGACAATTTGTGGTTCTTTATTTAGGTCCTGGGAAAGAGTAACAAATGGAATCTGATCAGAAAGTCAGCAACATGTTGACAGTATCAACCATTCTAGACCCCAATAGGGTCAGTTCTCTGCTCCCAGGTGCACGTCCGTGGAGGATTAGCATTAGCCTCTGTGTTTTCTTTCCTCTCTCTCTTTTTTCCAGCCGTTTTCAGCATTTCATCGTCCACACATTGTTCCATCAGAAAATCTAAAGGACAACTCTAGAGCTTCTCTTTCTTTAAAGCAAAAAATAACTTAGGACAGCCTGATAGTATTTTGATAGGCAGAATTTTTTTTTTTTTTCACCTCAACAGAATGACAGGGGCTGAGGGCAATTTAATGCTAAGGAAAATTTGACCAAAAGTCTAGTGTAAACTTTTAAATTAAACATCAACCTGAAGACAGCATGAAAGAAGTTCCATTAAAATTTGAAGTATCGTTAAATTCATTCTACTGGTAGAGCATTTAGAAAACACCCGTCAAGTGTTTACCAATTTCATTTACTACATTTTAAAAATATACAAGTGTGACTATCCTTCATTTATAAAGATGGTGAAGCAAGAGGCTGAAAAGACGAATCCGTTGCCTTTTAACTGATGGGCTTATGCATGTAATAGGTGTCAAGTGAGAGGTAAGAGACACACCAGGTAGCCCTCTTTTTCAAGAGCTGTTGGTCCAGTTGAGGGAACAAGACAAAAATACATGAAAATGTAAATAACAGAAAAAAGCGAGAAGTCATGGGCAGTCATAAGTAGCACAGCCACTTACATACATCCCCCGTGTTCAGCACATCAAAACTGGTTCCTGGTTTAAGGCTGATGCCTGTTCGTGGTCCCATCTTAGCTCTCAGTGCTGTTGTTTCCCCATCACCCCATCATCAGCTGTGCTAGGTCAGACACACCTACATTGTAATCCTGGCACTTCTGGGACCTGGGGCAAATTACGGAACCTCGCTGTGCATTAGGGGCCTCACCTGTAAATAATGGTAGTGCCTCATGGGGCAGGTTGGTAAATGAGACAGTGTATGAAACATTCTTAAGCAAGTGAATACAGCACGCTCAGCGTAGCCAGCTGGGACTCGTATTCAGAGTCCTGCCGTTCCCTGCCTTCCCACGTCAGCCAGCCATGTTGTGTTTAATATCTACTGATGCAGTTTGGATAAAAAGGAATTGTCTTGAACTACTTCAGCACACTGCTTTTTTATTTTATTTATTTTTTTAGTAAACTGCTTTTTAAAATACTGCTGAAAAGTCTACTGGCTCAAGCAACCCAACTCAATAGTGATGGAAATTTAGGGTGATTCACATCACCATATTTTCCCCTAAGTGCAAAATTACACACTGCACAAATAAAGGAACAGTTTTTTGCCACAAAAAAGATTAACTTTTAAAGGTCTTACAATGGGTGTAGAAATCCTTCTTAGCACCAAGGCCAATGTTGGTCCCAAATATTACTATTCTGGAAAACCTGATCACCTTGCATAATTTTAAATGGCTTTATGCAAGTGATTCAAATGCTTTTTCTTACCTCAGCCTAGTCTTGTATGTCTGCAGTTTTGTGTGTGTGTGTGTTTTTTTTACTCATTTCTGCTTCTGAATTGCTTCGTGGCTGTAGGACCCCACTCTTGTATCTTCTCGGTCTGCCTCTGGCTCTTCAAGACACTGTGCGTCTCTCCCACTGCCTCTGGCCACTTCGCCTCAGCAGCTTTCTTCTCCAAGCAGCTCCCTTTTCTTCCCTCTTCGCCATCCAGGTCTCCTGCAGGATTAGTCTTAGTTCCTACTGTCTTTGGAATGAAACCCTGGTTGTCACCTTTAGGGTTGTGAACATTGGTCCTCTTCAGAGCTCTTCTTTCAAAGTGAAACTTTCCCGAGTTTCTCTTTGCTTTGCTCCCTGTACCCTTGACCTTGGCTCTGTCTCCCTTCTCTGGCTTTCCTCATGCATGACACTTGTCTCTCTTTGAGTGAAGAGGCAGTGGCTGCAGGGTGAGGAAGGAGATGTTGGAGTCATGACTCCTAGCCTTCCTTGGTTTATCATGTCTTCCTCCTTCTACTGACTCATGAAGACAGTTCTGGAGCCTGTCATAACCTCCTTCTTCAAAATTACTTCTGGAAGATCTGCTGAACCCCACCTACCTGCTCGCTAGCACCATCTAAAAGCACAGTATGTTTCAGGTGAGTGTGTTGACACTGTCCCTTCTCTAGATATGGAAACCCCTCATTCTTGTGTCATGTCCTCAGGAATGTTTCTTGACAAGAGCTGTGCTTAATTCAGGTCTTTATAGAACCAGGCATGTTCCTGTCATTAGATTAAAAGTCCCACTTGATTCTGTTAAATCTAATTAATTTAAAATGTAAAGATGATTTGGGGTTGCCCTGAGCAGTGACAACAAAAAAAGAATGGATACCACATCTCTGCCCCCATGATGGAAAATAAACACATATGAAAGAAGTAGAGAGCAAGGCAATATCTGTGTGATTGAGAGAGGTGACCAGCCTTGGACAGGAACTCCCCCGGGAGAAGTCAAGGTTTGTTTGTGTCCACAGGGTTTTAGGGGGTGATTAAAAAGTGTTCACAATGATTCCTACTTAGTTTAGTGTCCAAATTACTAATTTTTCAGCAATTAACACTTTGAAAATACCCACACACTACTGAATAACTAATAACTCAAAAACATCAACTTAAGTAATTAGATTCCCCCTAACATTTTTGCACACTTAAGCAATTGAAATCTTCACAATTCTAATATATCAGATTCTCCTAATTGCTTTAAACACATTTAAGAAAATAAATCAACAATGATTTGATTATGCAAAACTCATCAGTTCACGTACAGTGAAGTCTGTTACAAAAGGGCTAACACCACACACTTAAATGTAAGTCTTCTCTTTTGTTTGTTTTTAGTCTAATTATTAACTTTTTAGTTCTTTGTTCTTCACCTTGGGTATGATTCTTACTCAACGGCCTTTAAGAGTCAGACTTACTTTCTGAGCCAAGTTAAAGTTGCAAATGCAAGTGGATGATCCTGATTCAGGCCAGGGTACAAGTGAAGGAGTGCTTTCCAAGGGCTGTGTCTGGCCAGTCAGGCACTTTATTACAGGGAGACTTTGGTTTGTTACATCAGAACTGCCCAAATTATAAGTTCTGACCAAACATACATTTTTATTGTTTTGATCTTAATCTTCTCCCCCAAATGATGCTTGTTCTGAGTGTGTTACCTTGTCGATGGTACAGTCTTCCGGAAGTTAACTCTACAGCTGCCTCCTCTAAGTATCTTCTCTTCATTTTATAGCAGATAATGAGCCTATTTTGCAACTGCTAGTTTTCAGTGGTTCAGTTCCATTTTAACTCAAATGTTTGGTAAATTTAGGTAACCAAAATTATAGAGTTATAGTATTGCTATTCCACACTCCCTAAACTAACTATAAGATGCTGGCATATCACTTTCCCTGAGCTCCAGGTCCCGGACTTCACCTCTGAAGTTCAGTCAGCCCTAACCATCTGTGATGCTTGGATTCTAAGTGGCAAAATGTATGTGACATACAACCAGTGCTGTGGGCTTTCATGGGAGGGTGTGACCAGTGTGAGCTGGAGTTACGGAAATCCTGCAATGGAGTTGATGGGTCAAGTGGGATCATGAAGGATGGTAGGATTCGATTGGAAGAGAGAAAGAGAAAGGGCATCTAGAGAAAGGGAAAACATAAGCAAAAGCCTGGCAGGAGGAATTTGGTGGTCCCCATAGAAGTGGAATGCAAAATAAAACTTTTCAAGAGAAACCACAGTGGTAGCAATTAGTACCAGGAGGGATTTGCATGTTTACTAATAGTGAATGTTGGACATGTCTGTCCTGGAAGCTCTGTTATCTGTTCCTAAACATTTTTCCTACTTGACAACTGTTTATGGGATTTCCTTTGAGGATGTAAGTTCAAATCCAGATAACACCTTAGCAAAGTTGTGTTTATTCTATCTGCTCTGTACCCAGACGTTGGAGGAAAAGGGTGTCATCTACCAGACCCAGAGGTATGTGAGTACAGTGGCTCTGCCACCCTTCTCTCTTTTTACCCAGCCCCTGCCCTCCTGTTTCAGTTTCCTCTTGCTGTGAAACCAACCACTCCAAAAAATAATGGCTCACAACAGCAGTTTATTATCTCTCATGATTCTGTGGCTTAGCTGGGTTTAGCCAGGCAGTTCTGCTTTACATAATATCAGCTGGGATCACTCACTTGGCTGCATTCAGCTGCTAGGTGTAGTGCCCTGGCAGGTCAAGGAAGGTTTCATGCACGTGCTTCTCCATGTGGCCCTTCTTCCTGGTGGCCTTTCTCACAACATGGCGGTTTTAGGATGGCCAAACTTCTTACATGGCCGCGCTCTTCCAAGTGGGAAGAAGCAGAAATTGTCTTAAGAAAGCCTGCATTGGAGAGTTCTAGAATGTCATCTCCATGGCATTCTATTGTTCAAAGCCAGTCACAAGGCCAGTCCAGATGAAATAATCCTCTTGATGGGAGGAGCAGTCTGTGCAGAAGAGGGCTTGGTGGTAGCCATCTTTGAGAATTATTGTCTCAGTCTCCTCCCCACTGCACAGTCGTGCATGCAGACTGCTGGAGGCATTCAAACAACTATAGCAGCCGGCAAATAGACCTCGGAGCCAACAGCAATCCCCCTGCCAGGTGTCAGAAGTTCCCATCTGTGAGCATCTACGATAAATTCTGGCTGCTCTGCTCATTTTGACTTCATCACACACCTTTGGTTACTGCTCTGTTTCTCAAGGGTGAACACTTTCCCCCCTAATTAGACAGCTCCCAGGGGAGGTGACCACCTGATCTTCTCTCATTTGTCTGACTGTACCTTCAGTCAGGCTAATCGGTTCTGAAGAAAGTTGAACTTACACAGAAGTCCGTGCATTCATATCTCATGATCAGTAACTAGAGGTCTAGAGTTATAGCAGTGAACAAAGTCCCCACACTCATGGAGCTTGCATTGTTATTGAATAATAATGATGATGACAGTGATCAGACCTACTATATATTGAGCACCTATTGTCTCTCTGCCAGATATTGTAGCTGTTGCTTTATGTGTGTTGTGTCCTACTCCTCCCAGCAACTCGATGAAGAGAAGTTATTACTGTCCCCTTTCACAGAAGAAGAAACCAAGGCTTTAAAGAGATTACGTCATTTTCCTTCTGCCCAGAGCGCCTCAGTGACAGAGCCAGCATCCAAACCTGAGACTATGTAGCTCTGAAGTGGGGCCATGACCTCTATTCTGGTACTGACGAGGTTGTGTAAATGCCTCTTAACAATGCACAGTTTTCAGTTACCCCAAGAACAGCATGACATTGCCCAAACAAAAATGCCAGACACGCATGTGCCAGTGGGCACGTGTGTGTGTGCCCCTGTGTAAGAGAAGGCAGTTGATACTGGGAAACTTCACAGCTCTGAAGCAGCAGTTCTCAGTGTGGTCCATGACTCAAAACTATTTTCACTACAATACCAAGACATTCTTTGCCTTTTTTACCGACTGATGCAGAAGCGTATATGAGAATCAAACTGACTTCAAATAAATCAAAGATTTCAAAATTTTCAAGATTGGAAAACAATGCCAGGTTTCTCACTGGGTTTTTTGTTATTGTTTCTGAATGTGTAGTTATTTTTCATAAAAGTATTTTGTTAATATACAGAGGGTGCCCAAAAATGTATACACCTTTTAAGAAATGAAAAATCTATTAAAATTGTAATACAATGAATGACGCTTGCATTCATTTGATTAACGCCGTCTCTGGAGCGAACGTCATACTACGCATTGCTACTGGACTTCAACTCAACTTCGAAAAGTAATACATAGATAACACCTTCTAAAATGTGACATTTTTTGGCACCCCCAGTATAATGGGTTTATTATTTTTAAATGGATTAATAAACAAATTTTTTTTAATTTTCACAGTTTTAATTGCTAACATGGAAATTACTAATAGAATTCATATAAACAAAAGCTTATTGGAGTCCTCAATAAGTTTTAAGTATGAAAAGGAGTCCTGAGACCAAAGAGTTTGAGAACCACTGCTGTTATGTGTCACAACTAGCGGTGGGTAAAAGTTGGAAACCTCTGACTCAGTAGGAGAAACTAAAGGTGTAAGTCCCATGCCTGAGTTTTGGTCAGCATTTTCAAAGATCTAAAGGAGGTAGAATGAGATGCTCTGAGAGGAGAGAGCCCCTTGGAACCATGAAGAACCCACTGAAAGTGAGAGGCAAACAGGATGTTGAATTCTCTCCCACCCTGCCATCCAGAAGCCCCAGCAGAAGTTGAAAGGGTGAGGCATGCTCTGCCCATTGCATGAAGCAGTCATTTGCTACAGAGACTGAAACTCTCGTTTGTACTCAAGAGCCAATGCTTTAAACAGCACAGCGCAGGTGGACGAGTGCAGGGCCCTGACATCTGAGGACATCGGATCAGGACTGATCTCCAGATACTCAATATCTACACATAGATTTGGTCAGAAAACAAAATGGGCAAAGCAATATCTGCTCATTAGCCTGGTTCTCCAGAAGCAGCTAATACTGTGCCCTCAACCCATCCCATCCCCACTTCTGCCCAGATCTCCAAATGAGAACGGGGAGGACAGAAGCTGGTGAGCTGGGTGCTGCAAAGCACAAAGGGCATTGCTTGATCACTGCTGAACTCCCTGTTTTTCTCTCCAGCACCCTGCATTTGTGGTAGTCAGTCCCACTGAGCAACTCGATCAGACCCAAGCCATACACCTTAGTTCTTTCTAAAACTTCTTGGTTATGGTTGTGAAGATGCGAAGGACGGTGTGAACAAAAACATTGACATGAGCAGCCTGGTCTACACAGCCCAGCCTCACCATCTGACCTTCAATTAGAGGAGCAGAACCTTCTGCAGACCAGTAGCCACATGAACCAGCCCCAGGCTGACCAGTGAGGTTTGTTAAAAGGCTGTCAACTTATGAAGCAGCTCATCCCTAAAGGTGGGATTCCAGGATCTGGGACAAACCGGAATATAGTGAGTCCAGGGAATGAGGTTTTAGAGCCTTAGCCCACGAGGATGAATCACTGCTTCCTGTAGTTCTCTATCCTGTTACCCCACGAGCACCTCTTTCTTTATCTTTCTTCTCCTGTTCTTTACTTAGCTCCTTTGTCTCCCACTCTGCTTTCCAGCACCATTTCTTCTTCATGCACCCTCCCTTCTTTTTCTAGAGTTTGGGCCTCGAATCCGTGGGTGTGGTTTTGCTGGAGACCCCAGAGAGCAGGAGGTGCTGCTGAGCCCTAATGTAGAGAGGGATGGGGAAGAAGGGGGAGGATGAGTCAACAAAGTGCCTTCAGTTTCAGAAAATAAGAAGCATGTGAGTCTCATTTTGCATAGATTTTATTTAATTTGATTAGGATAATGATGCTATCTTTATGCAACCCCAAT
Source organism: Rhinolophus hipposideros (assembly GCF_964194185.1). Classification (NCBI taxonomy): domain Eukaryota; kingdom Metazoa; phylum Chordata; class Mammalia; order Chiroptera; family Rhinolophidae; genus Rhinolophus; species Rhinolophus hipposideros. The sequence goes on from NC_138058.1 coordinate 46,505,466, forward strand.
CAGAGAAATGAATGTATGTGAATATTTTGGTGTCATAACACCACTTATTAAGTTGCTAACAATGCTTGTCTAAAAGGCTCTTAAAACTACAAAGTAATACATCTCTAGTGGTGGAATCCCAGGCGCTGAGACAGACTTGTGTGAGTGATATTGGGGTAGGAGAGCTATTCCAGCCTCTCTCCAGTTACAGCAAGTGGGCAACCATCTAGTACAGTTATATAAAAGGCAGACTGCATCAATTTCCATCTGAATGCATTCTCGTAAACTAAAATGACTTGTGGTGAGTTATCTTCTCCAACCAAGAGTTTTAGGGCCTTAAGGTTTACATTAGTGACCTATTCCTTGAAAACTGAGCATCGCTCCAGCAAAAGGTAACCTCTTAAGTCCCTCGGGCCCCTCCCATGAGAATGAGTTGTCTGGGTGACTTGGCTCCAAGAGCAGAGTGGTGCAGCATTCATTCATTCATGCAACAAATAATGGAGGGGATGGAAGAAAGGCAGTGAGGAAAGGGATATGGGGCTCTCCAGGGGACTGGGAGAGAAGTGTTACCAGCTTTGCAGGAGTGAGACTTCTGGCTGGCAGGATCAGCTTTGGAACCACAACCAGAGTCTTTGAGAGAGGCTTCACGGGCTCAAGGCAAAAATGAACCCCCTGCAATGGAGAAGATGGGGAGGAAGAGGAGAGTCTGTGGGCTCTACACTGTCGGCTTTCCACTTAGAATTATACCTCCAGCAACATGTCCTCCCCTCCCCGGCTTTGCCTTGTAGAATTTGGCAGAAAAGAGCCTGTGGAAGTTTTTCGCACGAGCACGACTCATGTCTCTCGTGAGCAGGTCAAGTGGGAGCCATCTACTCCGAGGTCTGTGTGGAAGAGAGTCCGAAAAGCCCTCCCAGGCTCTCTCACTAGCCTCTCTCTGATGCTGGCTTATTCTCCTGGTATAAGCACTGGGTCCTAAAATGCAAACCCTACTGGGGTAAGTAACAGATCAAGTCTTGAGCAGTTGTCAGTCCCCAGCAGGGCAGTGGTGACAAAGCAGCTGCTGGTAAAGGGTACTAGGTACTTGGGATCAAAAGACTTGGATTCATATCCTGCACTTTTTAGTTGCGTGATCTGGTACAGGTCACTTAACCTGTTAGAGAAATATGTAGTAAGAAAGAATTTGTTAATATGTTTTTTTGGATATGAAACGTAATGGTGTAGGTCATTCTTACCCAGTGTTACCAGATCTTTTTGTGAGTGACAGATCTTCTTGTGTGTGAGCTGGGAGGAAGTTTGTCAGGAGGCCTGAGGAGGAAGAATGGAGAAGGGGAGGGAGAGAGCTCCACAGCAGAAAATGGTCTAAGACAGACAGGCCTGGAAGCGGAGTAGGCACTCGAGGGGGAAGGGGGAGGAGTAAGAAAAAAAAGCAAGAAAGTTGCCCAAATCAAACAGCCAATTGGAGATTTGTCTGAGACTTGGGATCAGCTTCCGCTGCTAAAACACAGACTGTGGAAGATCCTTAAGACGTGATGTGTAGAGGCCCACGGACTGCCCTGTGGGGCCAGGGACAGCTCAGGAAAGAGACAAGGAAGTCATGGGACACTCCAGCTTCTATGTAGGGTGACTCTTGGAGAAAAGCCTAGGGTTTACTCACTGCTGTTCTCCAGGCTAGGGTGAGGGTCTGCCCTGTGCCTTGCCATGGGCTGGAGAACTCTCTAGACCCTGCTTTGGGGTCAGAGGAGTGTTGGGCAGTAGGTGCTCAGCCTAAGACCCTTGGAGTAGGTGCTTTGCCCACTCACTAGGAACATACAGACCAGGGTTAGGGGAGCCACAGGACCCCCATATTTAACTCACAACTGGTTAAGAAACCACTTCTAATAGAGACCAGTCTTCTAATCTGAAACCTTGGGCATCCCAGCTTATCTGGACTTCTGAGGCACTCAAAGTTTTATCCAGGGAAACACGTCCGGTTGCGTGGGGAGGAGGGAAGACTCAGAAAAATCACTGTAAATAACTTGAGACTGCTTCTTAAGGCAGGGGAGCTCCGGGGAGCTCCAGAGGCCCCAGCTATGCTAATGCAGCCTTAAGGTTTGAAGGGCAAATCCCCCCAAATGCAGCACCACCACCTCCACAGTAACACTCTCGCTGCTCGCTCCAGGGCCACGAGGCTCTTACCACATTGTAAACTATACATTCGCAAATCTCACAGCTAATCCACAGTACAGCCTGCTTGCAATCTAATATGGGTCTGAGAGCCCAGAGGCACCCTCGTGGCACAGGCAGACCCTGTCTTAAGCCTCACACTGAAAAGTACAACGGGTTAGCCAGACTGCAAAATATGTAACTTGAAGTCCCCTTGCCATGAGAACCACGTCTCTGGAATTTCCTGGCTTCGGGAGGGGTGGCATTCAATTTCTAACCTTTGCTTTATGTTGGTGGAGCTCTTGCATTTTATTCCTGGGGTTGTTTCTGTATATGGTAGGGAGGTGAGGGGGCAGGGAGAAAGGAATGAAAGAATCTAATAGGAAAACGCAGAGCCCTAGTCTGCCAAGTGGCACTATGGAGGCCCCTCTGGGCCTGGCACAGTGGGCCCAGGGACAAAGCAATGCAGACCGAGGTCCTGGAAATGCTTCTGCCTTCTCCCCAAGGGCACACTGCCACAGGTTCCCTCACAGCCTGATCATTGTGGTAAAGTGAGAACAGCTATCATATCAGGGTAAGGACACTGGACTTGGGATCAGAAAACCTCATTTCCAGCCCTGCTTTTACCATTTGCTCCTGCAGGACAAATCTCTTGACCTGTCTGGGTTTCAGCTTTCTCCTTTATCAATGAGGCTAATCCTAATCTTCCAGAGAACTATGAAGATTGGATGAAGTAAACGGGAAAATGGAGGCCATCCAGGAACCCATCTAGGGGAGCTCTTTGGAACATCTGGGTTCAGAAAGGTTGCTTCTGCAGCTTAGCCCAGGAACAAATAAAATATCCAGTGAGCAGCTGCTGTGTGCTGGCTACCTTGGTTGACCATGGGCGTGAGGAGAATAAGAAAGGCCACCATGAAGGCACAATCGAGTGTTCAGGACAAGCCATCAACACCCTCAAAAGATGACTAACAGAACAGGGCACCTTTGGCTAAGAATCAGTAAATGTTGAAAAGAACCCAGAGGAGAGAAGAATGAACATTCAAGAATGGATAATAAATTATTTTAGAGAAAAGAGGCTCTTGGAATGCTTTATCCTTTTCACTTTGACATCCAGGGACTATTGCTTGCCCCTACTCAGTCTAGCCAGATGTGTCTAAATTTGACCAGTCACAGGATCCATAATCTAACTCGGCCGAAGTAATCTGAGTAAACATTTCTAAATTAAATTGTCTTCTGAGAACATTAGTGTCTTTCACCATAAATTTTTGTCTTTCATGTCCCAAGTCTGTAGGCCCCAACACCAGGCCGAGTGCCTGCGAATGCATAGTGTCTAAAATTTTATTGTTCTGGATGTGTTCCGTTGGGAAAAAAATTACCAAATGTCATCATATAATTCAATTTCTTGGCTCCTACCTGAAAAAGTCTTAGCTCTCCTCTGAGGGAATGCCTTGTTGATAGCTGAGGCCTTCAGCCTGGGCCCACGCCACACATCCCGTCTCCTCTGCAGCCCTGGGGTTCAAGCTGCAGCCGACAGGGAGGATTTAAGTTACAACTAACAGAGCGCAATGACATTTTAAAAATATCCAAGCATTTCTCTTGTTGCCTGAAAAACCTCTCCAGGCATGTCCCTGTGTGAATGTTATGCGACAAGGGCCCCGTCCTACAGAGGTCCCTCCAATCTGAGCGATTTCTGAAGGTCACACTGAGGCTGGAGGTTTAGATGAAGTCATATTAACAGTGAGGGAGAAGAGTGCCTATAAGCTGAGAGTGGTATTTCCGTGGAGATCTAGCTTATTAGGTAGTAAAGCAAAACCGGGGATCAATATAAAGACAGACCAGCAGAAGAAAAGACCATAAGGAAATATAGCAACATATTTATGGGGGCTAGCTTTGTGAAAATGGTATGAGAGGTGATGTCAATTTTTCACTTCATACTTTTTGCAGTAAAAATTGATCATTAGCAATTGATCACTAGAAAAATTCCCAATAACTATTCATTTAAAAATAAAACAAAAATACAAATGTTCTTTTTGAATCTAAACCACTTGGGAGTTTGGTTTTGTATTATCTAGGGCAAATTCCTTAACCTTTTTAAGTTTCAGTTTTCTCATCTGTAAATTGAAAACAATACTATTGCCAACCTCAACGGGTTGTTATGAGGGTTAAATGAAGTAAACCAAGTAAAGCTTTTAGAGGAGCAGCTGGCACTTGGTAAATCTCAGTAAATTTTAGTTGTTCGTGATCATCTGTCATTTCTTAGAATTAATACCTATATCTATAGATCTATATATCTATATATCTATATCTATGTAATCTATATCTAGATTGATAGATTAGGTGATAGATAGATGACAGACAGATAGATAGATAGATAGATAGATAGATAGATAGATAGATAGATAGATAGATAGATAGATAGATAGATAGATAATGAGGAGTTGGTGCCATCCTTCCTGGATAGCAGAGGGGAGAGTAATTCAAGCAGGCTCAGGTGGGATAGGAGAGAGGCCAGTGCTCCTTAGCATGATGATAATAAGGTCTCTTGTTCCTAAACAGAGCCAAAGCATACCAATATGAGAAATTGTCTTCCCACCATGTGAGAGTACCTGCAGTGCCTTTAAAAGTTGAGTGTTGCCTTGGTAGGTGTGTTTACTTTTTCTAGTATGTTAGCTATATTTTAATAAAAATCTTTTAAAAATTAAAACACACACACATACACAAAAGAAAAATAGCCATGTCTTCCTAGTAGGGAGGTCGAACTGGAACTGGAGGGTCCACGTTCACCTAATAAGAGCAAAGCACAATCCACCCCTTTAGGTGTGTGTGACAGGGCAAAAGAAAGCTTCTGTGAGCATCTGGCCCAAGTTTTGCAAGGAAAAAGGTATTAAGCGGCAGAGTCTCTTCCCTTTTTTGGGAGGGGGAGCTGATGAAGGAAGAATAAAGGCACTTGACTTAGAAACTTTAAGACGATGGTGGCAGAGATTGCTTGTTGGCCCCCAATAGCCATCTCTTCTTCTTGCTTTAGTAACAGATCCTTGAATTTTAACTGGCCACATGGGTGCCCAGAATAAAGACACATTCCACCACCTCCCTGGTATGTCTGTGTAGCCGTGTGATAGCTTTTGGTCAATAGGATGTGAGCAGAAGTGATATGTGCAACTTCTGGGTCATGTTTCTAGACGAAAGGAACATAGTCTCCTCTTCTTCCTTGATCTCCCTTCCCACTGGCTAGACTGTAGACATGATGACAGGAGACCTGGAATGGCTCCTAGTTCACAAAAGGGAAGCTGCATGTGGAGGAAAGCAGAGCAACAGGACAAGAGTCAGTTTCACACACTGTAAAGCTGTCATAATAACCAGGGACTACTTATGCTCAGATTGTTAGAGAGAGAAAAATAAACTCCCATCTTCTTTAAGCCACTGGACTGGACAAAATGTATTTGATCCCTATAGATTAGAATCATTTGTGTCTATACATTTTATATCACTGAACTTCTACCCCTACAGAGTTGTTAATTAGCCTAGTTAATAAGACAAAGATGCCTCCCCTTTCTGATTCAGATAATTTCTAGAGAGTCCATTAGATAACATGCAGTGCTCCATTGAAAGCACACTCAGTAAAAAACCAACAACCTTTCACTCAGAGTCTGTAGTAAGGTGGGAATTCAGGTGACCCTTCTCTGCCTATTCAGCCTGTCCTCCGGCTCTTCGTTAGACCACTGAGGTCCATTTAGGATCAGCAGGTCCTTTGATCATGGCTCTTGGGGTTGCCCCTTGATTGGCCCCTCTCTCTGTCATGAGAAAACCAAAATCATTACTGTGAATTCTCTCTACTTTAAGCCCTTTTGTCCTAATCCTTGGGTCCTACAGCCTCTCCCCTAGACTCTGATAAATGTTATCAGCCTCCCTTCTATTTCCATCTCATTCCATCGTGACTGGGTTGGGGCCTTAAGCTCCCAAAAAAGAAACACCTGCAAGACAATCTAAGCACCATTTTGTCAAGAGCTCTAATTATCAAATTCCTTGAGTTGTGTTACCAAATGCCCTTTTCACAGTGTGTGCCAGGTCCCAAGGTGGGGATGGACAGAAACAGTGTATAGAGAGTCGTAAAACCCCATTCCATCACAGTGGACTTTCATATAATGAATGTGGTTACCTGGCATATCCTGCATGCTCAATACATGGTAATTACTATTATTATCAGAAAAGAGAGCTCACTGATGGCCGGGATAGTCCTGTAAGAGGTGGGACTTGAACTAGGCAGTAAAGATGGCAGAGAGGGGAGATGTAGAAAGAAAATTGGGGGCGGGGTACATTCCAGCCAGTGGGAATGTCATGAGCAAATGCAGGGACACGGGAATAAACATGTCCTCTTCAGAGAACAGAGAGGAGACTAATGAGTGTGAGAGAGAAGTGGGATCAGGGGTGTGGCAGAGGGGCTGGAAAGCTGAGATGAGGAGCTTGCATTTGAGGCAGCACAGATGGGATCTGTGGAAGGTTCTGGAGTTTATGCAGGTCTTGTACAGTTGTATCCCTTGACTACAGTGCAGCAGAAGTACCAACATCCATAAAAGCCCCTCTCATTACTGCCACTTCCTCTTCAGCAGGACAGGGGTCCTCTCAATTTCTGATACACTTTGGGGTAGAGCTGACCCCCAGCTGCCAGACCCACTGCAACTTCTCTGGGGGAATTTAGACTGTGGTCTATTTTCATGGTATTTCTGGGAAGACATGTGAAGGCCAACCAACTAGTTTATGTTTCAAATGAGGCTTATTTCACCAAACTTTGAAAGCTTGAGTCAAAGCTGCCACCACAACTACCATACTGCCGTGTAACACAAACCTACAAGTACACTCTGTTACCGTCTTCAGAACGTGCCTAATGAATGTGGCTTCCAGGAAAACTGAAAGGCACAAAATAATTATTTTTGGCCATCAAATGGGCATTTATCTAACAACATTGTCTAACTGCTCAGCTGCAGATAGAGTCTAAAAAAACATGAAGGCACCTATGATTTACTCTCCAAATGTCAGGTGAAGATTCTTAACCTGATGGTAATAAATTCTTAGAGGCAAATTGCTTGCATATTCCAAATCAGACAGAAGAAGCAGTGTATGTGTTCAGCAGTCTGTATAGGTGAGTTCCTATTTCTGAGAAATGTTTTATGTTCCAGTGCTTTCCAAAACAACATCAGAGTATGTGGCTTTCAAAGATAGCAATGTCAACTTCCAAGCAGATTCACGAAAGAAAAGGGAGCCATGTTTTATATTTTTTGATTCTCTTTTAACAGTATGACATCTTGTTGAAAACTGATAATCTAAGCAAATCTTGCAGAAATTTTTGCAGTTTTTATTTAAACACATTTTCTATTTCTTTTCCCTTTCCCACTAACATCTAATACAGGGTTCTTCATTACTATGTGTATTGTTAATTAGTGAATGCTATTAGTTAGGAGGGATGGTCTCAGAAGCTCATAACAAAATGCAAACACCAAAAATGGCTAATGCAAACACCAAAAATGGAAACTTATCAGCTTACCCAACAAGAAGTTGAAAGGCAGGGCAGAAGCAGATTGGTCAATGCAGAGACTCAGCCATGACAGTTGAACCTAGGTTCTTTCCATTTTTCTGCTCCATCATCTTCCACAGGTGGATTTTCTTACTCTCCACACACCACATCCAAATGCAGGAATTGCCATTTCTCTTTGTTCTTCTCTTGAGGAGGAAAATCTTTCCCAGAAGACTCAGGACAACTTCCCCTCAAGTCCCATTAGTCAGGACTGGGTCACATGACCAGGCCTAAGCAGCATCATGATCCTCTATGGAGGGAGATTGCCACTGTTAACCAGGAAGCAATAGAGGGTTGATATTGGAGAGGCCACCAAGAGTCTGTCACTTTATCTGTGTGAAAAGTTTGTCTCTAATGTGAGGTGAGTGATAACAGTGGGGGAAAAACAAGTTGCAGAAGTTGTGTGGTGGGGAAATAGGTTGGGAATCATTGATATCAAGGGCCTAGTTTGAAGAAAGTTCCCAACCCCGCCCGGCCTGAACACTTATAAGTACAGTCACTACAGAAAGCCAAGGAGTATCAAGTTGTCCCGCAGCAAGTTCTGTTTACTACTCAGTTTTGTAAATTGGCTAAAACCATTAGAAAAAGTCATGATCGTCATAGTACTTTCACCTTTGAGATACTGGCTGCTAACATATGTGCTCCAACACCTGTCCAACTTCATAAGAGCATGAAATAGTTTGCAGCCAATCTTACTTGCAAATGAAATGTGTAATTGTAGGCTATATGCAAAGATACAGAGCAAATAATAATTTGTTCACATATGATGTAATGTAATTGTGTCACATTATAAAAAAGCAGAATAGCTAGCTGTCTGATAAAGCCACCAGCTGAAAGAATTAGCCTCTCTTCAGTGGATGTACATGATAACATCAAGTATCTGGACCAATTAAGACAGAAGGATCTGGGAATTTAGAAGTCTGGAAAAAGGAGTCCTAAATTAATTCTAAGTAACTGCAATCAACAGAATATACAATATACATATTGTATGTTATATAGTGTAATTGTATTTATTGTAATTCTAATTATATAAGAAACAATATGTAACATTAGCATATAACATATATATATAACATAATCTATAACACATGCATATATATTTCATAGAATAAAATGGTAATATTTCAATTATAGCAAATTACTTTCCTTGTATTTCTCCTTTATGTTAGTTAGATATATCAGCTTATGTTACAAAGATTAAAGATAAAACCTGTGCAACCATTCTAATAACGTAGGTTGATAGGTTTGACATATAGAAATCATGCCAGAGGAAACGCATTGCCACCAGCGTAAACAGAATAGAAGTATGTGCATGAAGCAAAAGGGCGTTAGATTTGCTAGCTAGGCTCCTGCAGACAAGAGGCTCATCTTCCTGGTATTATCTGGCTTTTCTGGGACATCACTCTCAAAAGCAGAGTTTTCTTAGGTGTTACACACTCACAACAAGCTAAATCCTTAAGAAAACCCCGGTGCCTCTGTGGGGAACTTCACAAAGCTGTTAAGTATTCATTGCTCTTAAAATATTTGGCAAAAGTCAACACCTGAATTCCAGTCAGCTGAGTCTGCCTTGAGGAGCTGAGGATGAGCCGGCTGTCAGGAACAGCAGACCCTCCTCACCCTTCGGCCACAGCACCTCTGTCCAACACACTTAGCATACAAGAGAGACCTCCTGGCTACGCCTCTGTCCTTCCTCCTTCCATTCTGTAAACTGAGCACCTATATATAGGAATGCAGCTACGGAGGGGGAAGAGATGAAAGAAAAGGTATGGGCACTGTTGTCATCTGAAAGTACTCAGAGAAAACAAAACAAAACAAAAAACACTCATAAGCTAAATGGTGGTGGGCAAACTGAACTGAGTGTGAGTAGCCTGGTCCCCTCCCCATCCTTGGTCATAGTAAGAGTTTGAAGGTCTTGAGTTTCCCTGGATCTTCTCCCAGAGGTGATTTACACCCCACTCAACCCAAACCAGAACACTATCAATGGGCAAAAGAAGTTGCTCACGAGAGTGGAGCTCTAGAGAAAAACCGCCGCCATTCTCTGCATTTAGAGCTCCCCAAGGCAACAGTGAAGTAAATATTGTCATCGTGAAGCTGTGATTCCTCCTGAGCACACCCAGTGTAGAATTGCAGGCAGGCTTTAGTCATGCTACATGACGACCGGGTGAGATAAACACAGAGACTTTGTGTTTAACATTTCCTTCCGTGGGGCCGCTGGGGCCTCTTCTGAGGGCACAACACACTGGTCTTGCCAGCATTCCTTTTTTCCCATCCCTGCTCTCAGCCAGGGAGAAAGGAGCTAAGCACTGCTTCTTCCCTTGCCCCTAAATCCCAAGCACACTGAGAAGTTTAGAGATATAGGTGGTGAGTTAGTGTACCATGCCCCAGCTGGGCAGAGCTCCTGGATTTGTTGAAGGTCCAGCTTCATGGGCATGCAGTACAAGGCCCCACCCTTAGATGGGCCTGCACTTGGTTTCATGCTCTGCTGTCACGGTCTTAAAATTCTCAATACTTTTTGAACAAGGAGCCTCACATTTTCATTTTGCACTGGGCCTTGCAATTTATGCAGCCAGTCTTATTTGCCATATGGTCTTTAAAGGGATTGGGTCCTTCCCTCCCACTCTCTCTAGAAAGTATAGCTCCTCCATTTCCAACTTTCATTTTCATGGAACCATTACATCACCCAAGACATACTCCCAGGCATACACTGTGGGAGGTGGAAAACTGTCCTGACTGCCAGTTGTGGGGATAAAAATGAGACAGATGCAGGCTCTGGATATACCAGCCTCACCCTCCCCTCCAGGCTGTTCCCAGCCCAGGAACTACCATCCCACTTCCCTGAGAGGTCCTTCCTCTCAATCAATCAGAATGCACTCGCTGCTTACAGCTATTGAGAGCGCCCTGTGTGAGAAGTGAGACAGGAAAGGATGGCACTTTTCCCTCATGGAGTGTAATAGCTACTTTGGTGGACATCCGTTGGCAAACAAAGTCTTAGTATATGCTGAGTGCCAACCAAGACCAGTTGTAATATAGACATGGGAGGTGCACAGAGCTCAGCATGGGCTGGAGAGCTCAGAACTTCATTGATGTTCTGCTCTTATCTCCATCTCTTCCCACAGACCAACCCTTTGCCTTAGCCAGCCCTCTCACTAAAGCCTGCCACTGATAAGGAGGGGTAAGGAGAGTTAGGAGAGGATCTGAATACCCCCACCTCTAGAAAGTGACACAACTTGTACTGGACGTAGTCCCTTTTGGTGAAGATAGATGAAGGGAGTCTCCTTCTTATAAATCATTAACTCAAAAGTATTTCAGGCAGAGGAGAACAGTTAATTTTTGTTGAGGAGATGGTGAGAGCCCATAAGATGAGTGAAAGCCTGAAGTTTCCACTGGACCACAGGGGTCTACTTACCAATAATTAGTTTTCTGCTCATATCTTTATACCAGCAACACAAATTCTCTGTACCAAATAATTTAGGGTAGAATTAATTTATTTGGATAATGGTAAAAACCTGATGCTCTGCAACTTTCTGCATGACTGTGAATCTTATCTTTATTTTTCTTTTAACTAATTGCTTTCTAATAAAACAAACATTTTTAGAGCAGTCACTGTATGCCAGAATCTGTGCAAAGGGCTTAACTCAGACCTTGCATCTGTATAAATAGATACCATTTCTTATGGGCTGAATGTTTGTATCTTCCTCCCAAATTCATATCCTGAAGCCTAACCCCCAATGTGATGGTGTTAGGAAGTGGGGCCTTTTGGGAGGTGATTCGGTCATGAAGGTGAAGCCCTCATGATGGAGATTGTGTCCTTATAAAAAAGCCCCCAGAGAGCTCTCTCATCCCTTTCTGCCATGTGAGGACACTGAGAAGATGGCAGTCTACTGGACTAGGAAGCAAATCTCACCAGACACTTGATCTTGGACTTCTCAGCTTCCAGAACGGTGAGAGGTAAATATTTGTTGTTTAAGTCACCAGTCTGTGGTATTTTTGTTATAACAGCCTGAACTGAGGAAGATACTGCTATTATCTTTAATTTACAAATGAGGAAACTGAGGCATGGAGAGGATAAGTAACTTGCCCAAAGTCCCTCAGATACCAATTTATAGATCCAAGATTTGAACCCTGGCAGTTTTGGCACAGAGTTTGTCTTCTAAGTTATACGCAACCCTCACCTACCCATCTCACACACCTTCATTTTGCCTGGAGCTGAGAGTAACATAAGTGCTTTAGATTGATTGGTTCACTAGAGAAATTAGAAACAGTTGGAAATTCAGAACCAGTCTATGCTCTGGGCCTTTGACCACCCCCTCCATTCCATCCGGCAGACCTCTTCTCTTGAGAGTTGGGTGAAGGTGGAGTTGTCTTCAGGATCTTAAACCCACCCAGAAACTTTCTATCTCTTCTAATGTCAGTTCAATAAAATGTGGGGTTTGAAGATTCTACCAAATGTTGAGCATCTTAGAAGTATCTTAGAAGATAATAGGAGCATTTGCAAATTTCCATGGACCATGTTGCCTGTGATTGCAAATCAGTCCTTTACTTGTTCCACATAGAAAGTTCCCTGGATAAGGCTTCCCAGCTCAGAACCCTTTCTCCTGTTGGTTATTACATTCCTCAACCAGTGTTCTTACCTGATGAGTGAGTAGAAAGGGCGAGACTTGCTCCTCTGGACTTCCTGGGCAAATATAATAATAATGGCAACCACCATTTATCAGCATTTCTCCTTATACGCAGGCAGTGCTCACTTTGCATGGTAGTGCAGGACCGTAAAATGATCAAGAAAGCTGAACACCTGCAAACCTGCAATGCAATCTTAATAATTATGGGGGAAAGTTATAATTGTTCTGTGATCTTTACATTTTTTTTTGGTCAAAACATGAAGAACTCTCTTCCTGTCAGGTATAAATGTTTATTGAAATGAAAAGAATAATGAAGCCAATATTTACTTAGTAGATTGTAATTTAAAACATTAGAAACATTGGCAACTAACATATTTTGTTTCCTTGTAAAAATCCTGTCGAGAGAAGTTTGAATAGTTCTTGCCTTCTTCTCATCATAAAACATATGATATAGAGAAAGCATCTTTTCTATCCTTGACAAATTGTCATGCTCCTTTCTAAGGTTGGATCAGCTTCCAGTGCTTTATTTTTCTTGTGTGCTTTCAACGTTCTGAAGGATCTCTGAGAGTTTCATTCATGGGAAGCTTTTTGCTGGCATCACTTCCTCTGGGACATTTTTATTCTTTTTGTCACACCACTCTCCTCATGCATGTCGTTAAGTTTGCCTTCCCCAAGATCTCTAGGAGAATGATACTGTCACTACTCCCATGGGCAGCCATTCCTTTTTTAACTCCACTTATGTTGGGTTTGAATTTCACTTCCAGCATTATCATTTTTGTTTCTTTGCGGCCCTTTCATCTTTCTTGGCCAACTCCCTCTTTTTGAGTCTCACGTGGCTTTATCACGTGATATCACACTTGTCTCTCACGTGGGAGACAAGGAAACAGCTACATGCATTGCTGTCTGTGCGTGAAGTGAGTAGCAGATGCATGGTGACCAGTCACCCGAAGGCTTTGAAATAAGTGGTGCAGTTGGTCACTGATCATGACGTGCCTCTGTCATTTACATAGAGATTTGGGGATGGAGGAACTAGCAGAGAAGTTTGTACTTTGTGCAATTACTCACCGTTAATACACGTGGTAACTAAAATTCAAACTATGTTGTTGGGGACTTGTGTTATTGAACTAAACCGTGATAACTGAAATTCACGCTTATTTGAACTCTGCAAAGTGAAGACTGCCTATACATTATTTCATTTCGTTCTCATGATAGCTTTATGAAGGATGAAAGTGATGCCATTATTGTACCCATTTATAGACGAAGAGACTTAGGGAAGCCAATCACCTTGCACCCACAGGCACACGGCAAGTCAGTGATGGAGCAGAGACTTGGGCATCTGCATGCCGCTCCACCACTCCCCAGGGTCTGAATTTGGGAGGAGGAAGGTAGTTTGTGCTTTCCCTGGAGGTACCTCGTCACACAAAGGACTTCTCATCTTTGGCCTACACCGGGTCTTTGGCCTGGGCCGCATGTAAACTTCCCTAGTGATTCTCACACTGCTGACAGGTGGCTTGGCTTATCACCCACGGAGGCAGGGACAATAAGGATGATCATGTCCATTTGAAATAGGAAGAAATGAAGTCCCAGAGAAAGAAAGGGCCTGGTCCATGCAGCACTGCAGGTTGCCAGGGTACATTTCACAGTGGATACAGCTAGACCCTGAACAGGGGCTGGCCCTGAAATTGGGGTGACTGGGGGCCGAGAAGACAGCTGCTACTCTGCCCCCACCCTCCCCATCCCGCACTGGCCACACTGTTGGGGAACCCCTACCCTGTCCCAAGAGCAGGAAAGCCTGCTCTTACTCAGTTGGCCCAGCCCAGATAGGAAGGATGTTTCTCATTAATAGGATCAGAAAAGGCATCTCTCTAAGAATGAAAGAAAACATAGCTTTATTTGCCAAGGTCGCTCCCCTAGAAAGCCCTCCAGAAAGCATACAAAATTGTTAAATTATGAAAACATTAATTAGATTGTTAAATAAAACCAATACTAATCCTCCAAGCATATGGGGCAGGCCCTTTGATGGGTCTGGCCTAATGGCTTTCGGGTCTAGCTGGTACTTCCTTTCTAGAAAGTTGCAGTCTTGGAATGAACAGCTAAAAATTCAAGTAAAAAGTAGGTGAATGTATAGAGACACTATCTGCCCCAGCAGAGTCCAACATGGCATGGCAGGCTAGGAACCTGTAGGGACACAGTCCCAGAGAGCAGTTTCCAGGCTATCGACCTCACGTGGAGGGGTGCTGGCTCGGGTAGCAGATGGCCATCAGCCGTGACTAGGTGGCCATCAGCTGTAACCAGTTAGCCACTGGCCACTGACATAACTGCCATGGCTACACTAGCAAGCACAGACGGCAGATGACACGCTTAGCAAGCATGGTTAGCAAATGTGGATTGCGGCTAGCAAGTGCGGTTAGCAAGCGGATTGTGGATTGCAGATCGTGTTGATCCTACTCCCAGTGTCTCGCCCGGCCGCCAGCGAAACTGGGGTGCAGGAAGACCCCTTATTGGGGTGCTGGCAGATGTTTGCTTTTGTGTCTCAACCAGCCACCAGCGAGAATATAGTGGTGTGACTCCCCTATCTATGGCTCCGTGGGTGTTCCTTTTTGGCCTCACCATGTCCTGTGTTCTCGTGCGGGGAGCAGGACCAGAGACCCTGCATTACAGTGCTTCTCTGAACATCAATCCAGCCACAGGAGGAGCCTTCCCGCCTCCCTCTCCCCCGGCTCCGAGTGTCTGTATCTTCCATCCTGACATTGGAAACACTTCATCATATCCTGTGACTGCAGCCCACAGGTTCATATGCTTGAGACTGGTCCTTTCAAATACGTTGTAATTGCCTTGAAGGCAGGGACCAGCTATTATATGCTCTGTTCTCAACGGTGCAAACTTTAACATTTGAATTAAAAGTAAACCTTTTATTTCCATTTCATTCTCTCTCCACTCCCTGTCCAACCCAGTAGATGTAAAAGGGAACGTGACCTGGAAATCTGCCTCACCTGCCAGTCCATATCCCAGGACAGCATTCCCAGGTTAGGCCCCAGAATCAAATACATGGCTGCCGCAAGGAATTTCTGTATTGCAAACATCGATAAAAACATACTGTAAGCCAGGCTATGCAGCTGTGAGTCAAGTGAGAGGAGGGGAAATGAACCTGGTTTCTCTCCTGCTCCTCAAATTTCTTCTTTTATATTTTCAGATTAAAACTCCAGGGATTGTTTGGACATGTTGGAATAGAACTGTTGAAATGAAAGACTTCCAAAAAAAACCTATATTGAGCAATTTGAACAACTAACTTAAAAAATTGCTTATTGGATGCCTATTACGCGTCAGACATTGTGATCAGAGTTTCCTTAAGTCTGAAGAGAAATTCCCATTCTGCAAATGAGGAAAAAGGTCCAGAGAAATTATGTAATTTCTCTACCAAGTACACGAAGGAGGATTTGAATTAGTTCTCTCTGATTTATCCCAAGGTCTAATAGCTGGTAGCCTCATAGTTCCCTTTTTAACCCCTCTGCCGAGCATGCGTGCAGTCCTCATTATATAGGAGCCCCTTTCTCCTCCTCTTTGTTCTAATTCCGACTCTGCCTTCACTCTCAATTCAAACCCTCCATGCTGATATACCTCTCTCATCTCGCTTCCCATGGTTCCCTGTGCTCCATTCTGTGACAGCACTTAGAACATTGGCTTCTAATGGTTCGAGACGTCGTGTTCTCTTTGTGTCCGGACATGGCAGAAAAGGGAGACAGAGATCTGGGGGCTGGCGTGAATTCAAGAGGGAGTGTGGAATAGGTATAGTCCTCCCTTGAGAGAAGTTTTGTTATGGGGAACAGAGTAATGAATGGTGTACTCGCTGAAGGAAGTTACAGGGTCAAGAGAGTTTCTTAAAATACAGGAGATACTACAATGCATTGGTATGCTGATATAGGTGGTCCAGTAGAGGGAGAAAAGAAGTGGTGATAATGCTGGAGAGAGGACTGTTACAGAAAGCCCTTGTACAAGCAAAAGGGATGGTATTCGCTATCCATCGGTTTTGGACGAGAGCAGGGACAATTCATCCACAGAAGGGGAGAGAAGGCAGGGTATAGAGGACAGTGGCAGACAAATGGGTGAACATGAAGGTAGGAGTATATGGGAGTTCTCTTCTGACTGTGTTCTCACAGAGAAATGGGGAGTGGGGCTCTCACTGGGTATAAACAACAGACTGATATCTGAGAAAGTGGGGGAGTGACCAGACTAGGAGTACCAGGCAGAACTAAGCGTCCACTTGAAGTTAATGCTCATGAATGTCAATGTGAACTGTGCATGTTTTACTTCAGCCATATTCAGCTGCATGGTGCAGGCCTGGAAGGTTCCATTTTAAAAGGATTGATATTTTGCTAGGGATGCAGTGAAGGGAAAAAGGAGCCAGGGAGTTGAGAGGAGGGATTGCACAGTCATAGAATGTGCAATCTAAGATGGGAAAGGAGGGAAAGGGCAGCGGGGCATTGGGAAAATAGTGAGAGCAATGAGTTACAGGTCCCAGGGGGACCAAATCAGAGCTGGCACTAGTCTGCAGAGTGTCCTTGGTGAATTAGATAAACACTTCCCCTGTAGGTGATACAGTCTCACAATTGTGCAAAGAAAAGCTACCTCTTCCCCTGGGAGGATAAAGCCATAAGCTGGAATACACAGTGTCATTTCTGGAGGTTGGGCTGGATTTCGGGGCCCTCTTGTCCCCTTGGCCAATGACTGTTGTGCAGTACACGTACACAAAATGCACAACTGTACATGGGTCAAAGGATTGTTGAGGATGAGTACAGAAGGATGGGCCATGAAACAGCAGGTGACCCTAGAGTAGGAGGATGAAATTGAGATTGTGAAAGGGTCCTAGTCATTGGTGATAAGAAGGTTGTAAGGTATGAATATCTGTGATAGGGTGGAGGACAAGGTATGGAAGGGGAGATTATCAAGGAACTGACAGTCGCAGTGTTGAAAGGATCATCTACATGAATATTGAAATCATAAAAATGATAACTGGAGACTGTGGGAAACAGAGCCGAACGCTGGGTCTCCGAGACTATTGTGTAGGCTGATGGCATGTGCTTCAAAGCAGGTGTCGTAGACAGGAGGGCAGAAGAATGGTCCCCAAGCAGCACTGAGGATCAGGGAAGACCCCAGCAGTGGCATGAGGAAGGGAGGAAAGGAAATTTGAGGGCTGCAGAAGAAGTTGTGTCATGAGTGGAAAGAGCCTTTGATTAGTGCAAGAGGGCAAAGAGAGCGTTCAGGGAGAAGCAGACGATGGGGGCATTTTACTGACAATGGAGAATGTGATCCAGATGGCTTGGGGGAGTGGGGAAGTGAGAGGCAGATTAAGATTAGGGGCGTCATGAAGCTGTCTGGAGGTGGGAGTTAGGGGATAAAGGATGATCTGGCAGTGTGGACACCTTGGGGTCATTGACATACACCGGAATCAAAGGCGTGATGGACTAAACCCCCATGGTCTGTCAGGTAGACTGTGGTCACGAGGCTGTGGGAGTTGGGATGGGAGTATTTTGCACACAGAACTCGGGCCTCTCTTTACTCCTGCTGATTGAGGTGACGAGGCCAGGGGAGAGGCTATATTACCTTGGGTCTGCATCTGATTACCTTATCAGAAAAATAAATGCCTTCCAATTCATCCAATTTTGTGTTCCCACAACTCCAGCTGTCTCCATCTTAATGGCAGGTGTTATTCACTCTATCAGACTGAATGTAACAAGTCCATGATGCCCCAGAAGGCCAGGCCTCCCACTTGACTAAACTTCTGGAATCCCCGCCCATGCAGCTGCTCCCAACTCAGAATTCCGACTGGAAAGGCCAGCCTGATGGGCCTTCTAAGGACCCTCATCCTCGCTGCCTCTAATGTACTGGCCTAGACTGTTCTGTAAACTGTTGAAGCCATCTTCAGCTCGCTCTAAACCGGAAGGACTAGATGTGTATCGGGAGAAACCAAAACACTGTTTGATTAATCGCCACCTTGCAAGCTGGTGAGTGATGGCTGGGCACGAAATGTGGTCGTTATCTAAATGGAGTGCCGGCCTGTCCCCGGGATCCCGAACAAATGGACTCCCCTCTATTTATAAACAACCCTGAGGGATGAGCATCTCGGTTTACGTTGGAAAGGGGCCATCATTCATTTTTATCCATCATACCTGCTTTTAGTGATATTACACACACACACTGCTGGGGTTAGAATCTCAACAACCCAAGAGGTTTATGTGCTTTTAACACCAATGCCGAGGGTCTCTGTGTACATTTCATCATGCCGGGGTAACGGTGGGCCTGAAACGCTGTTGTGTGAGCTGATGTCTTCCTCAGGGCTTCATTCAGGGTTCATGATGAAGATGAAATTGAATAAACTACTGTTGGCCCCAAGGGCGTGTTTGTGAACTGCAGTGATTACTAGAGGTGAGAAGGCATGAGCTTCTGGAGGTCAGCGGGATGGAGCGGAGCCAGGTAAGGAAGACTGCCTGGGAGGTGCAGAGAAGCCTAGTGTGGCCCTGGCCTGAAGCAAGCATTTGGCATTTAGCATTTGCTGACTGGATAGAAAAGGAGGGAGAGGAGGAAAGAAAAGTCCCTCCACTTTGTGCATATAAATTATTTAATGTTAGAATAGCACTTTCATTTTTTTAAGCTTTCCTCAGATATTCGTTTGTATTTTTTAAATAGCCCTGAAAGGAGGGCAAGGAATACTTATTTTCACTTTATAGATGAGGAATCTGAAGCCCAGGGCAGTGAGGTGGCTTGTTCAAAGTCACCCGACTGTAAGGTCAGGGCAAAGTCCCCGTTTTCAGATTCCCAGCTCAGAATCATGCCACTCAATCCTCAGCAAGTTCCTGTAGTATGCCAGGCTCTACTGAGAATGCTGAAGTCTCATCCTTCCACTTCCACCCCACTTCCACCCCACTTCATGAAACAGAGACCAGGCAAAAATGCTGTCTCTGTAGGACCTGAGAGGGTAAATCAGGGATCCCTGAAGGTGGGGGCCAGTGTCCTTACAACACTGCTGCCCATAATAATATAACATGAGCCACACATGTCATTTTACATTTTCTAGTAGCTGCACTACAAAAAGCAAAAAAGAAACAGGTGAAATTAATTTTAATAATATATTTAACACACAATGTTCAAAATATTATCAATATGTATTCAACGTGTAATCAACATACACATTTATTGAGACATTTTAAATTCTTTTGTTTTGCATTAAAGTGTTGAGATCCCATATGTATTTTATTTTTATTTTGACAACTTTATTGAAGAATAATGGATACACAAAACACTGCACATATTTAATGTATACAATTTGATGAGTTTGGACATATGCTCATGAAACCATCACCACCCATGTCTATTTTAAATCTCTATTCAAATCCTAAGTTTTCCGCAGAAATATTTGATCTATATTTAGATTTCATAAAATATCTAGTTGAAAATTAGATACACATATGCAGGTTGTTCCCAACAGACTTAAAATGTTTTCTAATAACTTAAGCATCAGTTTTGAAATTTAAATGAACCAAAATTAAATATCTTTAAAATTCATTTCTTCAGTGATGCTAGCCATTTTCAAGTGCTCAGTAGTCACACATGGCTTCTGGCTACCATATTGGAGAGTTCAGCCATAAAGTAACCATGGCAGCTACAGTTTCAGAAGTTTGCCTTTCTATAGAATCTCAGGCTCTGGAAAGTGGGCCAGGCTTTCTCTTTCCCATCATGCACCTGCCTCGCATCTTCTTTTCACTTGTTATCTCCTTCAGTGTGACTGCTTACAGAGAGGACAGTACCTCAGTCTATGACCCACCCATGAAGGCATAGATAACTTCAGGAGGAGGTAGGCATGGATTTGGCATTCTGCACTGTCTCCTCAAACAAGGAATCCATGAGGCTGGTGCGATGTTGTCATAGCACACCAGTGCCCTCTCAGGCCCACAGGAGGTAATGATCCTTCCCCGTGGCTGTCAACATACACACCACACCCACACACACCCACACCCACACACACCCCTCATACACATGCATAATACACCACACCACACACACCACACAACATACAACACACTACACACCACAGCATACAAAACGCACCACACACCACACTCACACACACCACATACACATATACAATAGAAGCACACACACAATCCCCACACCACACACACACACATACAAAACACACACCTCATACACATGCATAATACAACACACAAAACACTACACACCACAACATACAAACACACTGCACCACACACCACACACATACATAATCGAAGCACACACCCACAATCTGCTCTTCCAAGGTCTATGATACGAGTGAGGTGTAGGAGCTGTTCATTCTACATTGTTAACCCTGGAAAATTAATTTTGAATGTAAGGCTTAAGCACTAGACACGGAGTTAGGAGACCTATAATCTATTCTCGATTCTGCTTCCACTGACCCATGTGTAACCTTGACCACACCAATTAACTCTGGTTTCCTATAAAATGAGATGTTAGGTACTTCTGAACTCTGATGTTCTAGTCCAGGGTTTGGCAAACTACGGCCCATGGGTCAAATCTGGCCATGCCCATTCCTTTGCATATTGTCTGTGCCTGCTTTCACCTACAGCCACAGAAATGAAGAATTGGGCCAGAGACCATATGGCCCACAAAGCTGAAAATATTTACTCTCATGCCTTTTATGGAAAATATTTGCTGACCCTGTTCTTGTCTGTGGTTCTAGCTCATTTTAATACTCTCTACACATTGACTTTCTTCTTTATTCACTCAACACATATTCATAGGTCACCATTATTGTGCAAGCATTATGAAAATTACTGAAATACAATGGTAACCAATATAATAAACACAGCCATTACCCTTAAGGACTTTAAGAATCTTACTCAGAGTGAGTTTGCAGATCTCTAATGTGATAGAGACTGCTGTTGTCCCCACTGGCCATCTACAGTTCTTCCACACTGTGATGATTTATTTATGTGTGAACTTCGCCGGGCCACAGAGTGCCCAGATATTTTGATCAAACATTATTCTGGGTGTTTGTGGATGAGATTAACATTTAAATCAGTGGACTCTGCGTAAAGCAGATTGCCTTCCATAATGTGGTGGGCCTCGTCCAATCAGTTGAAGGCCTGAATAGAACAAAAAGACTGGAAGCAAGAAAGAATTCTCTAGCCTGCTGGCCTCCAAACTGACACTGCAGCATTGGCTTTCCTGGATCTCTAGTCTACCAGCCCACCTTGCAGATTTTGGACTTGCCAGCCTATATATTCGGGTAAGCCAATTCCTTATAATAAATCTCTTTAGATGACGATGATGGATGGATGGATGGATGGATGGATGGATGGATGGATGGATGGATAGATAGATAATACATCCTATTGGTTCTGTTTCTTTAGAGAACCCTAACTAATACACATCGTAATAGAAATTTTAGCTGGCAAATGGCCATCTGGAATAAAGATTACATTTGCCAACTTCTCTTGTAGTGAGGGGTGGCCACATGACCAATGGGATGTAAGCGGAAGTTCATGTCACAGATTCTAAGGACCTTCCTTAAGAGTTAGCCAGTGTGTGCCCTTTGCTACCTTTTTTCCTCTTCCTCCTTCCTGCTGCTTGTAATAAAAATGTGTCTGGACCACAGGAAGAGAACCAACCTGTGAAGTAGAGGTCTCCAAAAATGGGGAGAACTCAGAATGCATCTGGATTCCTGCATGTTTTGTGGAGAAAAGCCACTACGTTGTTCTAAACTTTTGCTTGAGAGAGAAATGAACTATATGTGTAGTCCCTGCCACAGCCCTACCAACCAGTGCTGTTCAGAATGACTATTGTATTAGAGATGGAAATCACTGCCTATTTTATCCATGCCCCAACTCATAACCTCTGTTCCTAAGTGTCATGTTGCTCACCTCTCCGCTGATTGCACTCTGTGTGCCCAACACAAGGGCAGCCAAGACACAGTCTGACCACAGCACTAGGCCTTGCCCCCAGAAAAGTGATCGAGGCCAGTTAGGCCAGTTCGATTTCTCTTCTGACAAGAGAAACAGCCAGTTAGCATTGGGGACAGATGCCAAAAGTTGTATAGAGAGTTGTCACAAGTGAAGGGAGCGGGCAGTCATGATGAGCTTGATGCAAAGTGAAGTGACAGAAACTGTGAGTAAGCAAAGAGGAGAATGGAAGTGCCAGGCAGACAGAACAAGGATTGATGGGAGAGAGGGCCAGTCTCCACGGCTGCTTTTGGTCCTTCCATCTTTGTAGTTCCTGATCCATTTCCAGTTCCAGGACACACATGCCCCTGCAGCAAACCTTCTACAACTGCAGACCTTGAGTATGTTGACTTGTCTATCGTTTGCCTATTTGCCCTTTGGTGCCTAGTTCTGATGGAGCCAGGCAATCCAGTAATGCATCACAATGGGACTAGCAAACACCAGCTCTTCACCTAAGGATCTTTCACTCACGTATTTCTATGAATGTCAAAGAGAAGAGGAGAAAGGGCAACTTTCTGCAAGGGCAGATGTAAAACTTGAAAAGGAACAAAATCTGCCATCTTGCTGCTTAGAGAGGGCTCTCTAGGAAGTATTTATTATGCTCTAGACTTCTTCAGAGTTAAAGGTTGTCTCTGATGGGAAACCCAGGAAAGAGTTGAAGACAAAGAGGACTTACCTTAAGGTAACTGAAGGTAACCTTAAAAGGTAACCTAAACCTTAAAAGGTGAGGATCATACTTTGAGTACTCCAAACTTTTCCCATCTCCCTTTGGCTAAGACCAAACCTTGTCGGTTGTCAGAGCTAAATAAGGCAAGGCCTGTCTGGACTCCCCCTCAACAATCCCTGCCACCAGAGGCTATCTCAGGACTGAAAGACCCATAACTGTAAGTCTGTGTGTAAACGCTAGTTTAGGGTCTCTCCCTGAAACCCAACCCCCAGCCCAACCATGCAGCATGAGCTCATTCTGCCCCAACTGGGAGAATGAGAAAATGGTCTGTGAATTTCTCTTCCACTCTGTCAAAATAAGAACAGAAAAAATACACCTCTGCAAAAGTGTTTTCTTTTTGCTTTTATTTGCACACATTCTGTATAATTATGGTCAGCAAGAGGGCATTTTCCATAGCCACACTGGCAGTATTTTCCACACAAAGGTTTATGCTGGCGGGCAGCCTGCCCTTGAGCTATTTACTTGTGTGGTGGATAGAAAATCATCGAACCTATGGCCAGTTAGATCCCAGCAAAATGTTCTCATGTGGACCTTTCCTATAACAGGACATATTATTTTAATTTCCTCTCCACACTTTGTGCCTCTTCCCTAGGTAAAGTGATTCAATATGGTACAACCACTTTTATACAACCAACTCTATAGTATACCTTCCACTTTAACTACTAATGTTCACATTTTAATATGCTTCTCCCTGGCTTTCAAGATCTTAGAAGTTTCTTATCCAGTTTTATTCTTCATGACTCCATCTCATTCCTTCTCTCTCCAGGTAAGCCTTTTGCTTCACTGGCTCCTCACACATTAGCCCATTTTCTCCTTTAGGCCGTTTCTCATACTGTGACCTGCCGTCCCAGTCCTAAATGCCTGCCTCCTTTCTTCAGCTTCTCTGAATCCTGCCCACCATTCAACACCCAATTCTAGCCCCATTCTCAGTGAAGCTCTCATGGACTGCTGAGGTCATCCTGATTCCTCTTGCCTTCCATCTATGGGCTACTCATTTTGTTATTAACGAGTCACTAGACAAGTTGATTAAATGTTGCATTGGTTTGTGCATACAGCCATAGCCTAAATCAAATAATTCATTTAGCATGTATTTACTGAGCACCTCCATTATGTTCAGCCCTGTGAAGAACAATTCCATGTTAGAAAAGTTGGGATTCATGGGTGAATTAGACTTGTTTCTATCCTTATGGAATTTTCAGGTGCCTTTGAGAAAAAAAGCTATACAATTCCAGAACTGGGGCCCAAGATATGATGTTCTTCAAGGTAATATGAAGTAAACAAGAAGGAGAAGAGAAGCCAACACTATCCACTAAAGTGGGGCTATTGTTGGGAGGCAATTCCACCTGATAGCAGAGTCAACTTCCTAATGTTCATTAGATGCATAGATGGATGGATGGATGGATGGATGGATGGATGGATGGATGGATGGATGGATGGATAAACCAACAGACAGATGGTCCAAAAGGCATCTATCCACCCATCCATTCAAGAAACATGTATTGAACACTTACTATGTGCCAGTTATAGAGGCTACTTAGATGGATAAGATAGCTTTCAATGAGATTGTAGTCTAGTCTTGTGGCATGGCAATGCAGTCATAAGTCAAAGAATGCTGACTTTAAAAGTTTAAAAACAAGTAACAATAGCTAACATTTTTAAGTGCCTATAGTGTGTTAGGTGTTTTTCAAACATTATTATTACAGTTCCCACTCTGGGGTGCTACAGAAATCTCACAGGGTCACTGTGAGGTATTTTAAATTTTGAGGGAAACATGATGATACCCACATCTGTTAGACACTGCAAACTACTAGCTCAAGGTAGTTCACACTTTTAACATGAGATCACACCCCATTCCTTTTGATGATGTCATATCTGTGGAGCTGGGTCTTTGGTAGCAGCTGCAATAAATAAACAAGAACCATATGTAAATCAGCATGGAACAGGAGATGAGGGCAGCAGGGGCCAATCAGATTGCAAGGTTTGAGAAATTGTACAGTGCCCAAGAGGTGCATACATCTCATTAATAAGTAATGGTTATTACGTGAACATGAATGAAATAAAACTATTGCTTTCTTTCTTTCAGTATGTATGTATTATTTTGTCAGGACAGAAATACTTAAGTTGTTATTAAGAAGTTGGTTCCAATAAATGGGACTCTAAGGTGTTTCTTAAGGCCTAGAGACACTGTGAAAAAATTACTAAGGTACTAAGGACACCATAAAGGGAGAAAGTTTGAGAACTTCTGTGTTGTTGCCAATCCTCCCAGGTTACTAATTTGCCAAGGTTATGTAGTTCCAGAGTCAGAATTTTGAACCCAGATCTCTGCTTGTGGTCTCTAAAGCCATATTACTTTTGCTTATGGGAGCTCAGGGGGCTCATCAGAAGATAGATTGGCATAGTGAGGCAGAAGTTGGAGAAGTAGGTGGGACCCACAGATCCTGGAACCTAGTAGATTTGAGCAGAGCCTTGAATGGCTCACTGCGTAGTCACTCTGCTCTGCCACGCTTTACGTGCTGAATTTCTATGGGACCTGGTCTGGTGGGAGGAAGAAGAAACAACCCCTAAGAGGTACACAGCAGCAAACCCTCTGATTTTCTCAGTATGGTCACAAGAAGGGGAGAGGATAGGGTATGGAGACCATAGTGAAGTACAAGAAATAAGGGCTGAGTCTGCTCATATTGGGGATCAAATAACATTTTTGGAGCCTGCTGATTTATGAAAACTTGAGTGGCTGCTGTCATAATAATATCCCCAAATGACTGGACTTTTGTCATTTCAGGTGGGCAGATTCCTGCCAAGATTGTGAGGAGAGTAGAGGTAAGTTCCCCTGAGGGAGAAACCCTCTGGAACTGGGAAAAATATAGGTCAATATCATTTGAACCTTGACTTCCTGCTCTTTTAACGCCAGGCAGACATTTCTTTGACCTCTAGAAATTCCTCTGCCTCAAGGGAAGACTTCTCCTGTTCTCCTCCCCACCCCCACCCCAGAGGTTTCCAAAGTGGGCTGGGAACAGATTCAAGGCAGGACCCCAGGGAAGCATGAAGAGCCTTGTGGGTGTGGAGAAGCTTCTCAGCAAAGATCTTCAAAGGCAAACCCCAAGGCCCTGAGCACCCCAGGAGGGCAGGCTCCAAAGAAGAGTGCTGGAGGAGAGCCTGCATGCCCCTGCCTGGACAGAGGGACCCCCTACAGTGGCAGCAAGCCTGCTTGTAGGAGCCCTGAGAAGCCTAATTCAATTACCCTTATCAGAATGCCTCTGAACTTAACAAAGCAGATAATCAGTTCCAGAGACAGATACTGTGTGGGGGGCCAAAATTATTTTGTTTCCCAAAATTGGAGGCTGAAATTGGAGATGTTTGGGTAATAGAAAACATAATCCCTCTCTGGGCCTAAACGCCCTCCCAGTACCCACACCTGACACACCCCTACCATCAGAGCTACTAAGGAGACTGGATTTCAACACCTACAGCCATCTTCTCCTTACTACACCTGGCCATGAACTTGACCTTTTTCCCCCATCTCCTTTGAGCCATAGCCAAAAGGAAGCTGTGTAGAGGTTGGAAGCAGGCGGAGTAAGGGATTAACATTTATTGAGCCCCTAAATGTATCAGATTCATTATATACATTATCTAATTTAAACCACCCACACGCCTTTGGAAGAAAAATATTAGTGCCACCACGTTACAGAAGGCAATGGAGATTTGGAAAAGCTAAATTCCTGCCTGAGGTCCTATCCCTATAAGCAACATAGGTTAGATTCAAACACAGGTTTATCAGACTTTGCAATCCAGTATGCCACACGGTCTCATCAGACAGTAGATGGAAATTCACTTACTCAAGGATTCATGGCAACCTCCCAAGGTACAATTGTCTTCATCGTGGGTGAGGAAATAGACTCAGAAAGGCCAAGTAACTTTCCCGAGGTCAAACAGCTGGTGAGTTTCTCAGTTGGTTTTTGAGGCCAATGAGATTAAGCCAGGAGTCTAAATCAGGGCTCTTTCATTACTATCTCACAGCTGCAATCCAGATTGTTTTCTAGAGACTTCCCATAGCCCTAAGTGCAGGGAGCACATCTTCTCATTTTCCCCAGTGGGCCTAGTGCAGAGCTGGGCGTGGACAGAACCAGCCAGCAGGGGTGAATTTCTGGGTGCTGCGTAGCCGGGGATACTGCTGAATGATCAGATGTTTTCCTTCGCCAAAAGAGAGCTCTCAGCTTCTGTTTACTTCGAATTGCAGAGTATACAATATTAGCACAGGGAAGAACCCTTCATATTAGGGGATCATGCCGTTTATTTTATTTACTGATTTATTTATTTATTTGTCTATGTATTTATTTGTACTTACTGTTTTGCTTAGGTAACATTAGACATGTACAAAATAATACCTACATAAGTTATAAAGCTTAGTAATCCTGGGACCTGTGAGCCCACCACTCCACCTTAGAACTAGACCATTACCATGGATGGTCCTCCCATTCTTTTCTCCCACCCCCGCCCCGCCACACGGTTTTGTGTTTATCATCCTTTGATCATTTTTATAGTTTGCCAATGATGTCTGCATGGTAGATTGCATTATTGTTCTGAGTGTTAGATACCCTTTGCCATATGACCTTGTAGTTCCTCCCACTAGAGGCGGAATAAATTTCCCTGCCCAATGACGTTGATTGGCTTTGTCCAATAGAAGGTTGTAGGCTTTGCCGGATGCCAATTCTGAGCGTAGGTCTTAAGAGGTGTCACATGTTTCCACTTTCTCCTCTTACATTCCTGCCTCAGCCGTGAGAAGAACTTGCTCCAGGTCCCACTTGCTGGTTCAAGGAGGCTGAGAGACCTGTGGCACAGACCTGGACCCAATCTGAAATTGGAACCAAACCCAATGGAGCCCAGACTAGATCAGCCAAATCCCAGCCAATCCACAGATACCTGAGTAAGAGAGAGTACATGAAGTTTGGTAAGCCACTTTGGAGTAATTTGTTATGCAGCATTCTTGTGGCAATCGCTGATAATATACAGTGTATCTGTGAAGAACATGTCTTGTTTTTGAGCTTTGAAAAATGAGAACTAATATTGCACGTCATTGTCTACTGTTTACTTTTCTTTTCCACTCAACATTATGTTTCTGAGCTTTATATAATGGAATATAATACAGCAAAGGAACTACAGCCGTAGCCCTCTCCTTCACCCCCCCAATTTGGAGATAAGAAAAGGCGAAGGATCTCCACAGGGCTCATGAATGGCTGAATTGTCTTGGGAGCCCACATCTCATTCCTTCAGCAAATATTTATTGAACGAAAGCAGAGCCCTTTCCTCAGTACTGGGACTAGAAAGGTGCACTGGACACATAAGATTCTTGCCCTGAAGGGCCTTGTGTTATAGGGGCCACTTCACAGAAAGAGGGCAACGCACATCTGGGCCTCCTATCACTTCACTGCCAGCATTTCCTTATTGCCTCTGCCCTGCCAGCTATTTCCCTTCATTCCATTCACCAGCTCCTGTCCCTGGAGGCAGATAGTGTAATTAAGGCAGCATGTGAGGAGAGCAAGCAGAAACTATGGAGTGGATAACTCTCCTTGGGAGAACTGCTGGCAGACTGAATTCCAGGGGAAAAGGCCAAAGTCATTGGGAAACTTGGGCCCAAGGATTGATCAGTTTGGGAGACAGGTTTACATTTCTGCAGGTGGCATGTGTCTGCAGGGAACAGGCAGTGAGTTGTCTGGCCAGAGTAAGCCAAGCAGTGAGCTCAGCAGCCCCATGGACTGGACTCCTGGTGGGGCCAACGTGGTCAGCAGCACATCTTTAGGAGACAAAGAGAGGTGAGAAATGTTCCTCACCCTGGAGGACTTTGCAGCCAAATGAGAGAAGCAGGATACACCAAAAAATGTGAGGTCTCAAACCCCTTCCACAAACACCAAAGGGCATAGATAGAACCAGAGCTGAGCAGATGCCCGGAAGTGGCTGAAATGACCAGGGCGTGCTGTCATTCCATAGACAGGTTGTCTTTTGTTTCTCCATAACAGCTGAGTAGGTCCCATAAGAGTTGCCTTTCATTCCAGGCTTTGGAAAAGCACAGTGAGAATCACTTCACATTAAAACTAGACTGAACACAACCACATACTCCCTCAATGATTCAGAGAGCATTCCAGGGTGTTGCAGGGCCTCGGGGACATCGTTAGGAAAATCAGTTACCATACAGGATTGGAAGAAATCGCATCCTGGTGATATGAGGTTTCACGGTGATTGGGCCCTGGGTAAAGAAGTTATTTTTAGTAATGAAGGATTCACAACTCCTGCCAGATAGGAAAATGGCAAAACCAAGGATTGCGCTTGGCTGCTCCCACCTCCAGTGCTGGAGGTAGGGGGAAGTGTAGAGGGGACCCTGCAGCGATGGGGTGATCACTCCTTGAGCTGAGGGTTGTGGACTGGGAAAGCTGGGAAGGTCTAAGATCAGAGTGTATTGGCTCCTGCTGGGGGGAGGAGCCCTGGGGCATGTTTATACTTGTCTCTCCACCTAGTCCCATTTGAAAATTCCCATTGCTCTGCTTTGTTATTGTTGTTTTCACTCTAAAATTAATGTTTTCAAAGACAGTGATTTCTGCCCCTATAGTTATGTGGGGGTGGGGGGGATGCCCCTGGGGAAGGAAAGTAAGGCGTGGAGTAGTGAGAAGCCAGTGGGTCCCCTTCAGTGACCCAGATCTTACTGTGGATGACTGCCAAGTCAGAGGGTAGCAGAGTGATTGGAAAAGGCCAGACATCCTGAGGTCAAGTCAGCCCTCCCTTTTCCTAAAGGTGCAATCTTTGCAGTGCAAGGCCTTATACCTCCTTGGGCCTGGGTGTTCCCTCTATAAACAGGGTCCGAGAGGACAGTTGTTCTGACTATAGACAATTTCCACCTTCAAGAGCCTATGGTAAAACCAAACACTTCTTAGAGAGGTGGCAAGAAGAAAGGAAGAACATGACCACATTTATCTGGGCCATAGTTGAAAAAATACCAAGTGGCTCTTAGCCAATATGGTATATTTTCCTTCTCTCTTGGATTTATTGCTATGATACGTGTGTTAATGTTATTTCCCCAGTTGGATTACATGTGTCTTAGCAAGAAAAAGTTTCAAAGAACTCATTGAATTTCAGAACAAATTGTATTATGAAAATATATTATAAAATTAGTAATTATATGAATCTCCATTTATTAGATTAGAATAAATACCTCTCTATTGATGATATATCATTATAGATGATATCATTTATTTCTCATATCCACATCTTTATAGTGTCTCTGTACCTATTTTACAGACGAGTAAACTGAGAGAAAGACAGGTTAGAAAACTTACTAAAGGTTACATAACTAGTAAATACCAGAGCTGGGACTTGAATGCAAGTCCTCAAACTTAAACTTTTGGACTCTTTAGCAGTCATTTGGATCTCTTCTGTATCTCACGTGACACTCAACACAAATGAAGATGCATAACAGGCCATTAATAAATAATTGTGGGTTGATGGGTACCACACAAGTATAAATTGCCCAGCTGAAAGGCTGGGGCAGAATCAAATGGCCTGGAATGATTTTTTTTTTTCTCACCCAGAAATACCCTTGGGGCCCTCGGAGTGTTCCATGCTGTAGGAGCCAAGGCACCAGAGGGTACCCGCCTGGACCTGTTGGCGCATATCCCGGTCATGTGGCTGGCCAGGCGCCTGCGGTTCCCCTTTCTCACAGGAGAAGCCAGCAGGCCCAGACCAGGACTGGAAGCCCCCTGTACAAATACATTCCAGTTTGCATTCACCCCTGACCAACAGACAGGGCCCTACAAACCGCCCAGCAAAAGCAGCCAGGAAAAAGCCCTCAGTTCTGGCCACAGGAACTTCACCAATGCAGCAGCCTGAGTCTCAGGCGCCAGCTCTGCCCGCAGAACATCCAGAGGCAGTAACCTCATCCAGGACAGGTCGCACGGCCTCACTGAATTTGATTTGTCCAGGAGACGGGGACAAAAATCGAAAAGCAAACACCTGGTGCAGTTCAATTGGTTATCTTAACTACAAGTAAGACTGGATGTAAGCGTAGGTCCATCTCATTTGCCCCAACAGCTCATTTTGGGAATGCATTTGTATGCAGCTCACCCAGGGCCAGGTACTTGGTTCTTCTGGTGACGTCAGCTCTGGATTTGGTCACTTTGGCAACTTAGCCTCTTCCCTGGACTGTGCATAAGTGCTCCTTTCCTCCCCCAACTTACCTTCCACCACTCATCATCCTCACTAAAGCTTTTGGGTCCTCATGCAGTAGCATCAGCCTGAGTCTCAGATCTGGGTGAGCCCTTTAGTCCACTGACATGGCACAGTCCTCATCTTCTATTCATAAGCCTTCAAAGACTCCCAACTCGACTACAACTGATTGGGACCTGTTAGAACTCTGAAACTCTTCTAAATGTCTCCACCAGCTCCCACCGACCAGCTCCTGTTTCTCCCAGCACACACCTTCTGTCTTACTAGACCAAGCTCTCCACTGGCCCAAAATACAGTAGACCAAATTTGACCTCATGGCCTCTGTTCACGTTGCTCTCCTCACCTGAAACGCCCTTCTCTATGTCCCGTTCTAGCCTGATCTTCCCATCCTCCAAGGCCCCATTCTCAAGGAATCCTTTCTTGGTGGCAGTGATCTCTCTCTCTTCTAAAACTTCACAACACTTCGTTGTATCCTGTCTTGAATTGTGATTGAAGTGTTCTACACTAATGACTACTGAATCAATACACTATATAATCAATAACTACCTCTCTTCAACCTGGCAACCAGGGCCCCTGTTCGGGCCCTCATTCAGCCCTGCCTTTCCCCATGGGGTGATGACTCTGTGGGACCAAGTGAACATGCCCACCTTGAGCTTGCACCCTTTCTATTCCCACCTTTAGACCATGCTCCTGATACTCAGGACCCCAGACTTCTGTCCCCAAACAGCCCTGAATCAATTTCCAGAGCTTGTGGAAGCCCCTTCCCCAGGTCTGTCTTTCAGAGGACAAGGAGTGGCCAGGGGGAGGCTGTTTGCTGGGGGGTAGTTTTGTGGATGGAGCTTGGACACCTGGGCTGGAGGCCCTTTGGGGGGGGCGGGCTTTGGACAAGGGGGGTTGGCCTCTGCAGGGTAGTGTTCCCCAGCTGCCCGTTAGTTCACCTGCTGGCGGGTGAAGCCAAGAGAGAAAAGTAGAGTGATATTTGGAGAGAGAAAGTTTGAGTAGATATGACATTGTTAAAACTCTGGATGCAGCCTGTGCCAAGACTTTACTTTCCAGTTAACTAAAACGAAATATTTTTCTTCTTTGCTTAAATTCATTTGAGATGGGCTTCTGTCTCTTGCAATTGAAACTGATGAATACAATCATGATGATGGTGGTGGTGGTAACGGTAGCTGACATTTATTAGACCATTTGCATGTTCGAGGCACTCTGCTTTGCCTATTAGCACACTTCTTCTTTCACTACCTCATGAGGGAGTTGGTAGGATTATCCCAGTTTTCCAGATGAAGAAACAGTTTCAGAAAAGCTAAGTAACTTGCCTGAGGTCACACAGTATTCAAACCCAAGTGTGTCTGACCCCTAAGCTTGTACTCTTACCTGCTTTGCCTTTTTAAAATTAAATTTATCGGGGTGATGTTGGTTAATAAAATGATATAGGTTTCAAGTGTACAATTCTATAACACATCATCTATACATATTGGGCTTTTTTTATTGTTTGCCAACAGTGCGAGTTGGACCACATAAAAGGCATGGGACTTAAGTGGTGTGGTGAGCCACTGTGGGACAACCAAGGCTCTGAAAGAGGAGGAAAAGGCAAGGGTCAAGGGTCAGAATGCACAGGATACAACATGCTCAACCCAGCAATTCTTGTCGATGGTGAAGAGGAGGGAAGAAGATGATCCTTCCCCAAAATGCATTCCTCTATACCACTCCCTCTAAGCCCCAATCTAAGGCTTCTGCAGCAAAGCTTTGGGAAGAAGGACACAATCTAGAGTCTTGCAGCATGCCTTTTAATGTCTCTGCAGGGTTCAGTAGGTTATGCTTTTCAGCAAATATACAGAGTCGTTTATGCTGCTATTTGGTTAAATCCTAATAATGAGCAGAAGCACGTTATAGCACAAATGGTGGAGGGTGGCCAAGTCCAAGTGTTACCACTACCCAATATTAAGTACGAGGTCAGACAGTTAAGTTCGCAAACTTATCCTAGAAAAAAAAGGGCTCCATACCTCATTGCTGAATATCACTACAGTCACCTTTGAAGTCCTCTCCTTGGGAAGCTATGCACTGACCCCGGTGCCTAGTCCACCTTTCAAAGCAATTTTGGAACTCTTTTCCTGGAATGGCCGTCAGAGCTGTCGTCGTATTACCCTTGATGTCCTGAATGTCATCAAAATGTCTTTCTTTCAACATTCCTTTATCTTTGAGTAAAGAAAGAAGTCATTGGAGGCCAGATCAGGTGAGTAGGGAGGGTGTTCCAATACAGTTATTTGCTTACTGGCTAAAAACTCCCCCACAGACAGTGCCGTGTGAGCTGGTGCATTGTCGTGATGCAAGAGCCATGAATTGTTGGCGGAAAGTTCAGGTCGTCTAACTATTTCACGCAGCCTTTTCAGCACTTCCAAATAGTAAACTTGGTTAGCTGTTTGTCCGGTTGGTACAAATTCATAATGAATAATTCTTTTGATATCAAAAAAGGTTAGCAACATCGTTGCAATAAGTTCACAAACTTAATTGTCAGACTTTGTGTATATAGGCTGTCACAGTTTGGGTCCATGTTGGAGCCTAGCACACACCCAGAGAGTAACTAAAATCATGCAACTTAAGTCTGGCCTCTTCAAGTGAAAGAAAAGTACAAACCCTAAGAGGGCTTTGCTCATGTCTCTTATGACTACATGCATACTTGTGAGATCAGTCACCATTTGTGTCCCGCCCTTAAGGAGAGCAGCTACTAAGACTGAAATTAGCACGAGAAGATATGTGCAGTGTGCAAGATAGCAGGGCTGTCATAAAAGGTTTATTGCTGCAAGCATAGGAAAACTGCAAGAGGCAGTCTCTGCTATGCCACATGTGAAAAATGCCCTCATCCCGCTGGCACCACCGTAAAATCTTTATAGAAAAGAGCACAAACCTTCCCACTGTCTAGTACTCACCAAACACTCATGAAGCATGCAGAGCCTTCCCATTTTCAGGCGTGGGTTTTTCAATATCTTCCAGGAAGGTCAGCAGTCATGGCAGAATGATGTCTGTGGTGCGTCTTGGAAGGGTCCAAATCTAAATACATTTTACTCCTTACCTTTCTGTAGTAGGGCACATGCATTGGGTGTTATACATAAGTAACACCCCTACATCAGTGAGCCTGAAACCTAGGCCTGACAACATGGAACGGTTAGAATATTTCCTTCATTTGTTCATATATTCATCAATATTTTTGAACAAAGAGTTAGAGAGGTAAATAGGACAGATTGTTATAGAAATAACAATGAAGTGAGGGCACAACATGAACTTGGCTGCGTGAATTTAGGGCCAAGAGGAACAGGCGAAAATGCAGAGTTTTGGTGGACAGGAATTCAGAGGAAGGATTTGGGGTAGCGATATAATCCTGGGATACATGGGTACCTCAGTTACAGTTGAGCCATAGGGATAATAGAGATTGCCTAGAAAGAGTGTAGAAAAGAATAAGATTTAGCACCAAGGCTTGAAGCCTATCAAGCCTTTTATTTAAACACATAACCAACCTTTACTGAGATATAATTCACATACCTAAAATTCAACCTTTTAAAGTGTACAATTCAGTACTTTAATATATTCAGAGAGATGTGCAACCATCACTACTAATTCTAGAATATTTTTGTCACCCCAAAAGGAAACCGACCTTCACCCCCAGCCACTGGCCACCACTAATCTGCTTTGTGTCTCTATGGATTTGCCTATACTGAACACTTCATATAAATGGGAACATATGATATGTGACCTTTTGTGTCTGGCTTCTTTCATTTAGCACAATGATTTTGAAATCTATCTATGTTGTAGCATGTATCTCTGTACGTTATTCCTTTTTATGGCTGAATAATATTCCACTGTATAGATATGCCACATTTTGTTTTATCCATTCATCAATTGATGAACATGTAGATTGTTTCAATTTTTTTGGTTATTGTGAATAAGAATAAGGCTGCTATGAACAAGTTTTGGTGTGAACACATGTTTTCAATCCTCTTATATACTTAGGAGTGGAATTACTGGGTCATATGGTAACTCTGTGTTTAATTTTTTGAGTAACCGGCAAACTGTTTTCACAAAGCAGCTGCATGATTTTACGTTCCCACCCACAATGTCTGAGAGTTCATTTCCCCACATCCTCGTCAGCACTGGTTATTGTCTGTCTTTCTGATTTAGCCACCCTGGTTGGTGTGAAGGGGCATCACAGGGATCGGTTTGCATATCTCTAATGATGATGAGCATTCTTTCATGTGCTTATTGACCATTTGTATATTTTCTTTGCCAAAATGTCTATTCAAATCTTTTGCCCATTTTTAAGTTGGGTTGTCTTTTTATTATTGAGTTGTAGAGGTTTTTAAATTCTGGGTACAAATCCCTCATCAAATACATGATTTACAAAATTTTTCTCCCATTCTGTGGGGTTGTCTTTTCACTTTATTGATGGCGTTCTTTGAAGTATGAAAATTTTTAATTTTGATGATGTTTACCTATTTTTTCTTTTGTAATTTGTGTTTTTGGTGTCATCTCTAAGAAACCATTGCCTAATCTGGGGTCACAAAGAATTAAGATGAAGCTGTATTTTCTTCTAAAAGTTTTATAGGTTTAGCTTTCACATTTAGATCTCTGATCCATTTTCATTAACTTTTATGTATGTTTTGGAGGCCAGAATCCACATTTATTTCTTTGTATATGTATATATCCAGTTGTTGCAACACCATTTGTTGAAAAGACTATTATTTCCCCATTTAATTGTTTTGACACCATTGTCACAAATCAATTGACCAAAAATGTGAGGGTTCAGTTCTGGATTCTCAATTCTATTCTGTTGATCTCTGTGTCTATCTTAATGCCAATACTACACGGTCTTGATTTGTAGTAAGCTCTGAAATTAGAAAGTGTGAGTCCTCTAAGTTTGCTCTTTTTCAAGATTGTTTTGGCTATTCTGAGTCCCTGGAATTTCCACATTAATTTTAAGATAAGCCTATTAATGTCCACAAAGAAGCCAACTGGGATTTTAATAGGGGTTGCTTTGTCTCTGTATATTATTTTGGAGAGTATTGCCATCTCAACAATATTAAGTCTTCCAATCCATGAGAAAGCGATATCTTTTTTCTTTTATTTCTTACGGCAGTGTTTGTAGTTTTCAGGATACATGTCTTGCACTTATTTGGTTAAATTTATTACTAAGCATTTTATTCTTTTTGATGCTATTATAAATGGAATTATTTTCATAATTTTATTTTCTGATTGTTCATTGTCAATGTTATGGAGACATAATTGATTTCTGCATATTGTATCCTGTAACCATGCTGAATTTGTTCATTTGTTCTAATATCTTTTTATAGATTCCTTAGGATTTTTTATGTACAAAATCTTGTCATGTATGAATGAAGCTAGTTTTACTTCTCCTGTTTCAATCTTGATGCCTTTTATTTCTTGTTTCTGCCTAGTTCCCCTGGCTAGAATCTCCAGTATAATTTTGACTAGAAGTGGAAAGAGCAGACATCCTTGTTTTATTTTTTATCTTAAGTGGAAAGCATTCAGTCTTTCACCATTAAGTTGATATTAGCTGTGGGTTTTTCATGACTAGCTGTAATAGTTATATAACTGCCATAACTAATATGTATTATCTCCCAGTTCTGTAGTTTAGAAGCCCAATATGGCCTTCACTGGACTAAAACCAAGGTGTCAGCCTATGTTCCTTTCTGGAGACTGTAGGGGAGTCTTCCTTGCCTTTTCCAGCTTCTAAAGGCCACCCACAGTTCCTGGCTCATGGCCCCTTTCCTCCATTTTCAAAGCCTGTAACATGGCATCTCTCTCATGGCATTTCTTCTGTTGTCACATCTTTTTCTTACTGGCTATAGCAGACAAGGGTCTCAATTTCAAGGATTCCTAATCACTTTTAGGTCCCATCTTAACATTCTTTTTTTTTTTTAAGGAGGGCACAGCTCACAGTGACTCTTGTGGAGATCAAACTGACAACCTTTGGTTTTATTAGCAACACTCTCTAACCAACTGAGCTAACTGGCCACCACCCTGGCCCCCATCTTAACTTTCTTAACTATAGTCACGTCTGCAAAGTCCCTTTTCCCACGTAAGGTATCATAGTCACAGATTTCAGGGATTAGAATGTGGATATCTTTGGGGGGGGCATTATTTTGCCTACCACATTCTACTCTCTGACCCCCAAAGATTCATATCTGTCCCACATGCAAAACATATTTACCCCATCCCACCATCCCCCAAATTATCAACTCATTACAGCTTCAACAAGTCTAAAACCTCACCTATATCTCATCAATTCAAAAGTCCCAAATACCATCCCTAAATCATCAATGTAAGTATGGGTGAGACTCAGTATATCTGTCCTAGAGCATAGTTCCTCTCCATGTGGACCAGTGAAACTGAAGAAACAAGTTATGTGCTCCCAAAATACAAAGGTAAGACAGGCATAGGTATTCTGGCTTCAAAGGAGAGGAAATAGAAAGGGAAAAGAGTCATTGGTCCCCCAAAATGTAGAAATCCAACCAGGCAAACTCAGGTGGGACTTCAAGCCCTGGCGATAATCTTCTGGGGCCCTCAGTTCCAACTGCTGGGTCCTTGTTCTACTGTCTGAGCCTGAGGCTCCATCTTCTGAGCCATCCTTTCTTTCTCATAAAAGATAACGTGTCTTTTGCAGCTGGGTAGTTTTACCAGCCTGTTTCCTGCCTGAAGAATTTTGAGGGTCCAACAGCTTGCTTTCATTTGGTTCTCTTTGTCCCTTTTGGTACAAGCTGGCAGTGTTTCTGCTGGTATAAAATTTTCAAGAATCTGTTGTTCTCCCATTAGACAAAAGGTCCCTCCACAGAATCTTCCTAAATCATCCCTTCTCTATTTTTGGCTTCTGATGAGATAGCTGAGGGTGTCTAAGTGTCATACATGTAATCTCTAAGAGACTTTTGTGTAATTGAATACTCTTCTTTTTTATTTTTCTGAGGTATCGGCAAAAGGTTGTGCAGCTACACTCTCAACTTTTCTCCTATGCTTTCCTGAGAGTGAATCTCTCCTAGAGTCTTTTGCACTCTGCATAAGCTGAGAATTTCCCAAATCATTAAGTCCTGAATCCTTTTTTCTTTTTTTAAGTTCTTGCTTCAATTTTTCTCTTGCATTTTACTATAAGCAACAAGAAAAACTAGGTCACACCTTCAACACTTCACATGGAAACTTCAGCTGCATGTTGAATTTCATCATTTACTAGTTCTGCTTCCCACATAACTGCAGGACAAAATTCTGCTAAGCTTTCTGCCACTATGTAACAAGAACCCCCTTTCCTCCAGTTTCCAATAACATGTTCCTCATTTCCTTCAGAGCCTTCAACAGCAGCACCTTTAACACCCATATTTCTACCAACAGTCTGTTCCTGATGATTTAGGTATAATCTAAGGCAATTTATGTTTTCTCTACTGTGCTTCTCATTTCCTTCTGAGTCCTCATTAGCAGCGTTTATTAGCATCTGTATTTCTGCTAACGGTCTGTTCGAGGCAATCTAGGCTTTTTCTATCATGTTCCTCCTAATTCTTCCAGCCTCTGCCCATGGCCCCATTCCAAAGCCATTTCTGCATTTCAGGTATTTGTTACAACAGCACCCCACTTCCAGGGACCAAAATCTGTATTAGTTTTCTACTAGCATTAGTATTTTATCAGGTTGAGGACGTTCCCGTCTAGTCCTGGTTTGTTGAGTATTTTTAACATGAAAGGGTATTGGATTTTGTCAAGTGCTTTTCTGTGCCTCTTGAGATGATCACGTGGTTTTGGGTTTGTCCCCTTTTAAAGACTGTGTGGAGAGGAAGGAGCCTGCAAAGGAGAGAGTAGTAGCCAGTCATACAAGGGAAAGCAAGTGATCGTGGCGATATTGAAGCCAATAGAAGAAAAGGGTTAAAGGAGGGAGTGGCCAAGAATATCAACATTGTTGAGACGTAAGAAAAGATGGGAACTAAAAAAAAAAAATGCTCTTTTTTATTGAGGTAAAATTGGTATATAACTTATGAGTTTCAGGTGTACAACATCTGTGTACCCTACAAATGGGTCACCACGAAAATCTAGTTACCATCCACCATACATTTGACCCTTGTTCACCCCTCTTGCCAACCTTCCAATCCCCTTCCACTCTGGTAACCACTGATCTGTTCTCTGCAGCTATGACTTTGTTTTTGTTTTGTTTGTTCATTTATTTTGTTTTGCTTTTTAGATTCCACATATGAATGAAGTCATATGATATTTGTCATTCTCTGTTTGATTTATTTCACTTCGCATAGTACCCTCAAAATCTATTCCTGTTGTCAAAAATTGCAAGATTTCATACTTTTTTATAGCCGAGTAATATTCCTACGTGGTGTGTGTGTGTGTGTGTGTGTGTGTGTGTGTGTGTGTGTGTGTTTACCACATCTTCTTTATCCATTTGTTCATCAGTGGACATGGACACTTAGATTGTTTGTGTATCTTGGCTACTATTAATAATGTTACAATGAACATAGGGATGCATATATCTTTTTGAATTAATGTTTTTGTATTCTTTAGATAAGTATCCAGCAATTAAATAGTTGGATAATATGTTTTTATAATTCTTAATTTATGAGGAACCCCCATACTGTAGCAGCTGTGCCAATTTATATTCCCACTGGCAGTATACAAGGGTTCCCTTTTCTCTACAATCTCTCCAACACTACTTGTTTCTTGTCTTTTTGATGATAGCCATTCTAATAAGCGTGAAGTATTATCTCATTGTTTTTGGTTTGCATTTCCCTGAGAGTGAAGTTAACATCTTTTCATGTTCCTATTGGCCATCTGTGTCTTCCTTGGAGAAATGTCTACATATTCAAGTACTCTACCAATTTTTTAATTGAGTTTTTGTTTTTTATTGTTGGAACAATGCTCATTTTGATTTGTTTTGTGGAGGTCATTTATGAGCTTGGTGATAGGTATTGTAGTGGGATGAGAGGAGGCAAAAAAGACCTTTGAGAGTGGGATGACATTCCCTGGATTTCAGGGAGCCTAGGGTAAAAGCTAGAGGACAGTGATTACGTTGAAGTGGTTAGCAACAGGAGAACATACTGGACTTTCATACAGTGGAGTTTGGATACAATTTGGCTGAAGCAGGGAGGGCTAGAAATGTGTCCTCCGTGTCTGAGATTCTCGAATAAAATTTGTAGCTTTTTCTGGAGTTAAGAATGGACGTTTCCAGGTCTCAATTTTAGGAACCAGTTCCTACCCTTTGGGAAGACATGGTGGACTCCCACCTGCCATAACCATGAAGAAAACCAATGGGGCTGCAATACATTGCACCATCTTGACAACATACCCAGGCTCGGGCCCCACAGCTGAAGGTGGACTGAAATCCAGATATGGTAGCTAGATTTTTGATGACTCTTTAAAATGTGAAGCTTTTTTTGTGGGAAGGGGTGGACTCTTGGCCTCAGGGAGAAGCATTTCCAGGCAGCAGCAGCTGAGACTATCATCCACACTGAGAAAAAGCCAGCTCCACCCAGTCCTCTGGGCCCGGCCTTTTGACGACAGTCTTGGATGGGGCCTCCCACTCAACAGGACCTGGGAGACCCCAGTGTTCTGCTGTAATGCTCATTTCCCTCTACCTGGCAGCCTTGTTTGATTGAACGTTTCCCTGGGATATTTATGTGGAAACCAAAGAAAATACTCCAGGGTCGTTTTTAATAAGTGCCAATCCCTCCTAGGCTATCTGCAGCCATAAACATTTACGTCTAATATCCCAAAGAAAATGTTGATGCAGTCTGATGTGGGGGCGACAGCACACAGATTAGTCTAAACAAAAACATGAGGGTGACAGTTTGCTTTTTTCTGCGTGAAGCTGCGTTCACTCATTTTTGACATAAAAGTGCAATTTGCATATTCTTTCAAGTCTGTTTAGCTGCAAACACATGTGTGTTTGGGGCACAGAAATTTAAAATTTGTAAATTATTCAGAAACTACTGCCAAATTGTAATCAAGTGGTAGGAAAAACATTCTACACTCAATAGTTGTATGTTCAGAGGGGAGCCTTTCTCAGGCTCAGGAAACATTTTTAAATACACTGGTGCTTAATCAACTCGGAAAAAACAGGGGGAGAAATGTTTACTTTGTTAGTAACAATTTAATATAGATGTTGGGATTTCTTTTTCTGTTTATTGAACATTGCAGAAAGGAATGATTTTAGCATTGTGACATTAAATAAATAAGGTGCCTTCCTAGAGAAAACTAAACATTGTGATTAAGCTAAAGTAGGAATTTCTAATGCCTCTCTAAAAACCATTTTAAGCCTAGCACTGTAATTACTAGAAAGCAATTCAGTGCAATTTAATGTATATATACTATGCCTTGTAGATTGCAACATTCAGTATGTATTCAGTGCATCTCACCTTTGATGTCTACCCCCTTCTCATTTCCTCTTTTCTTCTGTGCATCTAGCAAATATTATTTGGAGGGCCTACTTTTTACAAAGCATTGTACTGAGAGCCCTAGGGTCCAAAGAAGTTATTTATGGAGATGGATATGTACACAGGTAAACTATTCGTGTGAGAGGTTGAGGCCTGGCTGGCACTGGCAGGAGTTTTGAGTATGAACAAAGAGTGGAAGCACTTGCCTCAAATTAGATGGAGGGTCAGTGAGGAGAGGGAGCACTTTCACTTCCCTGCCAAAGCTGATGATGGAGTGAAGCTCACTGATGCTGTACAATAATTATGACATTTCTTCCATGAAATGTCTATACAATGTACACACACATTGATGCAACCAAATTAAGCTTTTAAAATCAGCCCAATTCAGTCCTTCCAACATCTACTTCTCCTAATTTACTGTTTGACTGTTACCAATGGCAACCTTGAGAAGTGGGATTGAAGTGGTGTGGGGAGAGAAATTATTATGACTATTTTTGAAAACAGTCGACTATGGATGAGAATATTCTTTTAATGGAACTAAGTTGTAAGTGGGAAACCAGATTGTTTAAATATCAAACAGAAAAATAGCAAATAATTTCAGAGTTTGACAGGGTGGATTGTCAAAGATACCTGAAGATTGGGATAGACTTCTCTCATCCATAATTCCACTGATTCACTCCTTCCATTTATTCATGCATTCACTCATTCAAGGAACATCAATGGAACACTGAATTGGCAAAGTACAGAGTAGACATAGAAGACAGAAACCCTGTTCTTATCTCGTATGTGCTGAAATTATTTTCCCTGGTTTCCACATAAATATCTCAGGGAAACGTTTAATCAAACAAGGCTTGCAGGTGGATGAATACAGGGAAAATTGCTCTCCAAAAGGTCCCAAAAAAGGCAAAGTACGACATAAGTAAAGTTTGTTTTGAGACCTCTGCACTCAAGCTCTTGAGCTTTTTATGGTGATTTAACAAAAATTTTTATTTAGGCAAGATTTTCTTGCATTTTCTACAAAGGTGATTCACAATTTGGTTGCTGATGTGCATATTTATTATGCATGGGTGTTGTATACTTTTTTGTGCATGTAAACACTTAATATCAATAAGGGCATTCAGTGAGAAATCGTATTCACATCATTGCTTCAATTAAATTATCCAATATTCTTTCCAACTAAATCCTCCTTCTCCTGACACTTTTTACAGCTCATTTTACATATGACTTGAATTAGGACCATCACTCTACAGAGAAATTATTTGGAAATCCCTTCAAAAGGAAAAATAAATAAAAGGCCATAAAAAGTGTAAAAAAAAAAGAAGTAAAACTTTTTATTTACAGCTACCATAATTGTACATGTGGAAATTCCAAAAGAATCTGTAACAAACTATTAGAACGAATAAGTGAATTAATACAAAGTCAATTGATAAAATTGTATTTCTATAAAAGACACACAACATGGAACATAAAAAATTTAAAACCCTATAGCATTACGATAGCATTAAAAATATATGAAATGTTTAGTGGTATATCTAACAAAATTTGTGTAAGATGTGTACACCGACAGTACAGCAAACTGCTGGGAGAAATTAAAACAGGAGCTAAATAAATGACACAGCCATGACCATGGATTGGATGATTTGATAGTGTTAAGGCATTAATTCTCCCTGAACTTATGTATAAGTTCAATGAAGTCAAAATCCCAGAAAGTTTATAGTTCTTGAAATCAGCAAGTTGCTTCTACATTTTACAAGGAAATGCAAAGGACCTAGAATTGCTAAGACGATCATGAAGAACAAAATTGGAGAATTTATACTACTAGATTTCAAGTCTTACAAAGACGGAAAGCCATAGTAATTAAGACACAGAGGTATTCACCAATAGGATAAATAGGATAGATAAATAAGCCCATGTTCCCAAATAAAATGCAGAACTAGGCCCAGTGATATGCTCACCTGACTCACAAGGAAAGCACCAATGAAATTCAGTGGGGAGGAAAGAATGATCTTTTGAATAATTGGTGCTGAAACTTGGATGTTCAAAATGGGGAAAGAAATTATGTGTGAACCCCCATCTCACACAGAGCACAGAAATTAATTTGCGATGGATTGTAGATTTATATATGAAAGGTAAACCATAAAGTTTCTAAAAGCAAACATAGAATATCTTCATGACTTTGGGATAAGAAAATATTTCTTAAACAGAGCATAAGAAGACAGTAACCCTAAATGAAAAATAACTGATTAATTGAACTTCACTAACATTAAAGACTTCTGTTCATCAGCAGAAATTATTAAGAGAATAAGAAGTCAAGCCCCAGACAAATATCTCTGAACAGACAGGACAAAGACTCATATCTGAATATATGAAAAATTCCTGCACATGAATACAAGAAAACCATACAATTTAAAAATGTATAA
Organism: Rhinolophus hipposideros; assembly: GCF_964194185.1. Classification (NCBI taxonomy): domain Eukaryota; kingdom Metazoa; phylum Chordata; class Mammalia; order Chiroptera; family Rhinolophidae; genus Rhinolophus; species Rhinolophus hipposideros. The sequence goes on from NC_138058.1 coordinate 46,549,552, forward strand.
AAATATTAAACTGGCACTTTAAAAAAGAGACTGTCCAAATGGTCACTAAGCATATGAAAATGTGTTGAACACTATTACTTATCAAGTAAATGCAAATTAAAACCTTAATGACATACCACTCCCCATACCCAGAACGACTAAAATTAAAATGACCTACAATACCAAATGTTAGTGAGAATATGAAGCAACTTGAACTCTCAAACATTGATGGTGGGAATGTAAAATAGTATAACCATTTATGAATATTATTTGATAGTGTCTATTAAAGTAAACATGCATATCCTACAGCCCAGCAAATCCACACACAATAGAAAGCTGTATACATGTTCACAAAAAGACATGTACAAGAGTGTTTGTAGTAGTTTTATCCATAATAGCAAAAAAACAGAAACAACACAAAGACCTATCAACAGGAGGACGGACAAATAAATTGATAAATTGTGGTATGTTGGTGTGTATACATAAAGATTTATGTGTATGTGTATGCACACAGACACATACATACACACACACACAATGGAAAACTACAAAGCAATAAAAATGTACAAACTACTGATAAGAACAACAAAGTGTATGAACCTCAAGACTGGTATATTGAATTCACAAGCTGGTTAACCTACTTCCTGTTGATAAAAATATGAACAATAGTTACCTCAGTGTTGGTGTAGATGGAGAGGGAACATGAGGGAATCTTTTGGGGTACTGGAAACATGCCCAATGCCATATCTTAACCTGGGTATATGTATAATTACGTAAAGATTCATCAAGATGAGCACTTAAGATTATTACACTTACATACTTTACGTATATTATCCCTCAATAAAAATAGTTAACCAGGAAGGAAGGAAGGGAGGAAGAAAGGAAAGAAGGAAGGAGAAAATTTAACTACAATACCACATTAGTGAACTTTGTAAAAGAAAAAATGTAATGCTTTATTTCATTAAACACAAGGTCAGACCAAGAGAAACTATAGCTTCTCGGATATAACATCAAATGGTGGATGACACCGGTGCTGCGGGAGGGGCCGGAGCCCCTGGGGCCCCTGGATTGGGAGGCCGGGTGGCTTCTGTGGAGGATTCGGCAGCAGCGACGGGGCCGAGGTCGTGGTCGGGGTCGCGGCCGCAGAGCTCGTGGAGGCAAGGCCGAGGACAAAGAGAGGATCCCCGTCACCAAGCTGGGCCGACTGGTCAAGGACATGAAGATCAAGTCCCTGGAGGAGATCTGTCTCTTCTCGCAGCCCATCAAGGAATCTGAGATCATTGATTTTTTTCCTGGGGCATCCCTCAAAGATGAGGTTTTGAAGATAATGCTGGTACAAAAGCAGACCCGCGCTGGCCAGAGGACCCGGTTTAAGGCATTTGTCGCCATTGGGGACTACAATGGACATGTGGGTTTGGGTGTTAAGTGCTCCAAGGAGGTCGCCACTGCCATCCGTGGGGCCATCATCCTGGCCAAGCTCTCCATCGTCCCCGTGTGCGAGGCTACTGGGGGAACAAGATCGGCAAGCCCCACACTGTGCCTTGCAAGGTGACTGGCCGCTGTGGCTCTGTGCTGGTGCGCCTCATCCCCGCCCCCAGGGGCACTGGTATTGTCTCAGCTCCTGTGCCCAAGAAGCTGCTGATGATGTCTGGTATTGATGACTGCTACACCTCCGCCAGGGGCTGCACTGCCACCCTGGGCGACTTTGCCAAGGCCACCTTTGATGCCATCTCTAAGACCTACAGCTGTCTTACCCCTGACCTCTGGAAAGAGACTGTATTCACGAAGTCTCCCTATCAGGAATTCCCCGACCATCTCGTAAAGACCCATACCAGCGGACCCAGGCTCCAGCTGTGGTCACCACATAATTTTATACGAGAAAAATAAAGTGAAAGTCAAGCTTGGTAAAAAAAAAAGAGAGAGAGAGAAACTATATATGTATGTACATAAATATATAGGATAAAAAGATCTCATTCACTATAACAAAACAAGTTACTAAATATGTGTGAAGGAATACCCTTATGACAAAAATGTATAGAATCCATACAAAGAAAATTGCAAAACTTTACTGAGAGATATTAATGTCTTCAATAAATGGAAAAACGTCATGTTTTTGTGTGGGAAAATCTAATACCACTTCAATACCAATTCTTACCCTAAATTACATTACATCTTTAACATTATCTCAAATAAAATCCAAACAGAAAATGTTTAAACTTGACGAAACTATTCTATAGTTCATGTAAATAGAGTGTATATTTTTAAATGATGCTGATTATATGAGCCTTCACCAACAAGACACTAAAACTGAAATAATGTAAAACTGAAATAATTTTAAGACTATATTACTGAATATATCCTGCATTTCCTTGTACAGAAACAGACAACCATGGTAGTAGAACAGAAATTTAGTAATGTACAGAAATGTATGAAATAATTTAGATTGTGACCAAGGTATCTTCTCAAATCAATGGAGAAAGGCTAGATTATTTAACAAATAAAGGCAATGGGTTAATAATTTGTGAAACAAAGTTAAAAACTTACTTGTTAGCTTAAAACACAATTCAGGATGGATTATTTAAACTTTTAAAATAAAGTTGCCAATATGGTAGACCAAACTGCTGAAGAAGCCCCCAGATTTCCTGCTCAATTTCCAAACACATTGAATTTCTGATTTAAATATAATTCATATTCAGCCTACCTCAAAAGTAAGAAAATGAAATTCACAGGTACCAGAAAATGGAAAAAGAAAGTTAAAAGCAGGGCAGTAAAAAAAGAGAAACCAAATAGCTTATAACATTATTAGAACCAGATACATGCCAAGTCACTCAGGTTTCAATAGAGGCACATAGCTTATTTGCATTTATATAATTATTGATAAATAATTATCTTATATTAGGTTATATCTACCACCTTGTTATTTGTTTACCATTTGTCCCCGTTTTTGCTCATTTTTCCCTCTTTTCCTGACTTTTTTTAGATTATTTTCTAGTATTCCATTTTATGTCCATCATTGGAGTTTTATACCTCCTTGTTTTATTTTTGGTTCTTACACTGAGATTGCACTATGCAACTTCCACTTTTTACAGACCTTAATTTATCAATATTATGCTACTGTGCATGTAGTAAAAAACTGTACAAGAAACTTTCATTTAGCTCCTTCTGTACTCTGCACTATTATGCTCATGTGTTTTACTTTTACATATGTTATAAACCCCATGATATATTATTATTATTCACTTTGCTTTAAACTGTCAACTGAACTCTAAAAACTTAAGGAAAGAGAAAAATGTCTATTTTTATTTACCCACATGCTTCCCATTTCCAGAACTTTTTATTTCTTCCTGTTCCTTCATGTTTCTGTCTGGTATTGCTTCCCTTCAGTTTGAAGAACTTCCTTTAGCACTCCTTTTTTTTTTTTGTCAGGAGTATGCAGCTCACAGTGGCCCATGTGGGGATCGAACCAGCAACCTTGGTGCTACCAGCACCATGCTCTAACCAGCTGAGCTAACCGGCCACCCCCCACCCCCCCCACCCCCCGTTAGCACTTCTTGTTGTGAGGATCTGCTGGCTATAATTCTCTCAACTTTTGCTTATCTGAAAATGTCCTTATTTTGCCTTAATTTTTGAAGTACATATCATTTCACTGGCTCCAGTGTTGAAGACTGAAGATTCTTTCAGCACTTTAAAGATGTTGCTCCATTGTCTTCTGGCTTGCATTGTTTCTAATTTTTAAAAAAATCATAATTTATATCCATGTTACCTTGTATGCGATATTTCTTTTTTGCTCTGTCTTCTTTTAATATTTTCTCTTTGTCTTTTTGAGCCATTGGGCCATGATATGTCCAGGTGTGTATATTTACTTCATATGAAGTTTATTAAATTTTTTGGATCTATATATTGATGTTTTTCACCAAATTTTAGAAATATATGGCCATTGTTTCTTTAAAATTTTTGTCACATTCACTTTTTTTTCACTTTTTTTGGTCACTTTTTTTTGGTCACTTTTTTTGGTCACTTTTCTATGACTCCAATTACATGTATGTTAGACTCTTTGGTATTATTCCATATGTCATTAATGGTTTGTTCATTTTTTAAAGTATTTTTTCCTTGCTCTGCTTCAGTTTAATGAATTTATATTGTCCCATCTCCAAGTTCGTGGATCCTTCTTTCTGTAATACCCAGTGTCTCATCTTTTCATCCCATCCAGTAAAATGGTTTCAGATAATTTATTTTTCAGTTCTAGAATTTTCACTGGGTTCTATATTAGAGCTTCCATTTCTTTTCTGAAATACCTCCATATAATTCTTTACTCATGATATCTATCTTTTCCTATAAATTCTTTAACATAGCTATAATAATTATTCCTTGTCTGATCCCAAATTGAGGGGCATTTTACAAATTGCTGGATAGTACTTTTCAAAAGTGTCAAGATTATGAAAACAAAAGGCTGAGTAACTGTCCCAGATTGGAGAAGACTAAAAAGACGTGACAACTAAATGCAAAGTGTGATCCTTCACCTTTTCCAGTCTCTGCTGTACACACGCACAGCCTCCGCGGGGAATGTGCTTGCCCCAACCCCACAACCTCAGGCCAGTAGAGCCATTGGCTCTAACTGCTTCTCTGCCACTGAGAGAGTCACTTCCACCAACAATGCCACTGGGTGTGACTTCACCCGCTGCTCCGCCTTCAACTGAGCGGGAAAGCTGCCAGTATTCCTGGCCTGCCCTGCCCTAAGCCCCAGTCTACAGAGCCAAAGATTTCCACTGTCCTTATCCTAGGCCCAGCAGGTTTTCAAGTATAAAAGCTCAGATTGTTGTTATGCCTTTGATCAGTTTCCAGAATACTGAAATGATTATTTTTGTCAATTTTGTCTGGCTTCATAGTTGTTTTGTGGGAGGAGAGTGTGCCAATCTCTGCATTAGGCCGTAACCAGAAGTCCTGCCTAAATACTTTTTAAAGAATACTGGTGAAGCAGATATTTTAAAAAAATAAATATATTAGCAATATCATCATAGATGAAGGGAGGAGAGTTAATTTGGAATTCATGTATTTTAAGATCCTAATCTTGCTTAGAAGATAAAAGTTATTAAATAAGCATATTAAAATTTTAAGCATGTTAAGAGCAACTGCTGAAAAATAGAACATATAACTTCAAACTAGTCAAGGAAACCAAGGAAGGAATAAGGAAAACTCAATTAATATATTAGAGGAATAAAAAGATGGGGAAAGAAAGAAGACAACAAAGTATAATAAATTAAAATATGCAAAATAATACATCAGGGAAAAAATCCATATCAGTAACCATAGTGAATATAAATAAATTAAGCTTTCCCATTATGGTACAGAGAATATTAGAATGGAGAAAAGGCCAAAACCTAGATACGCACTGTTTACAAGAGGCACACCTAAAATAAAGACATAAAAAGGTGAAAATTAAGGGATGGAAAAAAACATATACTATACCAATACTAACCAAAAGAAAACTGGCTTAGCCATATTAATAAGAATTACTTAACAATAAAGGGAATTATCCACCAAGAAAACATAGCTATCATAACTTTCACGGGATTGTAAATTGTTACAAACTTACTGGAAAATAATTTGTTAAATACATATCAAAGGCCTTAAAAAGAACTTTTAAATGATGAAATTCCATTCCTTGCAATTTATCCTAAAAGCAATAGTTGTTCAGATGAGCAATGACATATATAAAATGATGTGCCATAGATAGTAGTTGTTGGAACCAGGGGCTCTGGCAGCTAGGGTCAAATGGTGTCTGTATCTTACTTTTCTGGTCTGTAACCCTGGGATAATAACAGCACCTGCTTCATAGGGATGTTATAAATATTAAATGAGAAAACACACTTAATGTGCTTAAAAGAGTAATTGGCACCTAATGGTAAACATGGTGTTTAATATTTTCTAAGTGGTCTAGACCTATTAACTCACTTGATTCTTTTAGACTGTCTTCTGAAATAGGTGTTATTGTTAGTCTCACTTTAGAGATGAGGAAACTGAGGCACAGAGAAATCAAGTAACTTGCCAAGGTTATACATGTAGTAAATGCTGGGGACAGGATTTGAACCCAGGCAGTTTAGCCCCTAAGTCTGTGCTGTGAAGCACTATGCTCTTTATTACTAAGCTGTAATGGTGGAAACAACCCAAATTATTTATTTGGATAAATAATTTATTCATAAAATGAAATACCTTGTTTATCCATTTTAAATGCCAACGTATAAGTAGATAATAAAATAGCTAAATTTTATTAGGTGTTTTGCTATGTAAGAAACACCATAATAAGCATTTTATACAGATTATATCAATGAATCCTCATAAAAATTTAAGAAGGCACTATCATTGTTCGCTTCCAGATGAGGAAATGGAGACACTGAGTGTCTCCCATGGCTGACCCTGGCGGAGACAGGACTCGAACCTGGGCAGCTTGAGACTTACCTCAACTCTTAACATGACACCAGAAATACTAACTCTTCATCCAGTCTCCCTCAGCCATGTCTTCCTTGACCTTCTCCGTCACCTCACAATTATTCCCAGCCCACAATAATTCCCAGGTAAAATCCTGGGAGTCATTCTTAAAATTTGCCTCTTTCTCTTGACTGCCACGTTGGATCTATAATCAAGTCTTATCTAAATCTACCTCTAAAATGTATCTTAAATTTGCCCACATGTTTCCATCCTCCCTACACGACTCATCTCTTCTTGCTGTAATGATTGTAGGACCTCTCAAAGGATCTTCCCATTCAGCCACTTCTCTGCTCCAGGCCACGTTCACACAGCTGCCAGGGAGATCCTTTTAAAATGTAAAGAGATTAACACATCATTCTATTCCCCTGCTTTACATTATTTAAACTTCTTATATTGCAGTTTGCATAAATTCTACACTCCTTACTTCCCATTAGGTCCCCCAACCAGCCTCTGCCCTCTTTTGTCCCTTCCTTGTACCCCCTCTGCCCAAGGCTGCTTTCTATGCTCACTTCACAAACTCTCTTCCACTTCTGGAGCCCCCCACTGCTGTCTGTCTGGATGGCTTCTCCCGAAACAGTTTACCGAGATGATTTCTTCTGGTCCTCCAGGATCAGTGGAAATGTCATGTCCTCTGAGAAACCCTGTCTGCCTGCTCAGGCCACAGCAGTTGTCGCTCGCTCTAGTGTCAGGCATTCCGTCATTCTTTTTCTTCCTACTACTTCATTCTTTCAGTCAACAAATATTTACCGAGCGATTACTATGTGTCAGACTGTATTCTAGATGCAAGAAATGCAGCAATGAACAAAACAGGGCTTGCCACCCCCTTGCAATTACATTTTAATTCTTTTAGTTGTGTAGGGGGATAATTCACTTACATATGAATTTTTGCTTTATTCCATGGAAACAGAAACCCCAGGAAGGAAAATGTGATTCCCCTCCCCCAGTTCTCAAAGCAGCTTGAACTTTGTGGTCTAATGTCCAGGCTTTTTTTGGGAGCGTCGCATCTCCCAGGTATTGGTGGGTTTCTGAGGAGGCAGCTAGCATTGGGGAAGGGAAAGAAGGAAGGGAAGCTGGTGTTATGAAAAGAAGGCAGAGGGAGTGGTAAACTGAGTAAATTCCCAGGGGCAGAATGCAGCGGGAGTTGTTAAAAACCTGGTGCCTCCAACTCAGAAGCAGCTGGGGCTGGTGGGAACTCACATGGGTTTGATGGGAACAGAGGGCTGCAAGCAGGTAAGACAGAATAGCAACAGGACTAGGATGTCGGCTGAACATGTGAGAGCTGCCTCCAATTTTCTGGCCACAATAAACCCCAGGATTTTGGTACAATCCATGGGAAAGGAAGTGACCCCCAACAACCACTGTTGAACTCAGTGCAGACTTTGGCATGGGCGGACCTGAGAGCCAGATTTGATGGGATTCGTGGGGATTCATTCTTTCACACCCAAGTGTCATTGAGTAATTCCATTCAGCTGCTCTAGTGGCGGTGGAGCCACCGAGTGCCTCTCACTCTGGTCCCTGAGTCGGTTTTGTTTAGTGTTGTATGACCAGTGCCTTAAAGAAGACCCTTAAAGATCATCAGTGGCAATACCTTCTTTAATGATGTCCCCACCATAGAAAGTTTGAGCTGGAAGGGACCTTAGAAGCCTTCCCCATTTTTTCCATTTTGCAAATAAAGAAACAGAGCCTTAGGGGCTCAGTAAATGCTTGTTAAATGAACGACTCTAGAAAATTATCGATAAAAATATTAGCGTGCCTAACACTAGAGAAGGGATAATAGGCGATTTTAAACTGAATCTTTAATTTATCAGACTTACAAATGCCCATGTCTTTTGACCTTACACTTCCATTTCTAAGAGTTTATCCTGCGGATATACGAGCATATGTGAGAAGTTATACGTACACGAGGCACTTCTTTGCAGCCTTTTTGTAATAGACACAGATTGCAAATAATCAGCCGTCTATAGGGGATTAAATAAATTGCGATGAAATACTATACAACTGAAAAAAAGAATAAGAAATGTTTATGTAATGGAAAGGAATGGTCTCCAGGATATATTGCTAAATGAAAAAAAATAGGACAGTATGTGAGTATACTATGTAAAAAGGAAAAACTATCGGTGGGTGTTTGTGTTTGAGCAATATACCTCTGGAAGGGTACACAAAAAATTGATAACGCAGGTTGCCTTTGGGAAGGGAAACTGAGTGGCTGCATGGGGTGAGAGAGAAGGCTTTTGTTCATGAATTTTTTGTTCTTTTAAAATTTTTAATCACATGTGTTTCCTATTTTTTAAAATAATATCAATAAAATCATCTTTATCTTTTGCTTCTTTTTTATTATCTCATAAGTGAAGGAAACTTTTTATTTCTTTTTCTGATTACTATTTTTAATATTTAGATTGCAGGCTCATCTGCACTAGGATTTGGTTTTTGGTTGTCTTTTTTCACAGTGCGTTTTGTTTAATTAAGTTTATTGGGGTAACATTGGTTAATAACATAAATTTCAGGTGTCTGACTTTATAGAACTGTATAGAAAGAGAATTTTTTAAAAGGAAAATGAGGTAATGGGGAGCCCCCATTGACAGAAAGTAAGGTCTAATTGAAAAGGAGAAAAATCTACAGCGGTTTTCATCTGGAAATGTGTTTTGAGGTGCCCCTTTGTATTAAGGATGTTAAAGCAAATGTGGTTGAGCCTTTCATCAATAGAACTAGTAATAGGAATCATGTAGGGGGCTATATTTTTTAAAACGTGTCCTGTGAATTCCTCTAAGTAGAAGTGATTTAAAAATCCACTTATATTGCAGTCTTCTCTTTAGACTTTATTGTCATCAACATCTGTTTTTTAAAAGAAAACAGCTTTCATCCTGGGAATACTGCTGAGCTCTGTCAAAGCTACTTACAGGAACCAAAAGTGTCTGTAGTCTGGGAGAGTGAGCTGCAGCCCACGTGCACACCAGAGGCTGGGCCGGGGCTGGTGCAGGGACCTCGGTGAAGGGCTCGGCCACGGAGCCCGTATGAAATAAGCTCAGAGTGTTGGCAGTGGATGGGAAACCAGGGCCTGTAAGAACTTGGTACTTTTAAGATGGCATTCGTTGACTAGCCAAACAAAAGAACTCCCCAAACTGACTGTAATAGCCAAGCATCCTCAAAACTCACCTCCCTGTAATTCTCTTAGGCCACCTGCCCTGGTGGGCTTTCCATTCTTCTAATTGTCCCCCCCATTGTTGGGTTATACAGTGTATTACTATATGTTGCCTCGTTTGATCATCAGTGGGTAATACCTTCTTTAATGATGTCCCCACCATAGAAAGTTTGAGCTGGAAGGGACCTTAGAGGCCTTCCCCATTTTTTCCATTTCGCAAATAAAGAGACAAAGTCCTAGAGTGTTGTAGGTAGTTTGTCTAAGTTGTCTAAGGTCACCCATCAAGTTAGTGGCAGAGTCCTGTGCTCTTGGAACAGCACCTCCCTTTATTACTTGGCTTTGTTGCTACTTGTATGGACTGCATCTTTAAGAGGCAGAGGAACAGGCTGACGTCTTTCAAGCCCAGGTGGCACTACCTATTAGCTGGGGGACCTTGGACAAGTTCTTGAAACTCTCGTCTCCGCTTCCTCATCTGAAAATTAAAATGAAAAAAATTCAAGCTTGCAGTCGGATGAAATGACCTTAAAAAATGCCTGCAAAGTAGATGTTCGGCAAATATTATGAGTTTCCCATCCCTGCTCTTCATTCCTTTCACAGATGGACTGTCTTTGTTTGCAAAGTGGAGAAAGTGGAGATGGTCCCTAAGGCCCTTCCCAGCACAAATATTCTGTGAAAGGCCGTTGTACATAAAAGGTGCTGGAAAATGTTTATTGATTTTGATTGATTGATTGTTTGATTAGCATTATTTACCCAAATTGGTTTCCAGGCATTTTGTTAGCTCAGAGACATCATCTTGCTTCCAGCTTGACCCCTAAGATGTCTTTGGGACTTGCCAGCTGTCACTGTTATACAATTCTCCTTCGCTGCCTCCCTGCAAAGTGAGCAGGGTTTTGGTCAAGGGTTTTTATTTGCCAAAGGAAGGTACAGGAAACTACGATCCTGTACCTACAAGGATGCCGAAGGCATTTTCAGTTCATGGTGAGAGCCTCGGGGCTTGATAATGGAGGTGGCAACCAGGAAAGAAGATTCTGTTGTCCCTCTCCTGCCCACGGACTTGGCTGGTCAGGCTGCAGCCATGAGCCAGGAAGTAGAGGCACCCCAGCCCATCAATGCTTCCCTTCTCTGGCCCCTGGGCTCTCCAGGCCCCTTCCCTATCTACCTGGCACCTGTCTCAACAGTGAATCCTAAATATTCCCAGTTTCTTTCTCCCCTGGGAGAGGATAGAAGAGAAAACTTCGAGAGGAAGAGGGAGACAGCAAAACAGCTACACAGAGAGGCTGATAATTTAAAGCCCACTGACCATTTCAGAAATGGCTGAGCCCATGATGCACAGCCATTATCCTACCCCACAGTTTTGTGCTGAGGGATAAAGTAAATGAAATAAGACAATGTATGTAAAATGCCTGGTACAGTGTCTGGCATATCGTATTGGCTCAATAAAGGGCAATTGTTATTACTACTGGCAAGTGGATGTATAGTCAGGAGACTTAAAGCTGGAAGATTGTGGAAAGAAATTTAAAAAGCTATGCATACACCTATCAGGCTAAAATAAAAGAATAGCGACGCCACCAAATGTTGGCAAGGATCCAAAATCATTCATACATGGGAATATGAAATGGTACAGCCATTCTGGAAAAGTTTGGCAGTTCCTATGAAACTAAACATATAACTACCATACAGTTCAACAATTAATTTTACCGTTGTGTATTTTTTCCCAGAGAAATGGAACTTAACTTTACACAAAAACCTGTACAGCAGTGTTTATAGCAACTTTATTCCTAGTTGCCAACCCTGGAAACAACAAGGATATCTTTAAACAAATAGTGGTACATTCACACCATGGTCTGCTACTCACAAACTATTGATATACGAGGTCTGACAATTAAGGTCGCGAACTTGTTGCACAATGTTGCTAATCCTTTTTTGATATCAGAGGAATTATTCATTATGAATTTGTACCAGTTGGACAGTTAACCAAGTTTACTATTTGGAAGTGCTGAAAAGGCGGCATGAACAAGTTAGACAACCTGAACTTTTCATCAATGATTCATGTTTCTTGTATCATGACAATGCACCAGCTCACAGGGCACTATCTGTGAGGGAGTTTTTAGCCAGTAAACAAATCACTGTATTGGAACACCCTCCCTACTCACCTGATCTGGCCCCCAATGACTTCTTTCTTTACCCGAAGATAAAGAAAATATTGAAAGGAAGACATTTTGATGGCATTCAGGACATCAAGGGTCATACGACGACAGCTCTGATGGCTACTCCAGAAAAAGAGTTCCAGAATTGCTTTGAAGGGTGGACAAGGCGCTGGCATCAGTGCATAGCTTCCCAAGGGGAGTATTTCTAAGGTGACCGTAGTGATATTCAGCAATGAGGTATGGAGCACTTTTTTTAGGATAAGTTCCTGAACTTAACTGTCAGACCTCATATGCAGCAATTTGGATACATCTCAAGAGGAAAATACTGATTTTAAAAAGTCAATTCCAAAAGGCATCATACACTGCATGATATGATTACTTGAATATAATATTTTGAAATGACAAAAGTATAGAGAATAAGAACAGATTGCCAAAAGTTGCCAGGTTGGCAGAGGTTAGGGACTGAGTGAGGGTAGGACAGAGGCCGTAGGCCAGGCCAGGAGGAAGGTGGGCGTGGTTATAAAAGGTCAGAGGAGGGATCCTCATGCTGCAACTGTTCTGTATCTTGACTCTGGCGGTGGATACACAAGGCTGCACAGATGATAAAATTTCATAGAACTAAACACACACACGCACCCAGACATACACACACATGCGTAAAACTGGTGAAATCCGAATCACATGAGCAGATTGCATCAATGTTAATTTCCTCCTTGTGCTATTGTGCTCTAGTTTTGTACTCAAGTAGGGGAAACTGGGTGAAGGGTACCCGGGATCTCTCTGCATTATTTCCTACAACTGAGTATAATCTGTAATTATCTCAAAATGAAATGTTTAATTTTTTTAAGTGCTTTCTAAATGGTAAGGAGTGTGTGCATGTAATATTATTTCTAGAGTAAGAATTCTAGGAGCACATTTGTTGCCTAAATATCAAATTATTTATTATAGTACTGCTGGTAATAGCACAAGACTGGGAACAACTTAAATACTTAAATATCCACCCAGTAGGGTAGTAGTTAAATTAATTGTAGTGCATCTGCAAGATGAATACTATACAACTTTAAAATAAAATGAGTAAACTCTTTATGTACTAATAGAGAAAGACTCTAAGGATCTTGTTGTTAAGTGGGGAAAAAGCAAAGTAAAGGGCAGTGTGTATAGAATGATAAAATTGGTGTTTAAAGAATATTATTTGGAAATACATTTAGAAATCTCTGGAAGTGTGTCCAGAAAAACTAATAGCAGTGGTACCAGATTTACATTTATTTTTGTGGGGAGGAGCATACATATGCAGAGGGACCAGGTGGGAGCCTGATGTCACTTATGTCCTTGTATATTTTTTTGGTTTTTGAACCATTTGACTAAATTGCCTACTCAGTATATTAACTTAATGTGAACATATTACAGATGAGAATTGAGCTGTAGATTGCTCTTCTATATTTAACAAAATTTGCCTCGACCTTTGACAGTGTGCTAGCGAACGTGGACATTTTAACAAGTACCTGTCTTTCTCTGGCCACCTAAAGCGCAAAAGACTACCTCGGATATATAGTCTGCAGGTGGGGCACTGGGAGATGGAATGGCTTGGAGCGTTACATAGTGTCCTGAAGAAGTTGGCAACTAAGCTAAGGGCTGATAATTCAAAGAAGAGATATAAGACCAAAAAAAAGTAGGGGAGAGGTACAGAGACAAAAGGCTGTTTACTCAGAGACCCAGGATCACGTAGGTGCCCCGTGGCACCCAAACTCAGCTTCTCCAAGACCAACCCCTCTCCTGGAGCTGCTTTGCAAAATCTGGCCTCTACCTTTTTCTGAGTGTAACCATTTTCCAGTGAGCACTCAAGAAACATTTACTGAGATGAATTTCTTCTCCTAAAGAAGAATGTGTGTGTGTGTGTTTCTCATTCGCTTGACACCATCACGCTCTACGATAAGTATTTCCACGGTTTCCCTGAACTTTTAACTGGCATTGCATCAAAGGAGCTGGCGATTGGCTCCTTTGCCACCTCCCCCTGGCTCTCCTCTGTCTGACTTCTGTTGTCATCGCACCTGTGCCTGAGGGGTGCAACGACAGTCCTCTTCATTACTCCCTAGGGTTTCCATCCCAGGCCCTTAGGTGAACTGCTACCTGTTTAGCCACACTGGACTCCTGTGAGCCTTCAGATGCCCCCTGCCTGAAAGGAGCCCCACCTGTATTACAGCACAGCTCCCCACGGTTTAGAAGAGGCTCCCAGTTGACTCCCCCAGTAGCTGCCCTCTCTCGCACCTCAGGGCCTTTGCACACACTCTTTTCTCTGCCTGGAGCATAATTTAGAGCTCACTTTCCATGCATTCAGTAAATGTTTATGAAGCACCTACTCTATGTCAGGTACGAGCTTGAGTTCTAGTACACAGTGGTGAACAAAACAGACCAAAAAATACCCACAAAAGACCATGTTCTCACCAAGTTTATAGCTGTTTTAGGTGGAACTTCTATTTCAAGAAAACTTTCCTGACCTCTCAAGCCATGGTGATGACCCTCTTTTGTAACCGCTGAGACCTGGTCTTACCATGAGGGCAGCAGCCTTCCCTTCTGGCACAATAGGATGGATCCATGGGGGTAGCCCTCTCCGACCTAGAATGGACCATCCTCCCCAAATATGAGACCAGCTGGCAGCTCCTCCTAGGCCCCTCTCTGCCCAGGAGATAAATTCATTTCACAGAATTACTTGGAAGATTGAGTGAGATAATTGGTTGCTGACTGTCCAGCACCAGGCCTGGGCGAAGCAGATGAATAAATTAGCGTTTAATGTAGTGTAGTGACTACAAGCAAGGATGATGAGGTCAAACTGGGTTTAAACCTTAATGCATCTCTTATGAACTCTGTGACATAGAGCAACCTACTTAATTGCTCTCTGTAATTCAGTTTCCCCATCATCTATAAAATGGGGACAAAGGATAATAACAGCCCAAATATTTTGAAAATGTAGAATATGTGTTTCTAAGCACATTGCATACATCATCTCTCCAATCGTCACAAGAATGGAAAGTTATCATCCCTACCTTACAGCCAGGTTAACCTACATGCCCCCAAATCACACAGCTGGCCGTGGGGAGCCAGGCTGCCCTTTACCAGCGTCGGTTCTTGCTTCCACTCACGTCAGGCTTTCGAGTGACATCTGCCCCAGTGGGTCACTGTAGGAATGAAATGAAATTATCCACGTAAAGCCCTTGGCGCAGTGTCTGGCAAATGTTATCCATAAAGTGCCCCATAGGTGTTAGTGATGTTTCCTACTTTCATTGCTATTACCATTAATTAGCTCAATAGCAAAATGGTTCCATAGGTGAATAAAGAATTAAGGGAGTCGTGCCTTTTGTTTTCTCCAGTCATATCAGTAGAAAGAGCAGCTCAGTGTCAGAGAAGTCAATGAAGACTGGATGCAGGGCAATTAATTTTCCCACAAATGTTTCAACGGTGGCCTGGGTTATATAAGACGTAACAGTGGACATAGCAGGTCCTTAGTGTATACCTTGTTGCCCCGGGGAGAATGGATGGGCTCCCGAGCTTTATAACACAGGCTGATCTCCTGGCCACGATATCAGGCATCAGCAGGTATTTCCTGAGCGCCCGCTGTGTGTCCAAGTGCTGGAGAGAAGCAGGGAGCCGAGGCCGCAAGGGGAGCAAGTGTAGGACTCACAGAAGCATGACTGGCAGTTCAGTTCTTTCCCTGTGAGACAAAGCATGAACGTGAGATGTTCAATAATGCTGCCTGCTATGCATGCAGCTCCAAGCTAACCACCAGCACCAGGGTATAGACAGCAAGAGCTATGAATGCAGGGAAAAGGAGATCCCACGGGCTGGAAGGCTACTTGGAGGAGGAGAACCTTGACAGCAGGTAGGATCTGAACAGGTAAGGAGGAATACAAACAGGAAGGTAATTCAAGAAAGGGAAAATGAAATTGGCAAAGATCCAGAGCCAAAATAGATCACAAAGCTAATAATGTTGAGGATAGTGAAGTGGGGTGGGGGTGAGGGTAGGGTTGAGTGGGGGACAAGGGAAAGCCAAGGTGCAGTGGGGCAGGGGGAAGCTACAGGTTCCTGACACAGCCAGGGGCAATGGGGAGTTGGAAGGTCTAATCAAACAAATGGTGCTGGTCACCCCATTAACCCATTAAGCTGCATCCCAGCTAAAAGCATGGGGCCTGGCCCACAGTAGTCACTTACCAGCCGTGTTATCAAAATGGGCATCACTCGGATTATTGTGCCAGGCTGGTGTCAAGGCAGGGCTGGGGGCAGGGGTCACATTTCAGAGTCCACCGCTCCCTGGAAGGTATAGGAGGCTAAAGACTGGAAGATGGCAGGTGGGTTTTAACCCCATCTCAGCCCAGAGCACTAACTCACACTGCATCTCTGGAACCAAGGGAAGCGCCTAGTAGATGACGGGTACTGGTATGCATTGGTTCTCAAAGGAATAAAGAGAATTCCCAGTTCACCCCTGTCTCCACACCACCCTACCCACCTCCCAAGACCACTAGGAACAAGCTCAGGATGTTACAGAGTTTTTGTTCTGGTAAATTCCTTATGCCTGTGATGCCTACAGCCAGATACAGTTTCTTCAACTTCCTTGCTCCCCACAGCAACTTCTAGATCTTTGTTATCCAATACAAGAGCCACAAGTGGCTACTGGGCACGGGAAATGTGACCAGTGCGTCTGAAAAATTGAATATTTATTTTATTTTAATTTAAAACCTGATACTGGATTTGGTTATTGGAAAGCCGAACCAAGTTGTTTTGAACCACTTGGGTACGTGAAGCTACTTTTCAACTGTCAGTTAGATGAGATCTAGAAACGATCAAGTATTTCAGATGACAATCTATTACCTGAATTGAGATGTGCTGTAGGTGTAAAATATATACTAGATTAGTATGAAAAAAAGTAAAATAGCTCTTCCACAATTTTTTGCATTGATTACATGTAGAAAGGATAATAGTTCAGATGTATTGGGTTAAATGATATACATAAGTAAAAATTAATTTTTAATTGTGAGTGTGGCTTCTAGAAATTTTTAAACGCCATGTATTTTGCATTATATTTCTATTGGACAGTGGTGGCCTAGACCCTTCTTTTCCCCAAAATAACTTAAGGGGGGGCAGGATGGAGGATTTCAGAAATTAGGGAAAGGAACATTAGAAGAAAGATCCAAAGCCTCTAGGAAGAACACCACGTTGACTTTTATTGAATTATAACCACAGCTAGTGTCTACTATGTGCCAAGTACTGTCCCAGGAACTCACTTAATCATCATAACAATCCCAGAGAGGAAGTACTTTATTATCTCCATTTTGCAGTGAGGAAGCTGGGGGCACAGAGAGGTTAAGTTACTTGTCCAAGGTTACTCAGCTGGTAAGTGGCAAATTCAGTTTTTCACCCAGTCTGTCTCTAGAGCCTGAGCTCTAAACTCCCATGACAGACTGCTTCTAATTTTAGATTATTGCTATCAATCCAACCCTCCTGTGTATCAGTGTCAGATTGAATTCCACTCTCCTCCTTGTCTAAATATTCATGACTTCACTTCCCTCTCGCCCTGTCGCCTGCGTGTCTCACATTCCTCACCTCAGTCCCCAAGTTCTCCAGCCTCTCTGCCCCCCCCCACCTGCCTGGCCTGGCCTGGCCTGGGGAGACAGCAGCAGAGTGCTCACTCCATCCAGGAAGAACCTTCTGAATGGAGGCAACAGGATTTTTTCTGAAACCCTCACAACGAAATGTCATTTTAAAAAGTGTACAGCCAAGTACATGGTGGCTGGATGTGGGGGTGCAAGGGGAGGTCAGGGGGACAGGGGCGAGAAGTTCTTTATCTTACTGAATGTTACGGACTCGGGACTTTCGACCTTGTCCGTTTAACAGGGGCAAATGAGAGAGGCGGACTCTCTGAGCTTGATGCCTGGGGGATTCCAGACAGGAGACTGGGTGGGGTCATTTGGTGAAAAGGAGACGATGCCAGGACACAACTCATTCAGGCTTATCACTTGCCAGGAGAGGCAGTCACCCTGTCTCTGCTCACCCAAATATCTGTTCCTAGGCATCTGGATACCAGTCTGCCTGCCAAGGCCCCACACCCAAGTTTTGCCACCTGTGTCCCCAGAGAACAAAACAGGCACACATGATATCTCCCTCCATGGGAGAGTCAGATAAGGCCGAAGGATTGCTCACCAGTGGGTAGTTTGCGACACTGTCTAACTGGATGGGCGAGAAGCTCTTTGAGGTCCCTTCTTAGTCAGGCGCTCTATCCCCTGCCGAGGGCAGAAGACGGTGCTGCCTAACAGGTGCAAACCAGCATGGCCAAGTCACCATAAGGGGCCAGCGTGAGCGGCTTGGCTCAGACACACCCTCTCCACAGCACTCAGCCTGCTTGGGACCAGCTCGGGCCTTCAACAGGAAGGTTCCAGTTTGGAGAAAGTTAAGCCAGATGAGCGACACCCTGGTCAGAAGAATGTCTTAGAGCTGATCTAGAGCAATTACTGGTTGCTTTCCCAGTATTCCTGAGTGTTGGCTAAACCACAAGGTCCTGAACCCTTTGCCCACCCGGGGACAGCAGTGACCCCGGTCACTAGCTGCTAGCAGTGACACAGCTAGCAGTGACCATTATGAGGACAACAGAAGGCCAGAAGAACTTCCCAGCTGGCAGTCAGTGGAGCCCAAGACCAAGGAGCAGGGTTGGAAGAAGAAATTCAGTTGAACGAACACAGGTTGAGCACACACTATGGGCCAAGCCCCGTGACTGGGAGCAAGATGTCCCATCACAGAAAACGGCGCCTGGACCACGCTGTTATACAAGGCACAATATGGGGAAGGAGAGCCTGTGGCTAAGCAACTGGGACGCCCATGTGGTGAGATGGCATTTGAGCTGGGTCTGGAGGAACAGAGAGGATTGTTCTAACAGATGGACATGGGGAGGTCATTCCAGACAGAGAGGACAGCAAAGCCAACACAGAGGATGGGACAATCATGGAGGACATTCAGAGAACAGTTCGCAGAGATGAATTCCTGGGAGGCAGAGCTTCAATGGGAGAAACTTTGGAGTCTGATTAAAATTTGGGATTTTTTTCTGTAGGGAACACGGAGCACCAAAGGTGCAGAGGCAGGGGGACAGTGTGTTTAAGCAGGTGGCCAGTGACCATGATAAGAAAGGTAGGTGGGTAATAGGTGAAGAATGAAAGAAGGGGAACAATGCCCCGACCAACTTTCATAGTCATTATCCCTCTGTCAATAGCTTTGTGGGATTAAGCCTTAGTTTTTAAAATGAAAAGGTGTGTTATTTAGTGTTCCCTGTGATGGACTTCTCTAAAGATTCAGGATTTCATATAGCTGGGGCACCTGGGCAGGGCTTGGGGGCTCTGATAAGAAAGCTACAATGGACTTCATCCTGAAACAAGACCTGTCTTGTGGGCAGCAGTTGACGACCATTGGCACTAACCATTCATACCCATTGCTTCTCTACCAGCGACATCTACTTCCCTCTATGTCCCACGCTGCCAGGTGGAGCCCAAATATGACCTATTTCATATGAGGAACAAAAACAAATAAAACCACACATGACCAAAGAGTAAACCGGTAATGTGAGGTCCTTAGCTGGTTTCGTAATATTCAACAAGGGCAAAACCATTTATTCCAAGGAAGGAATCCAAGGTTCCATGGTTTTATTTTATTTATTCATGTATTTATTTTAGGAAACGCAAGGTGAGTTAAATGCTATCTTCCCTCAACTCTTCAGTCAGAGACTTTAGGAATACTTAAGAGTTTTTAGATTCTTTGAGGACAAATAACTGTTATTTGCAATTTGGTTGAGTTAAAACTTCCCTAAGAGGGTCATTTTCATCCTGTCCCCTCCCTTCACTTTCTGAGGCCAGCAGCAGGTCTGGGAGAGGAACTCGAAGCATTTGGGCATCTCTTCACCACCAGCAGCCAGGGTCCCCAGTGCCCCCCTTTCTGTTCCGTTCACCGTGAATGGCAGATTCCTCTGTCCGGGTCAGGTTTCCAATCACCATAGAAACAAACTCGAGGCAGTTTCATTAATCATTTAGAGCACGAGAAGTCTAGGTCAGTCTGATTGCAGCATATAGTGTATCATCTCCGGGCCACATGGGACTCAGTCGATTTGAATTAAAAAAGATTAAGCTGCCCTGGGCTGCCTGGCCCCATCAGTTTAAGTTCTCATGTAACAGTGGTCTCTGGAGCCATATGGATTAGTGAGTGAAGCTATGCATTTATGTGGCAGGATTCAGTGAAACATTAGATGGCTGCAGGTGTCTGAGGGGAAGAGGACAGGAATCACATACAGGGTTTTTTTTCTTTTTTTTTTTTTTTTTTTATACTTGTTGCTGTTCTTTTGAAACTGGAAACAATAACTCAATTTTATTTCTCCAGTGACAGTTACCACTCTTGCTGACCATGAAATGGAACATTTGTTACCCGGGGTTTATGGTTCACGACGAAATGGGCTGCAAGGAAGCGGGAATGGCCGAGTCCCATGCATACTCCAGGGTGGCGGGTGAGAATGCTGACATTTTTTTTTTTCCTTTCCTATGGAGTGGTAAGAAATGCATTGAATAAATATTGATGACATTTTAGTTTTGCTCAAATCGAGATTTATGAGCCCCAGGAAATTGAGTTAGAGGCAGCTACAAATCAATGTGACTCTGAAAGAGTTGTATGGGGATCCCTCAAAATGAACGCCCCCTTCCAAAGTACCTGCCTTATTTATGGGCCTCTCCAGGACTTCAAAGAAGTTCAGTAACTTAGGCCAGACCGTTTTATTGCTTCACGGAGCTAAGATGTTTCAGGGGGAAGATGCAGGTTACAGTGTGTTAGGAACCTCTCTTGGGCGGTGGGCAAAAGCTCTCTGCAGATTGAACTATTGATCGAAAGCTTATTACACGGTGGCTTCTTACGGAATCACTTCTAAATCTCAGCCGATTTGGCATTGTCTGCAGTCCCAGGTGCTAAGCTCCAAACAGGAAGAACTTCTGTACTCTCTTCTCCCTACCCACTTTCTTGAAGCAACTGCCTTGGACTAGCAAGGAGGCAGCTGGGCTGGTGGAAATCAGCGATAGAGTTCCACAGGGTGTTTCCATGGGCCTGCTCTTCCTAATCTGATGTTTTATTTCTGTTCGTTGTGACACTGACAGTCCTGAGAGCTTTGTTGAAAATGCAAGAAGGCAGGGACCAGCCTGAAATCTTCATTCAGTCCTTCTGCCCTCATGTAGCAGGGGCAGCTTGGGATGGTCGAGAAACCCAGCTTCTCAGTCCACCCATGCTACTACCTGGCTGTGTCACCTCGGGCAGGGCATGCTGCCTCCTGGGCTCTGTTTTCTCATTTCTGAGCTAAGAAATGCAACTGTCTTCCTCCAGTTCTATGGTTGTAAAATCCCTTCCCACTTCCTGAGCACCTAATGGGTTCCAAAAAGTCCCTGTCTCCGGGACGTTGGGATGGGTACATAGAGTAAAGGCAGAACGAGTACAGGTCTTCTGATCAGGCCTGTGTTGGCCTTTCCTTCCTCTGAATGTGACAGCACTGATAGACAGGACTCCCAGGGCACCACTCTGTGCCACTCTGATCTGCCACAGTCGCCAATGCCTCCGCAAGAGAACCTTGGCTCTCCAAGCAGCCTGTAACTCTGCTGAGGCACGATTCTGTCTTCAGAATCCCATTCCACCTGGCAGAGAACTGAGCCCCTCGGAGACTTTATCAACAAAGCACTGCTTTGATTGACTCAATATAGTTCAACCAAAGTAGTATGAACTGACAGAGCTTGTTCCGAGAGAAGACAGGACGTGATACATAGGAAACATGGAGGTAGAGTTTCCAGGAGAAGGCACCAGCAGAGATCCGAAGGAGGCAAGACAGCAAATTGATTTGGAACGTAGATGAGGGTGCCTGGATGGTGGGCATTTCCTTCTAGCTCTGACTTTGAGCAAACCATTTAACTGCAAAGCCCCGCTGCTGGAGTCACAGTCCTGGTACTCGTCCCATCTCTGTCACTTGCTACTTAGTCCAGTGAATTTATGTGGAGCACTGATCCCTCCAGGATCCTGCTTCAAGAAGGAAAGACTTACACTTGCTGGCACTGGGAGTGCTGCCAGTAGGGAGCCCTCAGCTGTCAGCCTCCTTGAGGATTGCCTCAACTACAGAGAGTGATTTGCTCAAAGTCAGGCCCTGTTCCTGGGGCAGCCTGCATTCAGTGAGTGACCAGCATAAGGATCTAACGGCCTGTCCCCCCAGTGATGACTTGGAACAGCTCTGCAGGGCTATCCCAGCTCCAGAGTTCCGTGGGGAGCCAGCTGAGACCTTTATTGGAACCGCATCGCAGCCCAACTTTTCCTTCTGCCCAATCCTGCTTCCAACCGCTCCCTCCCTTCCACAGGCTTAAGCTCCAAAAGCACTCACTGATGCATGTTCTGCCCACTAAGTGCTATGCTCCATCTCGGGGTTTGTTTCCCAGGAAACATAAACTGTGATACTGCGCAGCTCTTGGAGCCACATTTCCGCATGTCGAACCCTGAGGCAGTGACAGTGCCTAGCCCCCAGGGCCGTGGTGCGGGGTAAACGAGATGACCCATGTAAAGCTTTTAGCTCACTGCTGCCTGTGGACCAGCTATGTGTCTCCCCAGTAACACAGACTCCTTATTTTGCAGATGAACTTGACTCAATCTTGAAGAATGAAATATGGATCCACGGAGTAGAAATGAAGGAAACTGTAGAGATGCTAGTTCTCCCTAAAAATTCTTCTCTCCTTCATCGATGATGATAGAACCCTGAGTTTTAGCTGGGCACGGGACCACCCAGAATACAAAACACATTTGCCAGTTTCTCCAGATGATAGGTGTATCCGTGTAATTAAGTTCTGGCCAATGGGATATATAAAAAGGTGGCATATGCAACTCTCGGAGAGTGTCTTTAAAGACAGGAAGCCTGCTCTCTCTCTCTTTTCTTCCTCCTTGCTGAAATGTGGATGTGTGCTGGAGCTCCAGCAGCTATTTTGGGTCATAAGGTGACCTTGGAAATGGCTACCAGGCACAGCAGAGCAACAAAATGGAAAGATCCTAAGTTACCCACACAGCCCTGGAATGCCTGCAGACTATTACAGGAGAGAGAGACACATACAACTGCTGCCTTGGGTTTGCTGTTACTTGTATTCCAATCTAATCTTCACTAACACAGAGGGACTTGCAAGTGGGCAAAGAGACCACGAGCAAAGACTCAGAGGCACAAATGGGTATGGGGCCTTCACAGGACAGTAAAGAGACCACCCAGTCCAAAATAAGAAGAACGCTTTCTATTCACACTGTGCTTTACAGTTTACAAAGCACTTTCCAATTCTTTGCCATTCTTTCTTTACAACTTTGTAAGCTAAAGCACATTTGTCATCTCCATTTTACAGGTGAGGGAACTGAGGCTGAGAGAGAAATGACTTTCACAGCTTCACACAAACTAGGAAGCAGCAGAGTCAAAGCTAGAATCCATGACTTTTGGGGCCAAAGGCTGGGTTTCTCCCGCTCCCCCCGTTGTACTAGATGTATAGGCCTTTGACTGTTCACTCAGATCACTGTAGTTAACAATGCTCTTGCCGAAAACTAGTATCCAGTAGATTTACAGCAGCTTGTGCCTGGTTTCAACTGCTTTCATGACATCTTGCATTCTCTCGTTTTCTTTGCTAACATTAATTGACCACCTACAATGTAATAAACACCATACCTTATCATGCCAGGTGCTTTTACATGTTCTCATGCTTTCTGTTCCCACTCAAATTAGCTCTTTATCCTCCATCTCCAATTTCTGTTCTCTATCAGGCCTCCGCCTGCACAAAGCCTTCTCTGGGGGCCACAAGAATGAGCTGTTCACTCACCCACTGGCCTCTATCACCACCTGAGGCAGCTCCCAGGTAGACGCATGCAATCGCCTCTTAACCAGACCTGAGCCGACTCCAGAGAGAAGGATTCTGAGAGTGGTTCTGAAGGAGCCTGCTGGTTTTAGGCCAGGGGGAAAAAAGGCTTTCTGGCTTGAAGTGATGTGCAAGAGACTATTATTTTCCTAGGGCTGCCATAAGAAGTGACCACAAAATGGGTGGCTTGAAACAACAGGAATGTATTTCCTTACAGTTGAGGGCTAGTGTGTTCCATGTCTCTCCCCCAATATCCTTCACTTTCCTTGGCTTGTGGCTGCATCACTCCAATCTCCGCCTCCATCTTCACATGGCATTCTCCCTGTCTCTGTCTCTGCCTAAATTTTCTCTTCTTATAAGGACCCCAGTGATTGGATAAAGGCTCACCCTAACCCAGTATGATCTCAGCTTAACTTGATTACATCTGCAAAGACACTTTTTTCCAAATAGGTTACATTCATGGGTACCAAAGAGTTAGGACTTCAATATTTCTTTGGGAGAGACACAATTCAATCCAAAACAAAACCCAAGCCAGGGTTCTGGAACCAGAGCGACTAGTGTCTAACCCAGCTCAGCCTCGCCACTGGTGAGACCGTGGGCATCTGAGGCAACTCTCTGAGACTCTTTTGTGAGAAAGAGAAGCACCATGTAGGAGAGATCTTGAAAGGCTTACATGAGAAAAAGAATAAATAAATGGAAAACACCCAGCTCATTGTTTTCCCCTCTCTTCTCCAGATGGATACAAAAAAAGAGCAGAGAAGGGAAGAAGAACTAAAGATAGTTCATGACATTGAGAAGACATAAGATGGCAGCTGCTACCTTAGTCAGCAAGATTGAAGTCATGGCCAAGAATTAGAATCAGCCTCCCAGGAGAGGGAACACTTAAAAGAGTGGGGCTGAGCTGCCTGAAAGACAGTGTAGAATCTGGAACTGACTGGTAGAACAGCTAAAACTGACTGGTGAATTCAAAGGAGGCCCATGGGCCCACCAAGAAGTTAACACCTCCTCCTGGGCCTGAAGCTCCCAAGGAAAGGACAAGGTCAGGACAAGGGAATAAACTTTGGATCCAAGAAGGACAGGCCACGTCAGGGGAGATGAGCAAATTGGTGCTGCTCAGCCCTGGGTCACATCCTGGGTCAGAGGAGCCTTCAAAGTCAGCTCTACTCAGGCAGGGTCATTTCAGATGGGCCCTCCTTACACCTGGGGGCAATGTCTAGCTGAGAAAGTGGAAGGACCACTGCCAGGTCAGGCTGCAGAGCCTCACTTTGCTTTCAGTACAGCCTGGGTAGACATCCTAAGTACACTGGCATTCTGGATGCTTCCCATGGAGCCCAGTAGTAAATACCCAGAGAAGTCCAGAGGAGGAGGTCAGATTTCTGGGAAGGGTGGGGAAAGGAAGAGCAGAGAATGAGTTGGATGTCAGGCTGCATGCCTACCTGGCCAGGCTGTGTAGGGTCAGTGAGAAAGGCCAAGTATTCCGGAGGCCAGACCGTGCTTTTTATTACCACCTTCCTTTGTCAGAAGTTCTCCTAAGTCAGGTTGGGCAAACACTGGCCCACCTTCATCCCAAATCATCCCTTGTCGTCTCCTCTGTCCTCACTCTCCTTGCCTCTGCTCTCAGCACCCATGGCCATCCTTGACTCTCCCACTCCTTGAGGCTCTTCAGTGTCACACGTGAGCTCCATGAGGATAAAGACCAAGTCTCACTCACTCACCTTTCCTCCCCTGAGCAGTCCCAGCACCAAGACCCTCTCATATGAGGTATTCAAGACCTGTACGTGCTACCCCACATCCCCCCAGAATGAAAATCAATGCTGTATACAGGGCAGAATGATCCAAGTGTTTTCCACACAGGTTTAAATTGAGGGGAGTGGGGAGAAAAAAGTAGA
Organism: Rhinolophus hipposideros; assembly: GCF_964194185.1. Lineage (NCBI taxonomy): Eukaryota > Metazoa > Chordata > Mammalia > Chiroptera > Rhinolophidae > Rhinolophus > Rhinolophus hipposideros. Next base: position 46,575,110 of record NC_138058.1, read on the forward strand.
GAACAGGAGGGGGCATGGAGGAAGGACTCAGCTGGAGGAGATGGTCAATTGGCCGAGGGTTCAAGCTTGCAGCTGTCTTCATATCAAATCCTTCCACATCTGAAAACACTCAATGACTTCTTTTGTAACATAGAGTAAAATGGCATTTCACCAAGTATAAAAGCTGGAGGATGACCTGGCTTTTTCAGACAGTGGGCACATACTGCTTCACGCTCAATTCTTGCAGGCAGACAAGCAACTCTTGTCTCCCTCGACTCATAACAGAGTGTTGTCCAGTTTTAGGTTTACTGTGAACGGTTTCCTCCTGGGTCAGTCTTATACCCAGAGCAAGGCTATGACTTCTTTTCATGCCTCACCCCCTCAAACACACACATGAACATGTATGTGTGTATCCACATACAAGTGTGCACACGTACACGCAAGGCTGGATACACGATTACCAGGCAATAAAGAAAGGTTGATTGATTGATTACCAAACACCATCACCCACACATTGGGACCTGTGAGATAACGGAGTGATGTCAGCTTGAATTTATAATCCCAATGTTCTTTTTCATAGCCCAGGACACTGCCTAGAAAACTGTCAGTGGACTCTGAACATCTCAGTCAGGTGACGTGTCCCCACCCCAAGCCAGTATACACACACCTCTCAGACCTCAAAGACCCAGGTTAGCCAGATTGACACTACATCTCAGGGAGACACAGAAGGCAAGAAGAGACTCAGTGTCCCTATCCCTAGCCTTTCTCAGCAGGATAAACTGTTACCAAGCGAGGGTGACTTTTCTCCTGAATGTTCAGTTTCACTGCCAAGCTTGCCCTGGTACCCCTCAATGTAGGAAAGTTTGAAAAACTTGATCTTGCGCTCCAGGGCCTTTAGCACATGGAACACATGTGTGTTTGAAAGACAGAGAGGACTAGAAGGAGTGGCCATGGTCTGTACGCTCTTAGGGAAATCTGGAGGCATGCCCAGATAGGGCACCCATCTCCCAACTCTTAGTAAGCTCCGGCTGTTATAACAAACTACCAGAGAGAAGGGGGCTTAAACACAGAAATTTATTTCTCACAGTTCTGGAGGCTAGAAGTCCAAGATGAGGTTGCCAGCCAGCATGGTGGGGTTCTCAGTGATGGCCCTCTTCTGGAAGCAGATAGTTGTTTTATCGTATCCTCACAAGGCAGAGAGGGTGAGAAAGGAAGCAAGCTCTCTTGTGACTCTTATAAGGGCACTAATTCCCTTCGGGAGCTCCCCACCCTCATGACCTCATCTATTCAAATCATCTCCAAAAAGCCACATCTCCTAAAACCATCACATTGTGGAGTAGCATTTCAACCACATACTGGGGGGACTCAAACATTCAGTCCGTAACTGGAGTGAAGCAGCAGCTCCTGAGACCCTGGATTCTCTGCGCAAGCACCTGGCCAGGGAAAGCCCTAGATTTCATTCCCAGGCTGGCACTCCTCATGGGCTATGAGGATTAGAAGTCCTCAGAGATCATCCCTGTGTGAAATCATTTCTCATCACCTCCAGGGAGGCAGGCCTCCAGCCCAGCAGCAATTAGGAACTCATTCTTCCTCCTTGTCAGCCACAATCTGCTCCTTGTCCCCAATCTGGGGACAAAGCTGATCCGTCTTCCACATGACAGACCTCCAAAATCTCTCCATAGAACATGGCGTTAGACAGTTTTAACCTGATTCTTCTGTGTGTGGGCCTTCCAGGCAGCATATGAAACTCAGAGCTTTAAAGGCTTCAAGATAGAAAGTTGGGAAAGTTACTTCATTTATGTGCCTCAGTTTCCACATATATAAAATAAGGATATGTAAAATGAGCTAGAACCTAGCTCCTAAGATTGATAAGGAGACTGCATGAGATGACACACGGGAAGCCCATACATGGCACAAGACAGGGCATGTTGTAAGGACCCAATACATGCCAGCTACCATTATCCCATATGTATGTTTGGACATTTTTTATTGGAATCATATCATAAATTATCTTTTTTAAGTTGTTTTTTTTCCTACTCATGTAGTATATATTTCCCTATATCGTTAAATATTCTTCAGAGCATTTTTAATGGCTGTCATATTTCATCTCAGGAGTGATTGTCATTTATTTAATCACTCTCAGAGCAATTTCTTCTGTAAACTTCTTTTGTTAACCCAGGCTCCCAGCTCAGAGCCACAAGGGCCGAGGGGTAGGGGCTCTTTCAGAGCTACTGACCCTCCTGCCCCCACCCTCCCGGCATCCATCACCCTTAGCCTGCCCCTGCCTCCCTCCTTCCTCAGCTGGAATCAATCGCCCTCCCTTCCGGCCCATTCCTCCTGCCCCATATCATCAATCAACCAACAAGCCACCAGTGTGCCCAGCCCAGTGCCAGCAGCACAAGGGGCGCCGGGGAGAAGAGGAATGGACTGGCTTTCCAGGACCCTGTTTTCTGTCTGGGAAGGTAAACTGCACGCAGTGAGAACTGGGGACGTGGTGCACCGAGAGACGGAGTTCTCAGAAAAGCAGAGGTGGGAACTGGTGTTCCCTGGGAGCATGGGGAATAGGGACGAGAAGACACTCTAGGGGGGGTGTCAGCCAGAGCAAGGTACATCACGACTGGCTGGGCATGGAGTCTGGGAGGGCGTGGGGATGGGACTGTTTGGAGTTTTGGCAGGAGCACAGCTCTGAGCCCTTGTGAGGTCATGGTCCGGCTGGGGTCTGAGCTGATGGAGCCGTCCTCTGCTCCACAGCTTGACTTGGGCCAGGTTGGGGGCCCCCAGCTCGGAACTAATGCCCCTGGGGGCTAGGGGCAATCATTTCAAAATGAAGGTAATGATCCAATTAGTGGTTATCCATCAAGTTCAGTTATCTTTCCTTGGGCTGCGGAGCAGAGAAGCTGAGTAAACACGTGTCTTGGACTGTGACATAAAACCAGACCCCCTCCTGCTGGAAAATGAGTTCAAGATGCGGGCTGAGCCTCCTCTCCAGGCCTGCAGGTTAGTGTCTCGGTGGCCCAAAGAGGCAGGGAAGCCATCGAGCTTACAAGGAGCAGGGTCTCTGAGGCCACAGCTCCTGACCTGGGCTCCCGCCCCTACTGTGAGAATGGGGAGAGGCCTTGTCAGCTGTGGCTCTGAGAAAGACTGCCACCACCACAGCCAGTGTCTGACCTTCATCCCAACCAGAAGCTTCAGTTTGCTCAGCCTTAGCCCCCAGCCCCCAGTTCTGAGCTTCCCCAAACATTAGCATACCACTCAGCTCACCCCCTCCTCTCCACATTCACGGTCTAGGCAACACATTTTCACACTGGTGTGTTCTGTCTGAGCCTCCTTATTGCAAAGCTAAGTCCCTGAAGACTTAGTCCTCGGCTACATGGTACTGGTTATTAGTGTTGTAGTTTTAATAATATTTCAAGTGCTACTTCCTCCTTGAGGCTGCTCCTCATTGCTTCATCCAAACATCATTTTAGCCACTGCATTTTATATTTTTCTTATGGAACAACCCTCATGGTAATGGTCACTGAGGGAGCTAAGGGGATAGAGAAGGTAGGAAAATACATTTTTGAAGTAGAAAAAAATGGTTATTCAACAGTAGTTTGATGATTGAATGCTTCATCTCAGGTGGTAGCATGATTTGGGAAGGGATTGTTTGAAGCACAGGAGAATGGTGTTGTGATTAATTAATGGTGTCTACTATGAGCAGTGAGACCCATGAGATGTATTGCCAACGATGGAATAAACTATAGATGGACAGGATATGATTAACTGGATGTGACTACCAAAGACATTTGGTGAAAACTCCTCATTTTATAGGTGAGGAAATTGCAGTGTATCCTAAGATGTACAGTTGTGTACATTTTTTTTCTTCCTTTCTTTATCATTTGACGATTTCTTTAAATACATATAGCTGTGTACCACAGGGATTAGGATATAATAAATTATGTATTCTCAACTACAGTTTATTTCTGTACCTAGCTGTTTCTTTCTCAAGTGAGACACTCGAACATTCTGAAACCTAAAAGGAAGAAATACATTGCTCCAGGATTCAATGAGTGCCTACAGTACACTCAAGAAAGACAAGTTAATACAGAAAACCACAAAATGAGCAAATCATGTGTATTAGTCCTACAGAAGAGGGATGAGAGGAGAGGTTATAAGGGAGAAAGGATCTCTGATCCACAAGAATCTAAAGCCTGCCAGCATGGAGCCTGGAGAAGTCTAACGTCTGGGTATTTCAATGAGAGAGCTTAGTCAGTACCCATGATGACCACTGGCCAAAGGGTGGGGGATGCAGGATATCAATAGGTGGCTCTAGTGTCCCGAGATTTGGTTCCCTTGGGCATTCAACAGCCTCCAGAAGAGGGTGAGCTACAAGTGAGGTCATCTACACATTGCCTCCCAGGTTGGAGCTACCATCTATGAACTACTCAGAGATTACCAAGCACTTTACCTACATTGGCATTTGGTCACCTTGACAACCTTCTGAGGTAGGAAATATTATTTCCATTTTACCTGTAAAAAATGAGGTTTCATTAACAGAATTGCCCAGGACAACAAAGATGGCGGCAGAGCCAAGGCTTACACACAGGGCTTCTGACTCCAAATTCTTACACTATTCCACGCTGTTTGCTGGTCTCGGCCCTTCCATACATGGTGTGGAGTAGTTTGAACAAAGTCTTGCTTCAACTCTGAGCATAGAGTAGTTGTCCTCTTAAACTCTGACCATCTTTTATCCTGCTGGGGGGTTTCCACGGTTGCTTGGCCAGGTTTCTGAGAAGACTACCCCTACTGTGACAGCTCCTGATTATGACACTTTAGAGGTCTCTGCTTCCCGAAGGAGATGCCCCTAAGGAAGAGGAAAACTCTGCGGCCCCATTTTTGGCAGGCCTGCCATGGCTCTGGGCAACTGGCTGTCCATGAGGAGTGAGCATTGTGGTGCCGCTAGACAGGCAGCTCTCACTTGTTGAGTTTCTGCTGGTATGCATTCTCTGTGGGATGTAGCCAGATTAAATTGCTTCAAGCAGCCTATAAAATAAAGACAATTGCAGTGCCATAAGGAATACCATATCCCCAACCATAAATAAATTAGGGCTCTAATTCCATCAAGGCATGTGGGTGACATCACACACCGTGAGAGCCGAGCTTGGAAGGGCTGTTCACAACACCACAAATCTGAGATGGAATTACCATCTTAATTTATTTACATCTTCTGGTGGCTAGGTTGCTGTGACAGATTATTTCTGAAAAGTCTGGTCCCTCCAGATTATGACCTCATGTTCCACTCTTCTCATCTGCCTCCCCCACCTTACCCTCCCCTACTCCTGTCTCCCACTCCCTTTTCTTTCTTGTTTCTCTCTCACACCCCTAGGCGTGCATTTCCTTCATTGTGTTTTATTTTCTCTGTGGTCTTGGTAAAGTATGAAAGGAGGGAAGCACCTAGTTCTGGGAAGAGATGGCAAATTCCAGATGCAGAGGAAAGGCCCCTGAAAAGTGGGGGAGCACAGGAAGAATGAATCTCTCATACAGCCATGATTTGTTGCATTACCCCACAGCCATTTATCCACGATCTCTCTGGGGACATATAGCCTTTCCTTGCTTAAAATTTCAATTTAATTAAATCCACTAGGTGTGTTCTTGGATGTCAACCATGTCCTAGGCAACGTAGGGCAGTCAGAACCATATGGAACCAAGGAATTTAAGAGGCAGACAGGCTTTCAGCAGTCTCTGAGTTAGTTCAACTCCTCATTTTACAAATGAGGGACCCAAGGCTCAGAGAAGTAAAGTGATTTTTCTAAGATCATGTGGCTAATTAATGGCAGAGCCAAGTCTAGACTGCAGAAAAAAATGGGAAACCTTAGCAACGTCCGCCAGGGCCTTACAACCTAGTTGAAGAAAAAAGACAGACATCTTTCAAAGAGTGAGCTAATACCATGACAGAGGACATAAGCAGAATTCAGGAGGGAGGAAGCAATACTAGCTGGAAAGTTTGGGGCAAATTTCACGGAGGAAGCAGCCGTTGAGCTGGATGCTGAAGGGTCGAAGGGATCTTGCTTGGCAGAGATCAGGAGGGAGGGCATTACAGGCAGAGAAACAGCTCAAGAGCTGGAATAAGCGTTTCCTGGACACAGAACTCAGGGGGACCCCAGTGGGAGAAATGGGTCAGTATCTAAGCATCAGTACTGATGGAGCTGGAAGACTCTGGACTTACCCTGAGGTCAGCTGAGGGCACTGAATGTTCTTGAACAAGAAGCAATAAATGAAAGCATGCTTTAGGGTTTAACTATACAAAATGTGGTCTGGGGACTACCAGCATCAGCTTTACCCCACCTGGGAGCTTTTTAAGAAAAGCCCAACCTCAGTCCCAAAACCAGACCTACTGAATCAGAAGTGCATTTGAACTAGACCTCCATGTGACTCACAGGCACGTGAACATTTGAGAAGCCCTTCTTTAGGAAACCTAGCGTGGTGTGAATGTCACTTCTTGCTTGTTCCCGAGTTGTTCCCTGGGGCTGCTAGTGTTTGTTTCCCCCCCACCCAGAGACGATTTAGCAAAGACTGTCCTACTCAGAAATTCTTGCTAAGTGAGAGAAGATGACACACTGTTTACAATAGAACGAAGTGTTTGTTCATATTAATTTTAACAATGAATGAAGATGACATCATTAGGTGTCCTGATCACTTGTATTCATTTCCGTTTTGCAGTTCTTTTTTGTGTGTTTTGGAACCCATGGCCTTAATTCCAATGATCAGACATTTCCTGAGCCCTTGAAAAGCTCTTGCGTTTTAGTATGTCATGGATAAATCAGGCCATGGTGGGTCTTTAAGGAGCAGGGACACCCACATAACAGGGCAGGTTCCTGGGGAGGGAGGTGGTAAGACTTCAGCAGAGAAGACTACGAGAGTCCCTGCCCCATGTAAGACCCCCGCACCCCCAAGCCACCAGACTTCAAAGGAACACTCAGGCCTGGATTTTGACTCATGAAGGGTTGGAGGCACTTACCCTTCTCCAGGCACCACATAAACCCAGATCCCGGTGCTGCCTGGAGCCAGGTGATAGGTGGAGCCAGCAATCACTGAATTTCCCACCCGCCCACTGGATGAGAGCTTAGAGTTGGACTTGAGTTCATTTCAAGAAAATATGTAAAGGGATATTTGTGTGTGTGTACCTGAGTTTGTAAACCAAGATGAATACTTGCTATATTTTCTTTATTTAAAAAAAAACAATTCTTCTCCCAAGGCCTCCTCCAAAGGGAGGAAAGTGTGTGCATGTGCTTGAGGTAAGCCACAAGGCAAAGTGAGAAGAGTCAGGGAGTCTTTCACCTCTTCAACTTTAGACTGACATTGACATGAAGCACCATGCCCCACCAATCCCACCAAACCACAAAATATGCGCCACATCTGGGTCATAGCTTCTTCTCACGATGACCATCTTGAAGTGGTTGGGGCATGCTTTCAAAGGCAAAAATTCCAGCTGGGTCCCCTTGGCAGTAGCTGACATTGCTTTGGTCTTCTGGGGACGATTGCCCAGTGAGGAATGGGCGCGGGGGCCTGTCTGCTTCTCTGTCCGCAGGCTGTTTGTGCTGGGGGCCTGCCTGTGACACTACTCCTCAGAGGGGCCCAGTCAGGCCCCACAGTGGGTGACAATCTTTGAAACTCTGGGTCTTTATGGCTTAGCCTCCACTCAGAGAGACTTCCACAACGAGGAAATCTTCCATAACAATGGGAAACTTGCAGGAACCCTCCTCTCTTAACTTCCTCTTTTAAATTGAGATTTAATTTACATATTATAAAACCCACCCTTTTAGATATACTAGTCAATAGTTTGTAGAAAATTCACAAGATTTTGCACCTATCACCACTATCAAATTCCGGAATATTTTCATCACCCCGAAAAGAAACCCATACCTATTGGCAGTCACACACCAATCCCTTCAGTTCCTGAAAACCACTAATCTGTTTTCTGTCTCTATAAATTTGCCTATTCTGGACATTTTATGTAAATGGAATTATACATATGTGGCCTTTCATCTCTGGCTTTTTTCCCCTCTTGCCACAAGCAGACTTGCCTCGTTAACTTCTTATGAAGGTCTAGAAGTTGCTAGTCTGAGAAAAATGACAAAAGTCCTAGAGCAAATTCTCCTGAGAAAAGCCATCGGACTTCCTCGTTTTGAGCTCCTCCAGACCACACATCCTTGTTGGGACTCAGCTTCATTGAAGGGACAGGTCAACGCAATTGAACACATTTCAGTTGAGAGCTGTAGATTCAGCCCTGTGCTTCCAATACAGAGCAAGGGCTCACCACTGCCACAGGGACTGGCTTTACTCAAATATGTCCCTCCTAGCCATGGCCACTTCGTATCTAATATTTGAATGGCTCTTCATAGTATTTAATAATTGCCTCCTTGGGTGATCATAAGTATGGAGAGAAAGGGTAAAAGACTTGCCCAAGGTAATGCAGGTAAAAAGTGGTAATGACAGGGTTGAAATTCAGGTCTTCTGACCCAGTGCTTGCCCCAGGAGTGGCTCCCATGTTAATGACTTGGACTGCACTTGTGGTAGATTAACCCTCCAGTTCTTCACCTCTCAAACTTCTCCCTCCAGAAAACCATCCTGGGGAAAGAAGGTCAGCTGGGAGCTGACAAGCAGACTCTTCCTACTGAGCTTCTCTCTTTCCACATCCTGCAATTGCCCGAATGGTCCACCAATATTGCTAGTGGTCCTACTAGCACTGAAGCCAATTGCTTTGTTTTCCAACTTCTGATGGTGATCTTGAGAAAATTATTAAACCACTTGTGCCTCAGTTTCTTCATTTTACTTTTTACAAGTGAGGATAATATTAGTACATACCTTTTAAGGCTGTTGAGAGGACTGATGTGTGTAAAGAGCTTGGAACAGTACCTGACACATGATAAGCATTTGATAAATGATAGACTTTTGTATTGCATGTGTTTGTATTTCTTATGCTGTTGAGTAAGAAACTATTTGTACATATTATGCCTTGTACAAAAGAAATGTTCATAAATATTGGAGGAAAGAAGGAAGAAACAAAGGAAGGGAGGGAAGGAGGAAGGAGGGAAGGAAGGAAGGAAGGAAAGAAGGAAGGAAGGAAGGAAGGATGGAAGGAAGGAAGGAAGGAAGGAAGGAAGGAAGGAAGGAAGGAAGGAAGGAAGGAAGGAAAAGAAGGGGGAAAGAAGGGAAGGAGGAAGGAAGGGAAGGAGGAAAGAAGAGGGTAAGTAAGAATTTTATAGTAGCTTCTAAATAGAAAACAAAGATTGATCTATAGCTAGGTTTTCTTCTAAAATATTTTCATATACACACCAAGAGAAATTCTTGCAGTGCAGAAAAAACAAATCCATTGGCAATTTATGAAATTCACTTGAAGTTGCAAATAGAGAGGATATGATGTGTCCTCTTTGTTGGTCAACCCTATACTAGCATTGGACAATCAACACTCAATTCTTTTAAATTCATTCTCACATCTCAACCTACAGTTAGTCTTGATTAAATCAATTGCCATTTTATTAGATTCTCATTTCAGCATCCTGACAACCTGGCTTATTTCATCCTCTGAATTGTCTGGGTATCAAATTCTCTGTTGAGTCTGTCTACTTTTTCTCTTCTTGTGATCTTCTGGTGAAGATCAATGTTCTCCCTTGTAAAATTCACAGCATTTGCTTATGTTGGTATTAGGACTGCTTTGTTTGCTGATTTCTTTCTAGCTTGTCAACCCTCATACATCTCATGTCAGAATGCTCTCACTGTCAGTGAGAGGCTGTGCTGAGAGAAGGTGGAGGCAATATTGTGAGAGGACTGAGATTTCCGACAACTAGGAAGTTCTTTATCTTAACCGTACCTATATTTATTCTGGTTTCTGGTTCCAAATGCAATAGCACTGAGACAGCTCTGAATGACATTCCTAAACTGGACAGACCCAGCCTCAGACTTGCCATACCCTCAGTGTTGTTCTAACAGAGACACCTGTGTTATGGGTAGTCTTTAAGTTGCCATGTTTGGGCCTTAATGACCCACCATTACCACTTGTCTAGCACTAGAAGAGCTGACTGAACAAGTGTCAGACACCTGGATCAAGGGCAGCCAGTTCGAAAGATGAGCTGTGCCCATCAGTTTCTCTTTCTAAGGTACTTGACCAAAAATGCCAAGTGAAGGATATAATTAGCAATAAGGATACAACAAAGTTTGTGATTTAAGAAAAACCAGAGAAACCGTGATAATGTAATATAAACCAGTTACATGGGACCAGAAACTATAAGTAACAGAAACCAGACTCAAAGAGTATCAGGAGAAGAATGGAGAAGACACACCAAAAGATGCAGAGACACAGTGAGACAGAGTGACCAGGCCATTCATAGTAGAGAACCCTGTGCTAGCTCCTTCAGTTCTTGACCACATTCTGGTCAAGGGCATGAGTATCCTTAAGAAAAATCTTTTTCTCTCCTGAAGTAACTTGAGTAAGTCTCTGTTCCTTACAACCACCAGACCCTAAACAGCACCTTTCTGTTCCTTAGGCCTCTCCTGAGATTGGGAGCCAAGTCTAATGGAGTCCTCCAGACCACAAGCAGTATCAGGGACCAGTTCAATGAAGTCAATGCACTGCACTTGGAGTCTGGGACCCAAAGTAATCCAAGAAGAGTATAATTGGAACACCTACCACTGTGAAGTCCTGTGTAAGTTTTGCAGAGGTAGAGGTAAGTGAGAAAGCCCTTGACTTCAAGGAGGTTGTGATCTAAATAAGGTAGGAGGGTGTGAGAAATGCACAGAACTAAGTCAATACACAGCAGAACAGATACGTGTGTCAGAGAAGGATAAACAATGCTTCAGAGTTTGGGGGAAGTTGTACTCATATTAGGATGTGGGGTTCAGGAAAGGCTGCTCAACTTTACTGGGAATATAAAGGAGAGATGTAAGAAATATCATGCAGGTTGCTCTTTTTTCCAGATGATTTTTCAAGTTAAATTTACCTAGGTAACATTGATTAATAATATATAAGTTTCAGGTGTACAACTTTATAATACAACATCTATATACCCTATTGTGTGCTCACCACCCAAAGTCTAGTCTCCTTTCATCACCTTGTATTTGACTCCCCTTACCCATTTCATCCTCCCTTCACCCCCTTTCCCCTCTGGTAACCACCATTTTGTTGTCTGTATCCATGAGTTTGTTTTCCCATTTGTTTGGTTAATTGGTTGGTTGATTTGTTCATTTGTTGTTTTTTGTTTTATATCCTACATATGAGTGAAATCATTCTTGTCCTTTTCCATCTGACTTATTTCACTCAGCATCATAATACTCTCAAGATCCCTCCATGTTCGCAAATGGCAATGTTTCATCTTTTTTATGACTGAGTAGTATTCCATTCTATATATGTACCACATCTTCTTTATCCAGTCAAAGGACATTTGGGTTGTGTCTACATCTTGTCTATTATAAGTAATGCATGCAAGTTACTCGTTCCAGAGCTTGGCAACTGATTGGATATGAGGGGTGAGAAAGATAAAGGATGATACTGAAATTGCCAGTGACATTGTCAATATAAGAGGGAAGATGTTGGTGATGGAGTTCAGGACACATTACCCCAAATTATGGCATGTTGCAATACTGAGGATCTTAAGGAAGTTGAAAAAAATGGCAGAAGCAAAAAGGTCACTCTGACCTACCCATTTGTCCTTCTTCCCTGAAGCAGGTCATAAAACTTCCATCCCTGTATGAGGGGAAAGGAAGACATTCTTATTACCAGAGACAGGAATTTGGGGCCAAGAAGTCTGTAAAAACAAACCTTGTTAAACTAACCTCATCTTCCTAGTTACTTTTTTACCATTTACTACCCGCAGCCCAAACCCCTCTGTCTTGTCAATTCTTCACAAATTAATTATTTCTTTGTCTAAAAGGTATAAATGTTTCCTGCTCTGGTCACTTTTTTGGGTCTTCATTCTTTTATGAAGGCTCCCATGTACATGTAAAAATTTAATAAAATGTGTCATAATTTTTAAAAATGTAATAACATTTCTCCTATTAATCTGTCTGTCAGTTTAATTTTCAGACCCAGCCAGGGCCTCTAGGAGGGTCGAGGAAAACTTTTTCCTCCCCTACATTGGGAAGTGAGAAGAAGTTGATGTTGGGAAGAAATGGGAAGGAGGTATGTTGACTTCGGGATGCTAGCTAGCAGAGGACATCACAGAGGAGACATCCAGTAAACAATTGGAAATGTGGGTCTGGGATTTAGGAAATAGGGCAGATTCAGAAGCTGGAGGAGGGAGACATCTGCAGAGAAGTGAAACCGAGGAAGAAAATGGGAATGCTATGCAGCTGAAGAGAACTACCAGGGAGGAGGGAAGAGGGAAAAGTGAGGGAGGAAGGAGAGCCATGGAGCTGGCAGGAGAATGTGCGTGTGAACTGAGTGAAGTGGAGTGGAGAGGAACCAGGGGAAAGAGCATCTCAATGAGAAGGGGTGAACAGAATGCCAGCTGCTGGTTAGGAGCCAGCTGTTGGAATGGTGGGAAGCGAAAGAAGAGAAAAGGGCAGTTGTTTGAGGAGGACTTGAGCAGAGGGAGTTGGAAGGAGGGAAAACACAAGAAGGCCCACGTGTAGTGAAGGTCAAACAACTGAACCACAGGAACTAGAAAGCAGGTACCTATCAACCTCACTTTCCACCATAAGGTTTGGAGCAGAGTGGGAGCAATGGGGTGATGAAGAGGAAAGGATGAGACCCAGGGACAACACTCTTGAGCAGTGAGAGAGGATAATGGGTAATAGTCTCCCATCAAGATTCATATGCTGTCTAACTAAACTTATTTCATAGCAGCCCTAGTAGGATTTCATTTTAAAACTATTTGTGGATTTTCTAATTTCATAAATAAAATAGTTCCCTTGTCATTTTTATTTTAAAGGATTCAAAGATGTCAAAAGTCTATGAAGTAAAAAGTGAAAATGTGCCATAAACCCTCCTTCCCTAAAAATAAATGCTATACATTTTTTTTTCCAGAATGGTCTATGCACACAAAAACTTTTTCAAGAAAAAAAGATCAAAGTATACACACTGATGGACAACTTGTTTTTTAATTGAGTATATTGTGGACTCTTTCCCAGATGGGTGTATATGAATCAACTTCATCTTCTTTTCAATAGTCATACAGTGTTCTTTAGTGTGGATTACCAGATAATTGTATGAGTGGCTTATTTAACTAATTCCTTGTTGATGGACAGTTAGGGGGTTTTCAACTTTATGCTACTATAAAAAATGTAGTGAGTATGTCTATTTCTTCCACAATATGTATTTCCATAGGATAAATTCCTATACCTAGAAATTCTGGTTCAAAGAATATAGACATTCTAATTTTTACTGACAATGCCAATTGTTCTCCAGAAATGTTGTGTCAATTTACTCTTTCATCCCCTGCATGGAAGTATCTATTTTTGCCCCAGCTTTGCCAGACTGGGTATTAGCAGTACTTGTCATCTTTCTACTCCAATAGGAAATTTTAAAAACTGCCATTGTTTTAATTTGCCTTATTATTGGAGAGACTGAGCATCTTTACATATGATTTGAACATTTGTAATTTACTTTCTATTTTGTGAATTTCTGTGAATGTGCTTTTCCCATTTTTCTAATGAGTTGATGGATTATCTTTTCCCACTCACAAGAGGACAACATTTCAAAAGAAGTGTACAGAGGTCTATGTTACAAAACATTTCTAAAGTGTTTAGTGTACCCAGAGAGTCATGCCATTTTCCAAGGGTTATGTGCTCCATGGATTCTCATGGTGGCAAGGTGGCTAGCTCATGCAACAGAAACACAATACTGTTATTTTTTTTGTTTTTTAAGATTTTATTGGGGAAGAAGAACAGGGCTTTATTGGGGAACAGTGTGTACTTCTAGAACTTTTTACAAGTCAAGTTGTTGTCTTTTCAATCTTAGTTGTGGAGGGCGCAGCTCAGCTCCAGGTCCAGTTGCCATTGTTAGTTGCAGGGGGCTGAGTCCACCATCCCTTGCGGGAGTCCAGGAACTGAGAGTCGAGGAACTGACTGGCAACCTTGTGGTTGAGAGCCCACTGGCCCATGTGGGAATCGAACCAGCAGCCTTCAGAGTTAGGAGCATGGAGCTCCAACCGCCTGAGCCACCGGGCCGGCCCCCACAATACTGCTTTAAAGACTGAACCTGAACATGAGAGACATCAACAATAAGACAGTTTTGCAATAGTATTTTACCTCAGATTCAAGGAAGAAGCAGTCAACATGGACACCAGCTTGTGACACAGAAGCAAATTGGACGATGACACAACCGGGACAGAATGCTGTCTTGGACACACTCCTTAGGATTATACAAACACTGCGCTTGGAGAAGGCAGTGTTAACCATCAGAGCAGGGCTACTCTCATGCATGTCCACGATATGTAATTTACTCTTCCTATTGATGTGTTTGGGTTAGCAGTTTAATAAAATGTGTATTTAATAAACTGTGAGTTTGGGTCTTCTCAATTAATCTTTTGCTGTCCTTATAAAGTCCCAAGAATCCTAACATGTTTTATTAAGGGATTATACTTGGACTAGGGCAAAAATGTGTGTGTGAATTAAGAGGCGGGAGTAAGGCAGGTATAGAGATGACCAACCAACTGTGGTTGTCACCGTGCTGATGCCTAAAGAGGACAGATAAGATAACTCGGATGGTTTCAGAGCAGCACCTGTTCCCCTGTGAGTGCACCACCATTTGTACCAGCAAGAAGAGTGGTCATGTTCTTAGCCTCTTGGTGCCCAGGACTACACACTCAATACTTGCTAATTAAATCAAAATGTCAATGGGGCAAGTTCCCCAACGATCACGAAGGAATAAAAATTTAAAACTAGACCTAAAACTTGAATTGCTAAAAGGCAAGCGTAGACAAGTGCATTTTTACTTTGTTCTTAGACAACGTTTCTCTCCAGGGGACATTTTTTTTCCCTTCTCCCGATTTTCCTTTTCTTCCTCATCCAATGTAGGCTTGCTTCTCTCCCTCCTACGGGTTGTATGAAACCAAAGGTATTCCCTGCCACTGCTCAGTTTTGCTGTGGCTAACAGTTCCATCCCCGTGAAGCACCAGCTGGTTGGGGGTCTCTCTCTGGCAACTGATTAGTCCACAAGCCTTTCTTGGCCGCTTCTGCAGCTTTCTCCAATGCAAATGACTGAAAACATGCCTTTCCCAATGAGGAAAATATGTCAGATTTGGTTCCCAAGTTATGTTTCATGTTTACAACGGTCTTCTCATCATCGTTAGTTGGATTAAATTTAGTGATTACAAAGATTTTTGTTTTTATCAATAATACCCTTGATCTTGAAAAACAAGAGCAATTTAAACAGACCCAGATGCTCTAAACCCCACCACATGCTTGTTGTACTTTTTAAAATCGCATTGTATTTGAGGCTGTCATTTAAATGAATTAAATATGAACATTATTCCTATGGCCACTTTTCCTGGCTTCTCACTCTAAACCTTCACTGTTTCTAGTTATTCAATTGCAGAACCTTCGAAGAAAAATGTTTAATGTTAATTGTTATGTGATCCCCACATGCTTCTGAAACAGGTATATCCCTTTACCAATGCCCACACAGGAACCAAAATGCAATCCCAGGGAAAAATGACCCTGGCCCTACAAGTCATTGGATTTTAAGTCACTGGTCTGTTTATCCCCTTTCAGCAAGTTTTTCCCCCCTTCAAAATGGATTGTTTAGTTTCATTATTATCACTATGCTTATCAACAACTCTTTCTGTCAATGTAATTCAACCAAGACTTATTGAGTGTCCACTGACTTTCTACAAACATTTCCTCCATTTGTAAATCAAAGCAAGTTCAGCGACTTTGGTCATGCAACAGTGAATCTGGGTGCAAAGAGGAGACAGGAGTGGGAAAGAAGACATGAAACAATAAAAGGGCAGGCTGTATGTGGTCAGTTAATCTATGACAAAGGAGGCGAGAGTATACAATGGGATAAAAACAGTCTCCAATAAATGGTGTTGGGAAAGCTGGACAGATACACACAAAAGAATAAAACTAGACCACTTTCTTAAACTATATGCAAAAATAAACTAAAAATGGATTAAAGACTTAAATGTGTAAGACCTGAAACCATAAAATTCCTGGAAGAAAGCAGTAAATGCTTTGACATTGCTCTTATATTTTGGGGGTTATGTTTCCTCAGGCAAGGGGAACAAAAGAAGAAATAAACAAATGGGACTACATCAAATTAAGCAGGTTTTGCATAGCGAAGGAAACCATCAACAAAACAAAAAGACAACCTACTGAATGGGAAGAGATATTCACTAATGATAGACCCAGTAAGGGGTTAATATCCAAAATATAGAAAGAACACATACAACTTAAACAATTCGATTAAAAAATGGGCATAGGACCTGAATAGACGTTTCTCCAAAGAGGACATACAGGTGGCCAATAGACATATGAAAAGATGCACAACATCACTAATCAGAGAAATGCAAATTAAAACCACAATGAAATATCACCTCACAATTGTTAGAATGGCTGTCATTAGTAGATCATCAAACAGCAAGTATTGGCGAGGCTGTGGAGAAAAGGGAACCTTCATGCACTGTTGGTGGGACTGTAGATTGGTGCAGCCACTATGGAAAATAGTATGGAGGTTCCTCAGAAAATAAAAATAGAATTACCATATGACCCAGAAATCTCACTTCTCGGTCTTTATCCAAAGAAATCCAAAACACTAATTCAAAAGATATTTGCATCCCTATGTTCATTGCAACATTATTTACAATAGCCAAGATATGGACGCAACCGTATTGTCCATCAATAGATGGATTGATAACATGCGGTACATATATGAGTATACAATAGAATATTACTCAGCCATCAAAAAGAATGAAATCTTACCATTTGCAACAACGTGGATGGACCTAGAGGGTATTATGCTAAGTAAAACAAGTCAGACAGAGAAAGACAAATACCAGATGATTTCACTTATATGTGGAATCTACAAAACAAAAGAACAAACAAAACAGAAACAAACTCATAGGTAAAAAGAACAAAATGATGATTGCCAGATGGGAGCGGGGTTAAGGGGGCTGGGTGAAAAATGTGAAGGGATTAGGAAGTACAGACTGGCAGTTACAATACAGTCACAGAAACGTAAAGTACAGCATAGAGAATATAGTCAATATTGTGATAAGTACGTATGGTGTCAGGTAGGTACTAGACTTATCAGAGGGATCACTGCATAAGCTACATCAATGTCTAACCACTATGCTGCACACCTGAGACTAATATAATCTTGTATGTCAACTGTGATTGGAAAATAATTTTTTAAAAAAATGTTAAAGAGCAAGCTATATGTACAAGCTACAGGCAGCTTGGCCTCAGGAGCCATGAGTTGAATCCTGACCTTAGCATCAACCATAGACCCTGGGCATGTCATTTAACCTCGTTGAAATTTTAGTGTTCTCACCTGTGAAATAAGCATGTACCGAAAAACCTTTATGAAAAAACACCTCTCCAGAAATGTTGGTGGGTGACAGTTGTGAAGATACTCCAGAAATGCACAGGACCAGAGCTGCTTCCTGTTTGTGCAAGATAGAGCCTTCTTTGAGGAGACAATGTCCTTCCTAGGTCCATCAGGTCTTGCAGAGGAAGAAAGAGCGTGAGGAGTTCTGGTCAGAGCTAGGAAGGCTAAGATATGTAGGAGAGCCCTCCTGGATGCAGATGGAGGTCTGGTGCTAAGAGGGAAAGCCAGCAAGGGCTCTGCAGAGGTGTCCCAACCCTTGGGGTGAGAATGAAGACATAAATCTCGTCTTGAGACCCTCTTGGGAATGAGACAGAGCAGAAAATCCCTTTCCTCTTGAAGGCGGCCTGGTTTTCACTCTTATTTTCTGTCTTTATTGTCCCTTTTCCCTCCCTTGAGATTTACAAAAGGCTTTTGAGACATTCCAGCTGTCTCCCTTAAGAGAAAGGTTGATGGCCCTGCTCTGGGGGCCAACAAGGCAGGAGCGGTGGGGATCGGGAGGAAGAGCCCAGGAGGACCCACGCTGACAGACCAGGGCCTCTTGGTCCCAACGGCCCCTCCCACCTCGAGAAGCCCTTTCCAGAGCTAAATCCATTCAGAGTTTTATTTCAATAGGCAGAATTCTCTCATGCTCTTTCCAAGTCTCACACACCAGATAGCCCAGCCCCTGGTTCCCAGTCGGTTTACCCCTGCCGCACACTCAGCTGGGGTCTGACACTCTAAACTGTTTCCAGCAGTGGAGAAGGGATACATGGACCCATCCACACTCTCCCAGGCTGCTGAGTGACCCACTGCCCATGCTGGCTCACTAAAATAAAAGTGTAGCCTGTGGCCTGGAAAAGTCTTTCGTATTGATCTCATCATCTGAGACTTGGCTCCCATCATCAGAGCAAACCAGCCCACATGGTTCCCCTTGGTGATATAAAGCCAGGTAATCATGAATGGACACCAAGGCTGGGACCTTTTTCTGAAATGAACTTGCAGTCAGGGGTCAAGTGCCTTCCACTGAATGTCAGAAGGCCACTTAAAGGTCAGTGTAACCCCTTTTGTCACCTGTGTTTGTTATCTATGCGCTACACTAAGCAGGGTGAATGGGAGCTCATAGTTCCAGGCAGCCTGCTTCCAACTCTTCAAGCTCAAATTTTATTAATAATAGCAGCTAACAGGTTTGTTTTGTTTTGTTTTCAGAACATAATGTCTGCCAGATGTAGATTATCTCATAAAATCTTCACAATAAACCAATATTTGGTCTTATTTTCTTCATTTTTATAAGGAAACTGAGATTCAGAGAACATGATCTGCCCAAAGTCACACAGCTGGTGAGTGGGGAAGGCAAGATGTAAATGTCAGCTTGGCCTCTTCACCACAAAGCCACACTTTAATAGTGGCTGGTATTCATTAAGTCGCTTGTGGTCACTGGTACCAGACACCCACAGTGTCCGGCTAAATAAATAAGTACACAAATAAGGGGGTACAGAGAGGGCTTAGCGTTTCCTAGATTTCTAGAAGAGTTGTCAGAATCCAGTGGACAACTGCACAGTCAGCAGGAAAAAAGCAGGGGGTGCAGGGAGGACCACGGGGGGCCTGAGCAGCAGGGTCTTTGCCTCCTCTCCAATGGCACTTGGGGCCAACTCTCATCTTCAGTGGTTCAAAGTTACAAAACTCCTAGAAAAAAAGCAGTCAGACTATCCCAGCTTGGTCAGGTGTTCATCCTGGACCAATCAGCTTTGGTCAGCTGATCAGTGGCAGGAGCTGAAAAAGGGACGCCGGGAAGGGAGCAGGGTAAGAAGTGCTGGAGGAGAGTCATAGGTAGACAAGAAGCTGCTTCTCTGCTTCCAAAGAGGTTAATGATGATATGAGAAGGCATGATGAAGAGGGGCCATGAAATCTTCCTCCTTGTAGGGATTCAGAAAACACGAAAATCCTACCTGACTCATTCAGCCCCTCATGAGCTACACTTATCTGACTCCATCCAGTGTTTCCAAGTAGGTTCCCTCTGCCTCCAGTCCTTTCCTCACCCTGACAAGGCTATCTTGTTGGTAGCCTTAAGGCTTTGCTTAGTTGGTTCCCCCAAGCCTAGTTCATCCTCTCCACCACCTCTCTAGCAACCCAAATATTCCCCGAAGTTCAAGGTAAGTCCCACATCCTCCAAGAAGCCTTTCTTGGCCCTTAAGCCCCTTGCCTCCTCCCCCATTATCCTGCCTCCTATAAACAACCATAGCACTTAATCTATACGTCACACCTCATTGTTTTAGCTGTATTTTGCTGTCCCATCCTGTATTTGCCGTCGTTTTTTGCTATCCGTTTCTGTTTCTTGGTCTTTGCCAACTAGAATAGGCTCTTTGAGAGCAAAGACCTTATTTTCTTGATTTCTTATATTCTCTTTATATAACCTAGTATAGGACTGAACATGATAATAAAAATAACCACAAAAATAATAACTATCTTTATACAAGCTTTTCAAAAGGTTTTTTTGGTGTGTTATTTCATTCGCTTCTCACGAAAGCTCTGAAAAGTAGGAAATGAAAATAATTTACTCCTGACTGCTAACTGATGCCTGGGGCCTCCGCTGGAGCCTGGAATCATCTGGTGATTGGTGCTAGCTGTCAGCGGAAACACATCTACACGTGCCCTCCCCATGTGACTTGGGCTTCCTCACAGCATGGCAGCCTCAGGGTAGTTGAAATTCTTACCTGCTGAGTCAAGTCTCCAAAGGTGAGTGTCCCAAAAGAACCAGGCAGAAGCTGTGTGGCCTTCTCAGATCTAGTCTTCAAAGTCATGCAGTGTCACTTTATACCGCACTCTACAAGTTACAAGTGAGTCACTAAGAATGGCCCAGATTCAAGGGTAAGGGACATAAACCCCTACCTCTTAATGGCAGGAGCGTCAAATAATTTGCCCAACATGTTTTAAAATTGCCACAACTCCCCACTGGGCAGATAGAAAAATTGAGGCTGAGAAAGGGTAAGTGGACTTGCCCAAAGTCATGCAGCTGAGTGGAAAACAGCAGAGTCAAAGGCGTCCCCAGCTCCCTGTACACCTACTGGGTGATACATTAATGGGTTTAGCTATGAGGGAAGGTGGCAGGAACAAGAAGGAGTGGCGAGAGAAGGAGAAGGGTCAGTGGTCTCTCTGAACCCTTCCTGGTCTGTGTCTTTTCTGTTCCAGGGGTTCCTTGGACTCCCCTGACCATTTGGACTCTAATCAGTTTGAGAGGTGCCCAGTTTCTCTGTGCTGAGAAATAACTCTCTTTGATAGCTAGGAAATCAGGGCATCAGTGCCAGATGTGTGTGTCGTGTTTGGGTCAAAATAGAGAGAGTAGATCTGTCTGTGGCCTATTTCAGGGGGCCGGTTATACAATCATCAAAAGGGGCTGGGGCTGAAGTCTGGGCTGGGCTGGAGACAGGAGCTGGATGGGGGCTGGGGGCTGGGACTGGGGCTAAACACTTGAAGCATGATATATGTGTGTGTGTGTGTGTGTATATACACACAGATTGAAGACTGGGGCTGGGGTTGAAGACTGGGGGCCGTGGGCTGGGGCCCAGGCGTGGGGGTTTTCACTGCCCCACTTTCCAATATGATCCGGTAACCCAAAGCCTGCATGCCTATTCATATATCTGTTCAGCACTTGCTTGCAATCACTTAAGTTTTATTATTGGACTTGTCACCATATTAATGTAGTTGTGCATTTAAATTGATTGTAATTGTAAGTTTCCTGAAAAACCTTGGGTCTTTGCAAGTATTAATTAACTGATGCACTTACATAAAAACAATTATGTAGCTGCAGACCTGCCTTCCTTGCTCTCCATGTCAAAAATGGGGGGGTTCGTGTAATACATAAAATGTGTGGATTAATATTTCATAATTAAGGTCAATTTCCATTCAGAGAGGAAAGGTAATTAACCGATTCTCACCTGTAATCTGACATGTTTCAATTAAGAATACAATTTTTTATAAACTTTGTAATCTGGACACTCGGAGAACATGTTAATAAAGCTACTGATAAATAGAATCATTAACAAAATAAATCAGGACCCCTGGCTTGCAAAGCTCAGGTGGCATCTGTTAAGTCAATGAGGCTAGAATTGGAAAAGCTCCTACAAAATTGCAGCTGCGTCCTTAAGCAGCAGAGAGAAAAAATATGTGGCCTTCTCTGGCCTGCCCCTGAGGTGAAACACAAAGCAGAGTTAGGTGTGAGGGCTTTCATTCCTCATTATTCCCCTGCAGCTTCTTAGCTGGGTGACTCTGGGCAAGAGACTTGATCTCTCTGAGTCTCTGTTTCCTCATTTATTAAATGGGAATATGTTGAATTGACCTCATATTGTTGTTGGAATTGCACATAAATTGATTATATATATATATATATATATATATATATATATATATATATATATACACACACACACACACACACACATATATCATGCTTAGCACTACACCTGGGATTAGTCAGGACTCAATAAAGGGAGATACTGGTTGTGTTCATTGAGTCCAGGAGGGGAGGCTAAGAGAGAGAGGTGGGAACTCTCTAGCTGTGGAACTTTGGGCAAGCCCCTTCCGCTCTCCGGCCCTCCAGCCCCTTCTGTGGATGAAGCTACCTGGGCCCTCTCCTTGCCAGTGGCTCTCCCTGACCTCTCCTTTACTGTGAGGGGTAAGATGTCAGCTTCCCGACCCCTCAGTCCCTCTCATGTGCTGGGAGCTCATGCAAGACCTCACACCACCAAATTAAGGGATGGAAGCTCCTGAAAGTCAAAGATCTCATCCATTTAGCAAAGTCTGCCCAAGGTCGTGACAAAAGAACAAGTAAATCCCACAGCCCCTTTTGTGACAAGGCTATCCCTCCATCCTCACTTAGACAAACCTTTACCATAAACCCTTGAGAGTCCTGTCTTGCAGACCCCGAACCCCTCAGGGGCTGTTGAACTCCCCAAACAATAGACCTGACCCGTGATACCCATTTTCAGAGTCACCCAACATTAACTTCCAAATGTTTGTAGGTGGCAAGATGGGGGGAAGCAAAGCTGGTCCTAGCTCAGGCCCCACCCCTTCCCCACTACTCCAAGTCACAAAATGCACTTGATCTTAGCCAAAAGGCTGAGAAGCGATTCCAAGTCACAAAATGAACTGGACCCATCCCAGCCTCTCTGCCTGTTACCGCCGGTAAACGGGGTCTGATTAGAGGATCTCCAATGTCCCTTGTGCTTCCCAGTTATGTATGATTTTATTTTCCCTTGTTATCTCCTCCAGAATCTTTTGTTATTTTTACAAAGGCAAAGACACAGCAGAGGTGTTTGACATTCCTTCTCTGAAAAAGAGACATTTGTCCCAGTAGGACACGTCTCCGGTATGGAGCAGGCTTCTTTCCCTGACCCATCCATCCCACAGGGCTGTGAGGTGTCTCTGTGAGATGACCTCTCATTGCGGTTCAGTGCCCAGTGTGGTTCCACGGGGTAGGCCGCAGGGTGCTCGGGATCCAGGAGGAGGCCGGGGGGCGGGACGAGTCTCCCACTTGTAAGGCTGCCAAGCCAGCAAGGACTTGAAAGCATGACCAAATGGAAAGGGCAGCCCCCCATCCACTCACCACCTCTCAGTGGGTGGTGACCAACAGAGAGGATGCAGGCTCTCTGCCGCGCGAGATCACTCTCGTCTGGACCTCTTTCCAGGACACCTTGGCCTCTATACTGCCAGCAGAAGGCAACACTGTTAAGAAAGAGCAACTGTGATCTGCTAAGTTCTCATCGTTGCAGAGAGTCCCCCCTCTATGCCCTAGTCACAGCGTGCTTCCCTCCTGAAAGTTCATCCACCCATGCTCCTACCTGACACCAGCAGCTGCTGACACCCAGCAGGACAGCAGGAGTGGTTGGGACTTAAAGGCAAAGCTCCAAGGGTGGCCCTCCTGGAGCCCAGCCCTAACATGAGCCCTCACACATACCACAAAGGCAGCTGTTGCATAAATTCCCTGGCTCCAAGGAGGCTGGAGGGCAGGAAAGAGATGACAGGGAGAGCAGAAGGCTGTGGGGAGAGGAGCTTCTGACTATGAGTGCTGGGTGTTTTTGTTTATCCATTCAACAAGTGTTTACTGCGAGCCAACCAAGTGCCAGGTGTTTTTCTAAGCACTGGGGACACAGATGTGAACAAAACAAATAAGATCCTTGCCCTCATGGAGCTTATGTTCTAGTAGGCAGAGAGAGGCAATAAAAGAAACAAATAAAGCATAAAATATGGAGAAAAATAAAACAGGGAAAGTTCCCTGGGTGGGAGATGTGCAATTTTAAATGGGTGATCAGGGACAGTCTCACTGGGAAGGTAATGTTGGAGCGAAGACTTGACACAGGTGAGCTTCTAGTCTTGACCCACCACTGGCTCTCTGGGGTAGCTTAGAATGTCACTTTCCTTCCCTGAGTTTTCCTGGAAAATAATCCAATAAATGGGCTGACCTAAATCAGTAACTTGCAAACATTTTTTCCTCTGTAGCAGACCTCTTTAGTCAAATAAAGAAATTACCAAAGCCCTATAAGTTAGGATCCCCAGATAAAATATAGGATACTCAATTAAATTTGAATTTCAAGTAAACAATGAATCATTTCTTAACATAGGCACATCCCAAATACTGCATGGGACATACTTACACTAAAAACATTCGTTGTTCATCTGAATGAAATTCAAAGTTAACTGGGTATGCTGCCTTTTTCTTTCGTCGTCTTCTTCTTTTTTTTAATCCCGTCTTTTTCTTTGCTAAATCTGGCAGCCCTGCAGATCACATCGGAATGGGAGCGGGGAAGCACATCCCACAGCTCAGGAACTCTACCATGGAGTGGCCTCTCTGAGCCTCAGTTTCGCCAACGGCTAGGGCTGGAAGGTATTGCAGAGAGATACTGATGGACCCCCATGGGAAGAATGAGTGACCACTGCATTCCATAGCTCGGCCTGAAGTAAATCTGGGATCTCAGAGTAGTTCAGTAAAATACCCAAAGAGAAAATGTCCAGCCCAGCACCTGCTTGTGCTGTGTGCCCAGACACTGTTTGGTTTTTTGGGATCTAGTTTTCGGAAAACCGCCTTGCCCTCTTCTTACCCCCAGGCTTTCTGAAGGTCAACTTCTGGTCCATTTATCCCAGATGGTCCCTCAGCCCCCTAAGGCCAGGAAGAGGCTGACACAGCCTATCAGTGAGTTTGGGGAAAGAGCCCAGGAGGGCTTGGGTTTTCTTCCCAGAAGTTGGCTCACTCCTGGGTTGGGAGCTGAGCTAAGTTTGGCTCAGAAGCTCTTTCACCCTCATTTGCTTTGGAAGGGCTGGCCTTGGGCTATCCCAACCAGTCAGGGTTTAATCGGAAGAAAAGGTGACTTTTTTTCATGAAAAGCAAAAACAACACTCCAGGCTAGATAAAGAGCAGAAATGGGCACGGCAAAATATCCTAAAACTCCTGGCAGGTACTGGAAATGGTCTCTTAAGGGCATGAAGTAGAAGTAAAGCCAACAGCTTCTCCAGAACCCACAGCTTCACAAAATGGTGTGAGCAGCTGGAACTTTTCGGCTCCCTGGGATTAAATCAGTAGCCTAGACAGTCTGGCTCTCAATTATCTGCCTGTGGCTTATCCGAGGTGGGATAACTTCAGGGTGAGGGAGAGGGGACAGAGGGGGGGACAGAAGGGAAGGGGTGAAATGGGGCTCTGACTAGCAGCAGGGCAGAGCTGGAAGAAACCATGACATGTGTCTGTGCTCGTTCCTGTTATCTGTTGTTGCATAACAAACAACCCCCAAATGCTTCAAACAACCATGTATTTTCATTTCTCATAATTTCTGTGACTTGTTGGTGCTCAGCTGGGCAGTGCTCCCTTTTGGGTCTGTTGTGTGGTAGCATTCAGATGGCAGCAGGAGTTGCAGTCTTCTGAAGCCTTGACCAATTCTAGAAGTCCAAAAGCACTTCTTCATGCATACGTTCGGCGCCCAGGCCCAGACAGTAGGGATAGCTGGGGTGTGGCCTCCACACATTCTCACTATACGGCTAGTTCGGGCTCCATCACAACATGGTAGTCTCACAACAGTGGACTTCTCACCCAGTAGCAAATTTCTTCAGAGCGTGTGTTTCCAGAGTCTAAGACAGAAGCTGCAAAGTTTTCTATGACCTAGCCTCAGAAGTCACAGTGTTACTTCCATTGCCCTCTAATGATTAAAGGGGCCAGCCAAGATTCAGTGCCGGAGAGACTACACAAGGGTGTGAATTCTGGGAGGTGAAGTTCATTTGGAAAGAACTAGCAACCACAGGTTCTTGCTGTGTGGCTAAGGCTTGTGGCAGACAACACCAGCCAGGGAGGGGGCAGTTGCCCATCAGCCCAGCTTCCCGGGAGAGCAGAAACTGAAGAGACAAGAACAGCCACTTTGCTCACTGGTGTAAATGATACCCTCTAAACCTCAGAAGGTAGACTGTGTGGTACAAATAACCAAGAAACCTGGGTCCTTGTACTGGCTCTGGCTTTCTCTCACTGTGCGTCTTTGGGCAAGTTCCCAGACCTCTCTGGGCACTGGTTTCCTCATGTTAAAATTGAGGCGATAGGATAAAATCACTCAAAGTTTCCTCTCACTTCTGAGTTAAGAAATATAGTGTGTTATATGAGCTCATCACAGAACTCAAGTCTCTCTCTCAAGAGGCAAGGCGAGAAGAGTCCCACGGCCATTCTCAAAACAGGCATGAAAACTAGAGGTGCCAAGTTACCAGTCACTGATCTTCCCACCTTTCTGTAACAACAAAATCCAAGTGGCTCATTGGTATGTCCAGTTCAGGGAAGTTCAGGAAGTTCTACTTCCTTTCCTGTGTGTGTGCGTATAGTTGTGTGTGCTTGTGCGTATGTGCACATGTATGTATACTTGTGCATGTATGTGCTTGTGAGGGTGTCAATATCAGGCAAGTATCCCACATTAATTTGTTTCTGCTCAAGAAAAGACTGCCAAGTGGGTAGTTTATACTGGAAACAACCCGGAATATCTCACTATTTATATAACTATGTGTTGTATGGCCTTTTAATTTAGCCTTCATTCCAAATGCATGACACGTCCTTTTGACACCTTGAAGAAATGCTTCTCAGATGGCAGGTTGGGCACAGCAGCTCCAGGCTGTAAAAGGAAAACACACAGCCCTGAAAATTAAAAGTGATTTAGGTCCTCTTAGGAAATGCCTTGCTTCAGGCTACTTGATGTGGTCATTTATTAAGTCACTTAATCAGGAAACTAACGCAATCTCAGAGCAATTAAGTCCCTTTCTGGGCACTCCTGGATCCTCCCAGTTATGAAGTGGATAATGTGTTCGTAATGGGACTATCAGAAGAGAATGGCTTCCTAGAGCTGAGGGATGATTAGCTGCTCAGCTAGGGGAACTCTGTGTTGCTGAGAAATGTATCTTAAATCACTGATTCTGGGGAAATGTGCCTTTGGATTCAAGTACTCGTTAACATGGTTTCACTTGCTCTACAGTGGCACAAGTTAATTACAGATGCAAAGGACATCAGAGTCTAAAGAATCTCAAATCTGTTCTAGCCCAAGTTTGTCAACTCACTGCCAAGTAAAGAGTGAGAATACAGTGACCAAGGCTACACACCTTTTCTTTGCAGATCTGGACCAGTACCCAGGTCTTTCCTGCAGTTCAAAGCACTTGGCTAAACTAGAGGGGAAAGGGACTTTCCCGGGCTCTGTTGGAATAGTAAGGGGACATTCTGGATCCTCCAAAAAAACAGATGTGGCCCCAGAGAGGAACAGGGACAAATGGACTCAATATTCCAGGCAATGCATCCTGTGCAAAGTGTAAAAGGCTAGGTGAGTCTCAGTGAGAGAGTTTGTTCAAAAATATTTATTGAGGGCTGACTCTGTTCCAGGAACTATGCTAGAAACCAGGAATACAGCAGAAAACAGTCTCTGGCCTAGTGAGGGAACTTCCATGGATTGGGGTGGGGAGGAAGGCAGGGTGGATGATAAATGAATGGATGGGTTATTAATGGACAGACAGATGGATGGTAAGTGAAGGATGGATGGATGGTTGCTACGTTTAGAAAGATTGGAAAGCAATAACTCAGGAATAAGTTAGGGCCTGGACTTAGAAACCTAGAGTTTTACAAGCCTATAACACAGCCAGAATCAGCTCTCCTGCTTAAAACAACTTCAATGGATATCCATTTCTCTATAATCTATACCTTACCTCCCATGGCCTAGACTGCTCCAATATTTATTTGCCTTTTACTTCAGTCCTGGTTAATCTCATCACAGTGTCCTCCACCACTAATCAAAACGCTTCTGCTCCTGTGCTCAGGCTGACCCCCCTTCATAGAATGCCCTCCCCTGTGCCCTCTGCCTCTTCACATAGTCCCTCTTCCTCCATTCAGCCTCTCCTCCTGACCTACATGTGGCACAGCCTGAGCTCTTCTGGGAGGTGTGCCGTATCTGGTGAGCCAGATGGGTCTCCCCCACCCCCAGTTAAATTGTCAGGTCATCAAGGACAGGAACTGTCTATCCCTTCAGATCCCCATAAACTGGAGCATGGGGCTGGCACATGAGATGATCAACAGAGACTTTAAGAATAGCATAGACTCTGGACAAAGTAAATGGAAGGGGGCCCCAAGGCCAAGTGCCTGGCTTGGGCTCATTCTAGGAAACTCTAACCTGGGCTTTCCTCCTAGAACCTGATTCATACAGCCCCACCTCCTGCAGTGCTTCCTGGAGGCACCCCTTCAAAATCAGAACTAAGCTGAGGCCTAGAATGATGGGCGGGGATTGGGGAGGGGCTTCTTGGACAGTTTTATAACAAAAACTATCTTCTGAGCTGGCCAGTGACCCAGCACCTTGGATCCCAAATGAAAAAAGCTGTTTCATCCTGGAATGTAGGAAGCAGAGAGGGTCCAGTTGACTTTGTGAAGCCACCAAGCCAGGCTCAGCACCCAGCCATATCAAATCCTGGCACCTGAAGCCTAAACCGCTCTGCCAATCTCCTATCCAGTCAGGAATGGGGAAAGAGCACCTCCTGTTGATGGGCTTGGCCACCCCATTTTATAGATGGGAAAACTGAGACCTAAACAGATCAAAACCTCTTAGCGTTCTCCAGGTTGCTCCTCTTTCTCCCTGATGTCTGGCCAGGGCCATTCTGAGCAGGTGAAAGATGAAGAATTAATCCTTCTTCAAAACAGGTGCAACCCTGAACTGAAGGAAAAACCCCTAAATACACCCCGATTCCACAGGTGTCTTTAGCCAATTTTTGTGCCTTTGGCATCTGGTGAATCCTACTCACCCCTTCTCAGACTAATATTTTATAATGCATAAAATAAAATATTCATGATTGCAAAAAAAAAATAAAGTTATACAGATAATTTTTAAAAGTGATATAGTAACATATGTGCTTCTTTATTAACATTGTAAGCTGTGAGATCTAGCAGTCAGTCTAATAAGTACCATAATTTCAAATGTAGTGATGAGCCTACGTATTTCAAGAGGTCCGCATCAATTCTCATGTGATGTGGCAATATCTGTGGTTTCTGCCGTAGGTATTGCCCAGTATTGCTATGGTCGAGGCCTACATTCTTGAAGAAGCTGCTAAACTTCAGATAGAGGGTAGTGAAAATAAAGATGCAATTTGTTTCCTATCCAAGTTCACAGACACCTTGAATGCTGTCCGCTGGAATGCTAACAAAGCATTTTCACAAAGCGACTAACTACTTAATGGTAGGATCTGAGGCCAAAGCCTGACATCCTCCTACCCCAAACGTAGCGCCCAGCACACTTCCAGACACTCAAGAAAATGTGCACTGAATTGAACCAAATACTTCTCAGGCCTCTCACCAGAGGGGAGAGTGGATAGCACACTATGCATGCGCCTGCGACCAGCTCAGACCGGCTCATTCATGAAAGTGAAAGCACGGGGCTCTTCATAGAGGGGCTTTATTTTCATTTGAATATGTTTGGAAGCGGAGGGAGGTGTTAGATAACAGGCCTTGTGACTGCTGAAGGGAGACCTGTGCAGTGGCAGGAAACGTTCAAGAACAGTTCATCCTTATGAAAATATCCTCCTTCTGACACCAGCCAGCTCTGGAGACGTGGGAGGGGGCAGTCGGAAATGAATGTCCATTCCAGAAAGGGCCAATTCTTTCAATGAGGCAGTTTCCCTCCTGCCTGGGCCATCGCTGAAATAAAATACCAGTAAGGTGTTGTTGCACTGGCTTGTCCTTGCAACCCAGATCAGGTTGCCCCAGGACCTGCCTGGAGGAGGGGCAGCGGGCCCTGGCCTTGCAGCAGCGCTCAGTCGTGCGGGCATCGATTAGCCTGCCTGGCATTTAGGCAGGTCAGGTCCTCTTTCTTTCTTTTGCTCCTGCCAAATCATGGTCAGTGCATTCAACATTAGTTGACTGGTGATATTGCTCAGAGTAGCAATATAGGATAGTGGTTACATGCCAGATTCTGCAGGGAGAGTTTGGGTTAACTCCCTCCTCTCCCACTTCACTAATTTAACCTCTGTGTACTAGGAGTACCCACTTTACCATCTGTAAAATGGACCAAATAATAGTATCCACCTCATAGACTTGTCAGGGGAGTCCATGGAATCCTTGCTTCTAAAGCCCCTTCCTCAGTGTCTGCACATTGTTAGGATTCCATTTTTAAAAAGATATTATTTATAAATTAACAAAAGCCTTTTTTTGAGCTTCTGCAGGGACAAGGCATCATGCTGGGTGCTGGGCCACTTCCACGTTCAAGGATGGGCAAGGGCTGCAAGAGAGAAATTATTCAATCCAGTTAATTTTGAACAGTTATAGGAAATGGAAAACATTTGGTGTCTGAGACAACTGACCAAGTTGACTAATGGGTAAAAATGGTACCTGCCTTTGATGAGAAAGGAGACCCCTGGTGCTATGGGTGAGCACAAAAATTCTTCTAACCACTCCTTGTGCTTGTCACGCTAGTGGCTGTGAAGGGAGATGAAAGCCCTGTCCTTGACCCCAAAGGGGTGCTAGAGATTCTCAGGAAGCAGGAGGCCTCCAGTGTTTGGCAGTGCCCCAGCAACCCTTTCAGCTGCACCTGTGCACACCACAGATCCAGGGATGAGCTCAGGCTGAGGGGCGGGGTCTGTGAATCCCTGCAATTGAATGCCACCTTTTGTGTATGCTAATATCAGCTCATTTTTCCAGGGGAGAGAACTTCCCTTATATTTCCAGCTGTGTCTCTCACCCCCGAAGTTAAAAACCACTGCTTTTCAGATTCGCTTTGTGGAGACAGAGTCCCAAAGAGCAGTTTCCAGGCTCTCAGCCTCACGTGGAAAGGTGCTGGCTGGGGTAGTAGATGGCCATCAGCTGTTACCAGTTAGCCATTAGCCACTGATAAAACTGCCCTGACTAAGCTAGCAAGCGCAGATTGCAGTTAGCAAGCAGGGTCAGTTGGCAGAGAGCAGATAGCAGGTTGCAGATCCTGTGGCTCCTGCTTCCTGTGTCTCCAGCCCAGCCGCCAGCGAGAATATAGCGCTGTGACTCCCCAATCTATGGCTCCGCTGGTGTTCCTTTATGGCCTCACCATATCCTGTGTTCGTGTGCGGGAAGCGGGAATTGAGACCCCACATGACACCCCACATGACAAGCTTCACCCCATCTAGCATGGTTCTCAGACTACACTGTGAGCACCAGTCCTTTCTCTGCAACAAGACTGCATTTGCCATCCAGGGCTGTCTATCACCTGAGAGGGCCAGAATAAATGTGCATTGGTGGATTCTGTATATTTGTATATATTTTTACTTTTCCCAGAAATCTCATTCGCTTTGGAGAGCTGGAAGGGGATAGGAGATGAACACAAACGCTAAGTGGCCTTCCCAGGTGTAGCTAAGTTAGGTCAGGAAAGCAGCACTCAGCCCTGCCCTCATCTGGACTTCAGGTTGTCCCACTCATGCCTTTCCCTCTATCCTAATTCTCCCTGTTGTTCAAAGCCCAGATCAAGACCACCTTTTCCAAGAATCCTTCCTTGCACACCCAGGCACACAATAATAGTTCCTTCTTCTCCACCTCTGTGCCCCAGTCATGGTGATAAGTAGTGGTGTGTGGTCTTATTTTCTTCTGCTTCACACAGGTTGGTTCTGTTACCCAACCATTCTGTAAACTTCTAGAGGGCAGGATAGTGTCTTCTTCTTTTCTTCCCTTAACAGAGTCTAGCACAGAGTTGGACATAGAGAAGCACTTTAAATATTTCTTAGACTAATCCTTCAGGAAAATAAGTATACGTGTTTCATTGACTGGAATGGAATGAGATTGAATTGAATTGCTGGTGGGTATTGTCAGTATTGATGTGGGTAACATTTGACCCTCCAGAAAGTTCTCAGATTAAATATGACCTAGGTGAAAAAAAACTAGTAGAAACTACAGCTTCTTTAAGAACGGTCCCATCCCCAGCCACGTGCCAAGTAGCCACAAAGTTTATAATGCATTGAGCATACAAATTTTTCCAATTAAGAATGCTTGCTATTCAGAAGGGAGAAAACTCAGTAAATGAAGCTATTTATATTTTATAGCTTCAAATTCTACCCCTCTTACCACCTAAATCTCCTTCCACAAAAACACCTAAATTGTGACTAAACTCTCATAGAGAGTACTGGTTTGGAAGTGACACAGAGGTATATGGTACATTGAGGGTGAAATGTTTCCCATGATTTCAGGAATGATTTCATGTGAATATGAATGGGTGTATCCATAATTTCCTACAATATAAGTACATATGTATTTGTGTATGTCCACATGTGTATATGTGGGGACAGATATTTGCCTATATACACAAATTATTTACATGTGTGTGTATGTACATTCCTGTTTGATTCTGTGTGTGTGCGTGTGTGTGTTTTCCTCTATACACCCTTT
Organism: Rhinolophus hipposideros; assembly: GCF_964194185.1. Lineage (NCBI taxonomy): Eukaryota > Metazoa > Chordata > Mammalia > Chiroptera > Rhinolophidae > Rhinolophus > Rhinolophus hipposideros. Next base: position 46,607,470 of record NC_138058.1, read on the forward strand.
GAACAAAGACCCTAAAAAAAATTAAAGTCTTGCTGAGGTTACAAAACATTTCACTTAAAACACTGTAAGATAAGACAAAATATTATGGCCGCTAAAGTTCTCCTGTTTATCTCCAAACAGGGAGATGAACATACATTAGCTTTTTCACATACATTAGCTCATTTCCTCTTCCCAAAACCGTGGATGCAAGGTGTTTATTACACCAGCTTTTTATTCTCCTTACACTGGAAAACTGACTCCATAAGTTTATGTAGCTTGCCCTTGGTCACACTGTTACTAAATGGCAGAGGCAGGATTTATCCCAGAAAGCCTGACTCCAAGGCCCACAAGGCTGCTGTGGATGGTGAACTGCAGAGACCAACGTAGTCCCATGTGCATGCATTCCTGTCTTTCCAACTGCTCCAGAACCTCCAATCACAGATTTGAGCATTTCCCAGAGTGCCTAGCCCAGGTCTCAGCATACAACAGAAGCTTGGTATTTGTCACCTGGAAACTAAACCTGCCTTTTGACACATAAATCAGGTGCTTTCTGAAATAACACTAATTGTATGCAATTATGGAAACACACTACCCCATCATATCCTGATGGCAATGATAGCCTCAGTTATTGGACATCTATCGTGAACCAGATGTTTCATAAACTATCTCTAATCCCCGATACACATGTATTCAATGCAACAAGCAACTGTTGAATGCCTATTGTGTGCCAAGCACTGTGCCCATGCGTATTATCCTCAGTATACAAAGGAGCAAAAGAAGGCTCCAAGATGGAGCGACTCACTAAATTGGTGGGTCTGGACCAAGAACCCAGGCCTGTCTGACACGAAAGCCTACGACCTCTGCTCTGCTTGCTCTACCTTCCCCTTATGCGAGCATTTACTAACAGTGCAACTATATTACAACAGTTGGAACAAAGATGGTACTTGCCAGAGGGCCAACCACACCTGTCATCACAAACCAGGATGTCACCTTACTGCTGGAAGATGTCTGTTGGAGGCTGACACTGAGCTGGTCCCTCTGCAGCAGCCGCCTCATGCCCAGGTCTCCCTGAGCTATGTGCCCTCCCCAGCAGAGCTGTATCTTGTTTCTACCTACTTGATTAAAACGTCCTCACAGTGCTGTGCATAAATTAATTAGCACACATTCTTCTATAAGAAACAGCCCCTGAATTTTCACTTTAATTCATAGAAGCAACAAAATAAAGTATTGGATTTCCGAGTTAAGAACAACGCTGGCTTTTTCCAGGTCCCCTTTAAAAATGCAGAACTTGGTGGCATCTCCTATGTGGCTGCCTTCAGTGGCTGGGTGGGAGTGCCCTTTTGCCCAGGCGCTACCTAAATCCAGAGAGCCAAGAACAGTCATCAGCCAGAGGGAGGGGTATCACTGATGAGTGGGACTGATGCATTGTAATTAATGGTAATAAAAATAGATACTGCAGGAGAGAGAAGTGCCAAGCCAGGAATCCCTACTCCCGGATAGAATTTCTCACAGGTAATGGAAAGAAGAAAAAAAAAGTCACTTCTTACAGGAAATCTGATCTACTCGTTGCCTACAGAGGATTTTTGTAAAGTAACTAAGGAAATGCAACTAAAAACAGCAGCCCAGAAAAATTAGAATAACTCTACTTAGAAAACTTTCTTTCCTTCGACCTAAGGGAACCTGGTAATGCTACAGGCAGTTAAACCTGGCGTTTCTAAGAGCAAAGCATTCAGTCTGTAGCTAATAGCTCTATGGAGACTCCAGCACCCAGTACTTCTGGTTGGAGGAAGCCATCACAACTCTGAGACTTCCCCTACAAAGAAGAGGAGGGCAAGATGGGGGCTGGGAGGGAAGAACAGGAGAGGCAGGAGGAGGAAATGGACCATTCTCCTCTGGGCCCGGTACTTCCCAGTTGTTTCTGTCAGTCAAATCCCACTGGTCATTCAGGCATCCATTCAAACATTTCCTGGGCACCCAATGTAGGCAAAGCAGATCCAGACTCTCCAAAGGGAACATGCGAGAGTAAAAAGCCGGCGTGTGTCCCCCAAAGATGGTGTGATCAGACCCTAGCCTCTTAACGCGCCTCCGGGCTTGTGTGTCTGTCTCCGAGGGAGCGCGCGTCACCGACGCGCCCCAGTCCTGGTGCCTCCTCTTCCCGCGCAGAAGGCCGGTGAGTGCGGGGGTTGCGGGGTGAGAAGGGAGGAACCAGCGGGCCCGCCGGTCGCCCTCTCCCTCCTCCGCTGGAAGCCTGGGGGAAACTGAAGCGACCCACCGACCCGGACTCGGACACCTGCCGCGTGGGGGCGCTCCCAGACAGGCCCGGCCCAGGCTGCCAAGGGACGCACGGGCCCTCCACCGCCCCGCGGAAGGCACCCGGCGGCGGATTTTCTGGAAGGCCGCAGCAGGAGTGCATGGGTGTTCGCCAACGAACTCACACAGACAGAATTTGTCTTCTAGAACCCAAAGCCGACAGCCTGGCCCCCACTCAGATGCTTGGCCCGCCGCGCTCGCGTTCCCCATTCCACCCGAGGCGAAGGAGCCCGGCGTCCCCTGCCCGCCGGGGAGGGAGCGCGGCGCGGGGAGCAAGGGACTCCAGGACTGAGCCCTGACCGCGGGCGGGGACGCACGGCCGCAAGCCGGGCCTGGCGTCGCAGGAAGGCGGGCATCGCCCGGGGCCTGGGCACCCGCCTCAAGTCCCGCTCGATCCTGGCGCCGCTTCTGGCCGATGTGCCGGACTCCAAATGGGCCTGGAGCTCTCTTTTCGTTTGAACGAGATCCCCCGTGAGCCCGTGGCCTCCAAACCGTTTTCTTGTGAGGGCCCTCCAAGCCGCTACGTGGGTCCGAAGCAAAAGGCCCGAGGGACGGAGGGACAGTGGTGGCCCCAGGGGGACCTTGCTGCCCCGGATCTTGGGGGCCTGTGACCATGCCAGCCACGTGCGGCGCGGGCGACGCCCCGTTTCTCGCCGTTTCAGGAGGGCGGCCACCCGGAGCCCAGTGCCCTGCAACCTCGCCGGGGCTCGGGGCGCCGCGGGACCATTGTCTGAAACGGGGAATTGTTGTGAGCGGAATTCCCGCGCCTTGACGGGCCTCAAACTTTGGACAACGCAGAAAACCGTGGCGTACGCGGGTTTGCAAATACCCCCAATGTGTCCGCACAGCAGCCACAGAACCCGCGGGTGCGAGGGCAGGCGAGGTCGGGGGCAGTAGGGAGGCGACCGGAGCCTCAGCACACACCCGCCCTGAGCTCCTTGCCCGCTTTCAACGAAACGCGCCGATGAGGCCCACGCGGGAAGAGAGGACTGCGAGACCACGTCCAGTCCACCCCCGCAGGACGCCCCAGAGCTCTGCAGTCCTGAGTGTGGAGCTGCCGGAAGGGCCTGAGACGGGCAGTGCCAGGGCCTGAGTCTGCGTAGGGGATTTCTGCAGTCTTTATAGGCTGGAAAAACAAAGATTTAAAGTAAAAAGAAAAACGCTTCTGGTCCTCTGGTTTGGCACTGAACCCTCTCTCCCGTCTCTAAAGGCGTTGGCAATAGCCGGTAAGAAACTCGTTAGCCTTAGGTCACCCTCTTCTTACCGAAAGGCCCCAACCCCAAATCGGGGATGCCCTTGAGAGGCTGGTGTGGCTGCTTTCCCCCTTTCTCCAGAAGTCCCCCCCGAGTGGTGATGTGCCGGCTCTGGGGAGGGCAATGGGGGCCATCTGTGAGAGCCCTCCAGCCTTGCTGTGGACAGCTTCCCGCCCATTTCCAGACACAAAGGCCCCAGACAGCCCCTGACAAGAGTAGGGGGTAAAGGCATCTGACAGTGTGAACTCATCGGATCATACCCATCCAGCCCTACAGCTGCCTTCTAGAAAGTCCCATTCCAGGGACCTTCCAACACACCTTTGAGGTGAAAGGAAACATTTCAATGAAGCCCAGATTTCCACAGGTCTACAAAAGTTTTCTCCTCTCCAGCAATGGAGCTTCTATTTGTGCTTGATGAAACAGTAGGTGCAGGCCTCTCAATTACGCCTTAGGGGAGGAAGGAGTGTGGGATTCCCGTGGATAGGGGTGGGGTAAGTCCTAGGCTCTTAGCGCCTGCAGGCTTCTCCAGCAGCTGCTCTGAACACTGGAACTAGGGGCTGAGATTGCCTTAGGGTCAGGCTGGTATCTATCAAATCCTCACCCAGTCATCTCCCAAGTCCTCTGTCCTGTGACAAAGACTGTCAGGGAACGGTTAGTTAGGGAGGGGGCTGAGGAGTGGAAAGACCCTAGCTCTGAGCTTGTAACCTTCATAGGTTAGCAGGCACTCAGCTGCCACTGCTGGCAAGAGGTTCTAGCCCAAACCTGCTAGAACCGGTTGGTTTCCTACAAATATGGGGGGAGGAGAAAACTAGTGACATGTGGACACACACCCATACATTGGGCAAACGGGGTTACAGGTTTTCCGTGCTTGCTCTGTTATGACTTTTCATATAGCATACACTATATTATCTAAGGAGGCAGGTCCCACATCTGTTCTGGCAGGGCTGACTCTTGGGGGGTCGCAAAAAGGGCAACGCTAGAAAGGACAGTGAGTCTGAAGCTCCAGAAAAGTTACAGAAAATCAGCCTTAGCTGAATTTGAGCAGGACCCAGACCTGGTGGAAATTTAATCTTGAAACTCCAAGGGTGCAGGGAGACATATTAATGGTGGAAGCTGTGGTTGAAGTTGCAAAGATTACCTGCTTTTTCAAGGTTAATATTCTTAGACTCACCCCAGCCCAGAGCCAGCAGGGACCTAAAAGATCATGCAGGCCTCATCTAATTGTAGGAGAGAATGAAGTGGAGCAAAGCACAAAGTGGTCCAAAGTTTCACACCAGGAAGTAACTGCCCAGTCCCACTCACCTACACCAGACAAGGGTGCTCCCCCTCAGCCCTTGTCTGATTTTGCCAGGATGTAAAATCGCCATGACCAGAGCTGATACCAAACTACCAGCTGTTAACTATGTGCCTAAAGTAGAGGTCTTGAAAAGAGTAGGTTGCCCCTTTTGGAGGGTTCCACAAGGTGGGCTCTGAACCTCAGTGTAGCCCGGGCAAATAAATTATTCCCCATGTGTCCGAGTCCTGGAAGCCCAATTCCGGAGCAAAACCCTGTTCAGCAGTACACAGGACTGTGGATAAAGTAGCCTGGACATAGCAGGGCTCCTCCCAGCCCACAGACGCAGACCCTAAAGATGCCTGGATGTCTGCAAGGAGCTGTCCCTGCCATGGCATGGAATATACTTTGAGCTCTGTGGGCTCAACACACTAGGGCAGGTCCCCGGAAACAAAAGTCTTAGGCAAAGTCCCCGGGTTCCACTCTTTCACGCATGCAAACCCCTCCCCCTAGAAGACTTCTAGAAAGCTGGAGGGGATGGGGGCGGGGAACTCTCGCAAAAACAAACAAACAAAAACAGACTTAGAGGAATAGGAGCCTTGCTCATAGACTCCAAGCAAAGCCAAAACTTGAACCCAGGGCTCTGTATTCCCATTCTGGTTCTCCTAACACAAACTCCTGAGAAAGCTGAAAGGGGTGGGAACAAAGAACTGTTGCCTAGACACAGGTTCCACAGACTTAAGCCGAGGGCAGAGCCCAGGCTCTGTGTTGGCTTGGGTCCTGGCACGGGAAGCCAGATCCGCTCTGGCCTGAAACAGCTCAGAGCCAAAGGGGAAACGAAGTGGAAAGGACCAGTCCGGGAAGGAACTCAGCCCCTTGCTTTTCAAAACCGTAGAAACATTAGCAGCACCCCCCAACCCTCTCACCTCCTCTGCCTGACCCTGTCCCAGAGAACCAGCAACACGTGTTTTCACATCGCCCTGACAAAGAATAAAAACACCCCCTTTTTAAGCCCTTCATTCCGGAGCTCAGCGACCCGGGTCCCAAGCTGGAAGTGACCGGAGCCGACTCAGAGCTGAGAGGCTGCAGGGGGCGGGGGGTGGGGGCGGTGTCTTGCCTCCATTCGGTCCTCCCCGACCACCCACCGGAGAAGCGCCAACGCCGTCCTAGTCTCCCAGCCCTCGCCTCCCCGTGGGTAGACTGCGGGCGCAGCCGACCGGAGTCAACTTCCGTAGAGGCCACACGGAAGTGCTGGGCGCTTCTCTGGCCGCGGGACCGGTGGGACCCGTGGGGTTAAGTCTGAGTCGCCGCCCGGTGAGAAGAGAGAGCGCCGAGCCGGGGCGGTACCGGCAGTGGGGCAGCCGGCCGGGTTAGGAGAGGGAGGAAAGGCGGGATCCTCCAAGAAGCAGATTCTCAGGCATCCGCCTGCAGCCACTGCCAAATCTTCCCCCACGTCTCTCCCCTACTCCCTCCCCCTTTTCCTCGAGGACCGCACTGGTCCGGAGTTCTTAAGATGGGGGTGGGGCGCGGTCAGCAGGAAAAGCCACATCTTTTGAGGGGCGTCCGAGCACGTCCAAACCCTACCATCCCACGGGCGGGTTCCGGGATAGAATCTACGCCCCGAAAACAGGGGCCCCGGGAGGGGCGTGGCGATCCTCGGGGCGGAGGCGCCCAGCAGGGCCTGGCGAAGAGCGGCCCAAAGTTCTTCCCCCTCGAGGTTCCCTCCACCCTCCTCTCCCCTGCTTCCCGGCACCCCCTTAAACAGTCCTCCGCCTTCCCCTCTCTGCTCTTCCCTCCCTACCTCGGGCCTCCCCTTTTCTTCTCCCCGCGTCTCCACTCCGCCCCACGCCGCAGTCCGTCTCCTCCCTCGCTCTTTGGGCGTCCGCCCCGTCAATCACCGCCGCCGCGGGCCCCTGCCCGGCCCTCAGCGCCTCCCAGGCTCTGGGAGCGCCTCCGGCTCCCGTCGCAGGCCGCCCTCCGCTTGGCGCAGAGCGGGGCGATCTGTCAGCGGAGCCGGCGGGGGGGAGCCGCCCGGCCCGCCGGGGCTCGGGTTACCAGTGACTGACAGCGTCTCCATGGCGAATAATTTGACTCCGGCTATTGTCTGGCGCGGGCAAGCCCCGGGTCAGATAACCAGACCAATCAGGGCGCGGGCCGCTGCGCCTCATGCCCGCTTAGAATAATATTATTAAAAAAGCAGCGAGCAAGCTAGACCGGAGGGAGAGCGAGCGAGAAGCGAGCCGGGGAGCGGCGGGCGGGCGGGCGGGCGCGGAGCATGCCGAGCGGCGCCCGGGGCGGCCCCCGGGCTTGGACGAGGGCGAACGCGAGGCGTGCGGGCGGCGGTGGCGTGGACGGCCGCGGGAGCCGCAACCCGCGCGGGGACGTACTGCAGTGACTCGGAGTTCGCCGTGAGCCGGCGCCGGACCGGGGGGCCTGCCCCGCCCGCCTCTCGGCCGGGACCGCCCGGCGGGGAGGCGCCCATGCCGGACAGCCCAGAGCGGTGAGGGCGCGCGCGCGCGCCGGCGGGCGGGCTGGGGCTCAGCCGGCACCATGTCCATGCTGCCCACCTTCGGCTTCACGCAGGAGCAAGTGGCTTGCGTCTGCGAGGTGCTGCAACAGGGCGGCAACATCGAGCGGCTGGGCCGCTTCTTGTGGTCGCTGCCCGCCTGCGAGCATCTCCACAAGAATGAAAGCGTGCTCAAGGCCAAGGCGGTGGTGGCCTTCCACCGCGGCAACTTCCGCGAGCTCTACAAGATCCTGGAGAGCCACCAGTTCTCGCCGCACAACCACGCCAAGCTGCAGCAACTGTGGCTCAAGGCGCATTACATCGAAGCGGAGAAGCTGCGCGGCCGACCCCTGGGCGCGGTGGGCAAGTACCGCGTGCGCCGCAAGTTTCCGCTGCCGCGCTCCATCTGGGACGGCGAGGAGACCAGCTACTGCTTCAAGGAAAAGAGCCGCAGTGTGCTGCGCGAGTGGTACGCACACAACCCCTATCCCTCACCCCGCGAGAAACGCGAGCTGGCAGAGGCCACGGGCCTCACCACAACGCAGGTCAGCAACTGGTTCAAGAACCGGCGGCAGCGTGACCGGGCAGCCGAGGCCAAGGAAAGGTACGAGTAAGTAGAGCTCCGGCGCCAGTTTCCCTCACCCCTGGGCTCGAGGGAGGGGGTCTCAGGGCGTCGGCTTAACCCCAGCAGAGGCCTAAATTGGGTCTCTGGTCCCAGCCACCGCCCAATCGCATCCTGGTCTGCCCCGGACGGCGCTCATGTCTTGCGGGAGGACAGGAGGGCAGGGATTTGTCTAAAGCGGGCAAAGCAATCGGGGAAGTTGTCAACCAACTCCCTGCTCGCTTGTGGACAAAAGTGGAGAAACAGCGAGCTTCCGAGCGAAGGCAAGACAGAGAGCCTGGATCGCCTGCAAGGGGAGCACACCCGGCCTAATAGTCTTCCGAAGGACAGAGGGGTTTTGGTCAGGACTGTTGGCGTTGCCGATTTCAGGCTGCCTGTGCGAATTCACCAGCACTTCCTCGCACTTTCGATATAGGCCTTACTGAGCCCTCCGCCAAAGTGTGACTAGGAATCAGCACTGGGATTGGCATTTCCCTGGTATGACCTGGATGTGGAGGGACCTGGGCAAGAATTTTCCTTGTCTGGACATAGGAGTTGGTAGCAAGTCTTTTATCCCGCATACAAAGGACCAGGAGGCAAAAGGCTTGGGGAGGAATTGTCAGCTCTGGGAGAGAAGAAGAGAAACACATGCCCCTTTTTCTGCTTTGTTGGATACAGCCACCCTTCCCTGGCCTGTCAGGTCCTTCACCCCTCTCTCTTCAGTCCCTACCCTATTTAGTAGGTAGGTCCGTAAGTCTGGAGTGAGCGGAGGACCTCAGAAAAGCTGGGAGTCCGTAAGTCTGGAGTGAGCGGAGGACCTCAGAAAAGCTGGGAGTCCCTTGTCCTTCAGTTCTCAGGACTTCCTGAATTAATCTAATGGTTGCCCATTAGGCCCTTGTGGCTGCCAGCTCTGTTGTCTCTCAGAACCCCAAATCTAGAGGGAGAAATAGAGAAACTGATTGTGAAAACAGAGTCCAGCCGGAGTGCAACAGAGTGTGTGCAGCCCAGAGTTTGCATGATTAGTAGGCTGGGGGTACTGTCTAGTGGAACCAGATCCCTGGAGGTGGAGCACAGAAGCTTCAGGTGACCCTTGTCTCTGAGACTATGATGGTGGGGTATCCACAGTTGTAAGGTCTCAGCTGCCAGCCCTATGGGAAGTTTCCTTCCAGGAAAACAGGAAGAAAAGGCCTTGGAAAGCCAGAGAAGAGAGAATCTACCCAAAATTTCAAATCTCAAAATCTGGGCAGGGCTGTCATTCAGAGGCAGTGCAGGAGGTGGGTTCTCCCTGCTGGGGACCCCCTCCACCCAGACTGGCATGCATCCAGACTCCAGAAGAACTAGGTTCTCAGGTCAGGCCCCAGGTGAGGGCTGCAAAGTCCCTCAATTTCTAGTATGACGAGAAAGTCTAGGCCACGATTAGCAGCCTCCTCTGTTCTCCGCTTTCCATTCGCCTAGGAGCTGCTCTTCAAGCCCGTAGCTTCTAGTCCCCCAGCTGAAGTTTCCACTATGCCACCAGGGAAAACGGAGTCCTACATCCTTAAGGGCCTTGTCCCTACACCCAGCAAGGAGAGCCCTCACCAGGCCTGCCAGTTTGGAGCTAGAAGGAAAGGACCCTTAGATACAGGAACCTGTTTCCCAGTCAGGGATTTCCCTCAAGCAGAGAAAAGCAAAAGGAGATGAAGACTTCTGAGATCTTCAACTTCCAGTGGGGCTCTCTGCCTAGTATCTAGGGCCCCTTACTCTCCTGGCTCTACTTCTATCCAGCAAACCTTGGCTTGAGGAGCCAAGAGTGATCTGAAGAGTCAGGCATTCATTTTCTCTTTCTCCCTGTCCCTGCCACCTACCCAACTCCAGGGAGCCTTGTTCCAATGCCGGGCAGCTCTGGGAAAGAAATGTTAGCAACTCAGTGAGGTGGGAGAGGGACAACATACAGAGAGAAAGAAAGATTTTCATGAGATTGAGAGCATGAGAGGTGGGGAGATAGAGATCATACAGGGAAAAGGAGAAGAGAAATCGGTGTTGAGAGACTGAGAGAACTGGCAGAAAGAACGAGAGCCCCAGACCAGGCCAAAAAAAAATGGTAGAAACCGAACACCCACAGGCGGCGCGCGGTGGCCCTGGCTCCGAGGCGGGCGGCAGGCTCCGGCTCCGGGGGTCGCGGCGCTGAGCGGCCTCTGTACCCCCACTGACCCGCTGCTTTGCTCCTGCACTTGCAGAGAGAACAGCGAGAACTCCAACTCCAACAGCCACAACCCGCTGGCGGCGTCGCTGAACGGCAGCGGCAAGTCGGTGCTAGGCAGCTCGGAGGACGAGAAGACGCCGTCGGGGACGCCAGACCATTCGTCGTCAAGCCCCGCGCTGCTGCTCAGCCCGCCGCCGCCACCCGGGCTGCCGTCCCTGCACAGCCTGGGTCACCCTCCGGGCCCCAGCGCGGTGCCGGTGCCGGTGCCGGTGCCGGGCGGAGGCGGCGCGGACCCGCTGCAGCACCACCACGGCCTGCAGGACTCCATCCTCAACCCCATGTCGGCCAACCTCGTGGACCTGGGCTCCTAGAGCCCCGCCTGCCTCGAAGCACTGGCCTTCCGGGCTGGGCGCTGGGACCTTCAGAGAGACGGTGCGCTGAGGGCGCCCTGCGCCGGCGGCCCCACCAGGTACTGAAACACCCGCCCGCGGAGGGGCAGAACCGCCGGCCCCGGTAGGGCGGATGGCCGTCTGCTTTGGTCTTCGTTCGGGATTTATTTTCAACAAGTTGCTTTTGAGATCCTTTGGAGGACTGGGACCGGGTAATGAACCAGGGAAGGGAATAAATTATACACCATTCTCATACACTCTCTCCCTGTCTGCTCTTGGTTTCTCTTTTCTTCTATTCTCTCTTCCCTTCCCTTGCTCTTTCTTCCTCTTCCTTCTCTTCTCTCTAACTCCCCCCCCTTCTTCCTTTCCCCCTTTAGTCTCCCTGTGTCCTTCTGTATTTCTGGCTTGTCATCTCTCGCTAGGTTTCTGTTTTTGCGTCTCTGCCCTTCGCCAGCCTCCTGCACTCTTAGCGCCTCGGTCTGTGCCCCTCAGTCTTATTACTCCAGCCTGGCCTTCGGTTTGCCTCCCTCCTCCCCAGCCCCCATCCCTTATTTTCCTGGGGTGGGGAGTGGAAGGAAGAAAAGCAAAGGAAAGACAGGGCGTTTGAAACCAGGCCTTCTCCAGAGGCCCATCTCCAGGGGTCATTGGGGCTGCTGGTGTCAGCTTTGCCCCTGGAAACTTAAGTGAAAGAGAAAGGGCTGCCGTGCAAAGGCCCTGAATGCCCCCTTGCCTGTGGCCTGCCTCTCTCTCTCTCTCTCTCTCTCTCTCTCTCTCTCTCTCTCTCTCCCTCTCTCTCTGTGAGGCCCTGCCCCCGCCCCCTTCCTCCCGGGACTGCGGCCTCAGAGCTCCAGGCAGAGCGTGCCTCCCCGAGCCTTGGACTTGCCCTCTCCCTGTTATGTCCTCATGTGAATGTTCTTTGGGAAATATTTCTGCTTTTATTTTATAATAAAATTAGAAATCATAAATATATATATGGATATATACCACAAGGCCCGCAAGCCGTGAGTGCAACAGTGTCTGATTTCCCTACAGGGACTCGACACCCCGGGGGACTGTTCTGGGCAGCGATGCCCGGCGGGCCCCCAAATCTGGAGACGCCTTCCCACATACACAACCGTACCAGTCACAAAGGGAAGGGACTGAAAGCTCGGAGACCTCTTTCCCCAAAGCCCGTTGTCCCTTTTCCTGTCCGGGAAGCTCCCTACAGAAACAGAGAGGAGGTGGCCTGCTCCTCTTGGGGACTCCTCTCCCCCTACCAGTGGAGCCGTACCCTCACCGGCTCTTTCTTCACCTCGGGGGTTCAAGTAGGAAATGGGAGGCCGTGTGCGGAGCATGGGTACTACCTGTGTTGGGAGATGACCAAGCTGGGGAACAAATCGGGCTGTGGAGGTTTCCTGAAGGGGTAGACTCCTTTATGGTGGTAGCAGTCCCCAGAACCCAGGCGCGACCCACTGGACAGATTCAGCGGCCCCAAGGGCAGCCGCTGATCCAGCCTTGAAGCCCGGGTCTTGTGTGTGTGTGGCGGTGGAGCAAAGGTCTCCAAGCTCAGAAATCTGTCGGTTTGGTGTGGAGATGAAGGGGTGGGGAGGCGGAAAGTCAGAGGAGATTCAGGGAGACTGGCTGCCCCCGCGCGTTCTAAATTGGAGCAAGCGGGTGCCGGGGGGTTGGTTGGTCAGACCCACGAGGCACCTCCGTGCGTCGTAGCCGGTGCTTCTGTGGCTGTAAAATAACCTGCAGCGACCCCTCCCCTCTTGGGAACCGAGCCCCCATCCTATTAAGCCACACATCTAGCTGATCTAGGCGAAGCAGGAGGGACTCCTAGAGGAGGAAGTCAAGGCTTTTCTGGTCGCGGTCGTTGTAGGTACAGAACACGTCCCACCTCCGCGATTAGGATATTTAGGACCAAACTTGCCGGTCCCGGACTGGAAGGGATGAGGGGGTGAGGCGCTCTTGCAGCCAGATGATCTCAAGTGCGGGGACCTCTGGGGACTGTCCTCTTTGGTGAAGTCAGCGCTCACTGAAGACCCTTTGGCTGGGACTTTCTAAGTATCAAGGATTTCTTCCCAGTTGAGACCCTTGCATACGCGGGCAGCTGGGATGGCTAACTTGCCTCCGGAGGCTGTGCCTCTGCGTTCACACTGTGCCTGCCTGGAAACCCAGGGAAATCATCGCCAGCCGGCTAAGACTGTTTCGCCTGCTCCTCCCGGACTTGGTCTGTGCCAGTAGGGCCCAGCCGCCCCATCTCCACTAACTGTACCGGGGAAGAGCCCGCTACTGCCTGAGGGTCTGGAGAAGCTCAAACGAGGCAGGAAGCCACCTTGAGTCAACCGAGCCCCGCCGACAGGCCCGGGCGTACTTCTGGGAAGGGGGAAATGCAGTAGCCGGCATCATGCCTACCTGCCCTCTGTTTTCCATACACACTCACAAGCAAACAGGCTGTGTACCCACTTTCACAAGGAGAGGAGCATACCATTTCTAATTGGATTCACTGGGATTGAGAGCCTGTTACTTGTTAGGCATTGCGGATGGCAACCCCCTCACACATAGTGGCCACACAGGGAAACACACGGACTCTGTCACCCATAGATTCACATGCACACGTACACGCGGAGAGGCAAACACACACACAGACTCTCAAACTACTTTCACAGACACACTAACACATGTCCTCAAGCGAAACATAACACTTTCCTGCACACATATACCAGAGATACATACACAAATGAGCGCCTTCCAAATACGTGCGCTCTCACACACGAATACAAATATACATCATGCTTCTCCCCAGAAGCACGAAAATCCTCAGCCAGCAGGCAGTCCCAGCCCAGCCACCTGCTCGGGCCAGGCCGGCCTTCCAGGTCCTCGGGCACCGGGCGACGGAGTTCCAGAGACAGAAATGATTCTAGCACAAGGCGGCAGAGGGTCAGGGATCACACCTGCGGCCCCTTGTCTCCTCTCCGCCCAGGTGGGATCCCTGGAGTTTGCTGGGAGCTCTCACTCGCCAGTAGGGGGCGGGGTGCTTGTCCCCCAGTTTTATTCCAGAAAGTGAACTCCAATAAAGCCCCGAACTACTTGTTGCAACTTCCCTTTTGCCTTCCCTCTTAGAAAGCTAACCGAAAACGTTTATTTAAATGGGGGAAACTAAATAGAAGTTCTGAAAAGAAGTTCCATAACGAAGTTCCGAACGGCTCCTCGCGCGTTGCATAAATCCCTACAAGCCACTCCTCCATTCCACACGCCAGTGGACCAGGGAAAAGCTGCGGCAGGGTCCAGGCGCATCAACTGGACATACCTTTTGCACAGAAGTAGCCAGGTGAATACAACCCTCCCGAGGCGTCCACCAAACGGGATTCCCGGTGATTTGTCACCCCTCCCCTCCGCCTCCCTCCACCCGCGGCAGCAAAGAAACCAGGAGTTTCGCTCCAGCAACTCCAAGGGACTCAGCCACTGGAAGCGCGAGTTTCCCTCTGCTCCTGTGGCCGCGTTCGCATTCCATTTGTTCCCAGGTCCCAGACCCACGCAACCGTCGAAGGTGAGACCGAATGAAGAAGGTAGAACCCAGCCTGCGAAGGCAGCTGTCCAACTCATCTGCTCCGGGGCATAAAAGCAGAGGGTTAGTAAGGGCAGAGGGGAGTGGCGGGCTCGCTAACCTTCCTGGTCAGTTTCCTCCCCACACCCCAAGCCTGGCTCCAAGCGGCCCTCGCCGGGACTCGGGTCAGGCCTGGACCCTGGTGTCCCCACCCCGAAGCGCATCACGAGGGGGTGGCGGGTCCACCTGGGGAGCAGGTGGTGGCGGCGTACCACACAAGCAAAGGTTAAACAGAGCGAGGGAAATCTGGGGCGAGAACACCAAGCTACTCAGTCCTCACTTTACCCCGGTCCTTGAAGGAAACACCATTTGGGCTCCTGAGAAAAGTATGGACCAGCCGAGTGGGGGCGCCCGAGTCAGGAAGCAAGGAATGAGGCTTCCGCGACCCCCTAATGCCCACCTCTTGCCAGCACGCTGCCCGGGGTCCGGAAAGGAGAAATGTGAATGTTTCTGGGTCGAATGTCAGGTGTAGAAAGACTGAGAAAGACTCGGGCTCGCGACTCACTCCCCCCTGCCCCCCCAACCCCCCACCCCCGCTTTCTTCGTGGTCCCCATCCCAGTGCTACGGCTTTGGGCTTTGGTTCCCTGGGCGCTCAAAGCTGCCGAGGGATGCTGGAAGGGGACGCCGAACCAGTGCGTGAGGATGTGCTGGGACATGGCATGAGAGTGTGTGCTGGGCGATCGGGTGGGAAAACGCGCTGGCGGGCACAGATGGGGAGGAGGTCTGCCTCAAGAATACAGAGGTGTGCGGGTGAGCCAGTGCGCGTCCAAGGCACTCGGGGAAGCTGGAAAAGTCGGGCTACACCTGAGCGCTGCGGCGCGAAACGGAGGCGCCTGCGGCTGGAGGAGGACCAGCCTTTCCCCTCGTGCCGCCAGCACCCACCCCACAGCGAACTGATCCTGATTGCTGAAGCCTCTGCTGGACGCAGGCCGGGTGAACGCAGAGGGGAGCAGGATCTCTGGGTCGCCGCTGCGGGAGTGGGAGTGGGGTGCAGATTAGCGGAGCGGAGCGTGGGCCCGAAAGACCTCGAATCCTGGTGTCAGGGGCAAGGCCTCTTGGGAGTCTCTTCTCAGAACTCCGCGGGATCCTGTGGGACGGGAGCTCGGAAATGGTCTCCTGGGTTGCAGGGTGGAATCAGAGTGGAAAGGGTGAGGTCGCATGCCCTCCAACAGGGTGAATTTTCCACTCTGTTCCCTCATAATCTCAGCAGCAGGGCTGCTCCCCCGCCAGGTAGAGCCGGGCCGTTCTGCGGTCCAGAGAGTCTCAGTAACACCGTGTGGACGCGACCAAAGGCCCGTCTCGCGAGGCCTGACAGGCGCCCCAAAGACTCCCTTTCTTGGGGGAACCCACAAACCTGAGGCTGACCAAGGGTGGGCATATAGAGGCAGGCTATTTTTAGGACGCTAGCAGTCCAACCCCTGCCAGGGTTGAATCGAGAATTACCAGCAGCGCAGCCCTCCTGGAGTGCCAAGCGCGTCCCCACTTGCTGAGCAGCGGTACCAGCCCTGATTCTGGCCGGCTGCGGGGAAGAATCCCGTGGCTCCTCCCGCCCCTGGCAGCCGCGGTTTCCGCAGTCCCACCCGCGCGCTCGGTGCCAGGCCCGGCGCCGCCTGCCTTCTGGGGCGAATAATCCGCGCTCTGCTCCGACTGACATGAAGCCCTGGGTCTGAGGGCTGGGGAGCCTGAGGCCGCGGGGCAGGCAACCCCATTCCTCCGGCCCTTTAAGTCAGCGGTCTGGGAGCCAGGACGCTTGGGAAGCGCCGCAAGCGGCAAAGCCTTACTCGACTGTCATCCCGGTAGCCATCCTGGCTCAGGGGGCTCCACCTCTGCCGTCCAGGACACCCAGGCCCGAGGGCCCACGCCCCTCTGCAGACTCTGCAGAACCACAGTGGAGCTCTGCCTCGGTTGCCCCGGCCGGGGAATCAGACGTGAGTCCCCTGAGGTCCAATAAACAGAAAGATGGGTCAGACAGGAAAGCAAGAGAAGCCGCGAGCGTGGACTTCGCAGAGCTGCAGGCCCTCCATTCCCTTACTTCAGGGTCTTTTCAAGGGCCAGTGCTGGTCTGCCCAGCCAGGCTCTCTCACTCGCTCAAAAGCTCATTGCTGCTAGAATGATTCTGCTAAATTGATTTCCCTGGATTCTAGAGACGCAGCTTGATGGTGACTTCTTGTTCCTCAGACTAATAGGTCATAACTGGCACTTCTTGAACGCTTACTACGTGTCAGGCATTTTACACACCTGGTATCTGTTTAATTCTCACAGCGGCCACACAAAGAAGCTATTCTTACTGGTAGAAGAAACTGAGACGCCAGATTCTGGAACTTGCCCAGAGTCGCACACGTTACAGCGGCAGGACAGGCATTGGAACCTGGTCTCTGCGAGTCTGCAGACGAGTCAGAGACGTTCTTCCCAGAATCGCCGCTGCATGCGGACACCGTGGCGGGGACTAGAGACATGTCTCATTCCTGGGCCCTGGGTGGCAGGGGCAGGCTCAGGCGCAAAAGACTCTCAAGGGGGTCGGAGGTCGCTCTGAGCAACATAAGTACGCTTCAAAACCGGAGGAGAACTGCCTCAAGGCAGGGTTGCGGCAGCCTAGGTGACCCGCTTAAGTCCGGTGAGAGAGGTTATCTCCTCAACAATCCGGATAATTACCCAGTGTCCTCACTTGCCCTCTACTTTGTAGACTAAACCATCGAGTTACCACGGAGTGGGTTTCGACCAGGGCGGGTTACTGGAGAGTAAATATGAAACTTTAAGACCCCAGGGTCTGCCTGCTGCCCCCTCCGTCTTCGCCCTCCTTCTGCTACTCTGGCTCCATCTCTGCCGTTCTGTTTGGGAAGATGAGGCTGACTCGGAGACCCTAAGGGCTGAGATATGAATCCTTGGTGGGATGCCGTCCTCTTTGCTCTCTGCTCCCCATTAATCCTGTGCTGGCCTGTTGGGAACAGGGCTCTCAGGCTGAGGGGCAGTATATTAAAGCGGCATTCCATTAACACCGGTTTACCGCTGGGGTATGAGGCGGTTAGGAAGGGAAGGGGAAGCCAGACCCTGCTATTCAAAGACCAGAACTGAGAGGGCCCATCCTGGGCCCCAGCCCACACTTTGTCCCCACCGAAAGCCCCATTCCCTTCCAGCCCACGGAGATGGTGGTGGTACAAGCCCTGGGATTCAACCTGAGCTAGCTGATTCTGTCAGTTTCAAGATGGGGTATATGAAATACCCCATTGTCCCAAGGCAGAGCAATTGTGGAACCTGGAAAGCCACTCTGAGACACCTGAGCTGATCAGGGAGGTCACCGGTCTAAGCCTAAGGAAGTGAGAGAGTGGGCGGAAGCTAAAATGAAGCTTAATTAAGGAAGCCAACCAGGAAGTGTGAGTCACTCCTCCCTTCCCTCACCCCCCCCCCCCAGGGAAGAGCTACAGCCCTGGTGAGAAAGGGAGCAGGGGGCTGGAGGGAATTAGAAACAGAAAAGGTGAAGCTAAAATCAAAATAATATAAATATTTCTAGCGTTTATATAGTACTCTGCAAATTGTCAATGGTTTCACAAACTATCATTTAATATTCACAATTACATAGGATAGACAGGAAAGTAATTCTTATCCCCATTTTACAGGTGAGGACATGAGGTTCAGGATGTTGTTATATGTGACTTTCCTGAGGTCTCAGAATCAGTGGAGGCTCTTTTCTCTACACTCTACTGTTGAGGTGATTTACTGAGTTTGGGGGAAATAGCAGATACCAAACCAGCCCAAAGTGTAAAGATTGTTTCCCTGGGGTTAGGAGAAAGATGAAGAGAGATGGCAGCCATCATGGAGATCTAGGTGCTACTACAGACACTTAAACCAAATGTACCTCAAAATCAGAATAGTCTAGCCCTGAAATCACTAAAAGGAATGCCTGAAACAGGCCTCTTCTGACAGGCCACTTCCATACAAGGGAAGCTTGGGGAAATGGGCAGAGCTGAGAACTAGAGCTTTGCATTCTCATTGGACTCAAGATTGGTCAGTTAAGGCTCCCAGCAAATGAGCGGAGAGCCAGAGATTTCCTCAGAAAGTAAATAAAAATTTTGTGGTAGTCCTCAAAGAGTTGTAGGTTTTTTAACTGGAGAAAAATGGGAAGAAACTCAAGACTTCTGTTTACTCTGAAAGACTAGACCCTGGTGTCAGTTCAGAGATGTTGAGAGGTTATCTCCTCAGCAATTGGGATAATTACCCAGGGTCCTCACTTGTTCAAAAAGTCAAGACTCACTTTATCTAACCACTTTAAAGGAGTAGGTTAAGCATTCACCCTGAAGTCAAATAATATTAAATAGGAAGAAATGGGGAGGGGGTCAGGGATAAGGTAGGAGTGAAGATAAGACTTCAGAAAGTCCAGAATGGTAGGAGCCATGGCACAATCGCAGGGGTTAGGTGGGTCAGTGGGCAGTGCCTCCTTTCCTAGAAACCAGGCACCAAAAGGAGCCAAGGAGGAACAAATAGGTAATGCCACAGAAGCAGCTGGGATGTGTTGAGCACTAAATTTGAGACCGGGATACATTGAAAATCCCACCATATCTCGTAGCTGTGTGTCAGAAAAAGTCTGCTTCAGGCTCAAAGCCTACCCAACACAGGCCAGCTTTTAACCCAGATGGACCTGAGGCAGGAAAAGAGACAGCATTAGGTAAGACGGTAACAAAAAAATTCCAAAACCTGAGCCTATTTCTCTCACACACAACAATCCAATAGGTGTGTTTCTGGGCAGCAGGTGGCTTCCCATGGGTGATTCAGGGACCCAGTCTACCTCATCAGGTAGCTCTATCCTCACCTAGTACCTTAAAGTCCTTTGTGTTCAGTTGCTGGATAAGTAAGTAGCATGGAAGACAGGACCGGGAGTCATGGGGAGGGAGCAGGTTTGGAAGGAGTGCACATCACTTCCACTCATATTTCATTGGATGGAACTTAGCCATAGGACCTACTCTTTTGCAAGGGAAACTAGGAAATGGAGCTACCTGTGTGACCAGAAGGAAATCCCATGGAAAGAATTTACTGAGTCTGTATAAGGGATTAGCCAATCCTCAGTGATTTTAGAACAGAGAAATCTGTGCTCTGCAAATGTTCTTTTTTTCTATGCATCTGTATTTCTTATTATTGGGGCCAGCCGGGTGGCGCAGGCGGTTAGAGCTCCATGCTCCTAACTCCGAAGGCTGCCGGTTCGATTCCCACATGGGCCAGTGGGCTCTCAATAACCAAAAATTAAAAAAAAAAAAGTTTGTGTTGTATTTCTTATTATTGTTGTTTTTACTATTATGGGTGTAGTTTTGTTTTTTGTTTTTGTTTTTCCTAGTTTTTCTGTAATGAAGAATACATGTGGACACACCACTCCTATATTATAGACTACAAGTCGCTTCACTTTTTTAGACCTTGGTTTCTTCATCTGTTGCATAGTGTTTTCATCAGGGTACAGTTCAGCTAGAAGTGATTAAAAAAATAACAGTGGCTTAAGTATAATAAAAGATTATTTCTTTCACACATTAAAGTCTTGGTAGGCAAGCCAAGATTGGTAGAAAGTCAAGCTCTTCCTACTTTGTTTCTGCTCTATGCTTGACCTCAGCCTCATGGCCCAAGATGGCAGCAGGGCCGAGGAAGAGCCTCCATTTTGCAGTGAATACTGTTTTACAAAACCATGACTCCCCTACCAGTGTGTAAAGAGGCTATGAGCCTCAGTTTGGTCATCACCCTGAGCTACGAATTAGCATTCACTACTCCTCACTATGAAAAAACATATAATCTATCTCTTCTTTTTTTTTCAGTTGAGACAAAGTTATGATCCAGAGAGTTGTGAGAGGGCAGTCTTCCTTCTTCTACAACAGTGTGATCACTGACAGCTGAAGCTAGAGGTTAAGATGAGAACGCATTAGGACTTTGAGGGAAGAGTATTGGATAAAAAGATAGAGGAGACCATGGTAGCCGGGAGGGAAACAAATAAAAGATCAGGAAGGAGAAAGAGCACTTCGAAGGCAAAGAATAAGTTCTTGCATCTCGCCCCTTTTACAACCAAAAGAGAGGCAGAACACCAAGTGAACCTCTTTGGATTTCGGAAGCAACACATTCTTCATTTGATTGTGTTACTCTAGCCCAACAAATGACCCCAAAAGCCCGTAGTTTTGAGTGAGGCGGAGAACAAAAGATGCTCCATGACAGGTCCAGACTGCTGTGCATGCTGCTCTGACCTGGGCGATGTGACTCAGCAGCTCCAACAGTGCTTGAAGTGGCAGCAGCACACAGGGATGCTGTTGGGAACCTTTGGCAGATCCCTGCAGGTGAATCACAGTGCAGGCCTTTAGATTCTGGAACAAAGCCTGCTATCCTCGGCAAGTAACTACTCTCCTTTTAGGAAACAGCTCTTGCTCTGCTAGTGGGCATTAGAAGAGACTAAACACTTAACCATGGGCCACAAAGTCATCGTGTGACCTGGGCTGCCCATCATAAACTGGGGGTGATCTGACCCACCAAACCGTTAGGTGGGTGCACACAGCAGCACTCCGTTGCCAAATGGAAGTGGTATATACATGACCAGATGAATCAGGCCCTGGATACCCAAGAAGGTTACGTGAAGAAGTGGCTCCAATGCCCATAGTCTCCACTCTTGCTATACGACCTTCTCTCTCCCAGCTTGCACCTGTGGTCTCTTGGGGAGTTCCCTGTGATCAGTTGACAGGAGAAGAGAAGACTCCACCTGATTTACAGATGGTTCTGCACGACATGCAGGCACCACCTGAACGTGGACAGCTGCAACACTAGCGCCCTTTTCTGGGACATCCATAAAGGATAGTGGTGAAGGGAAATCTTCCCAGTGGGTAGAACTTCCAGCAGTGCACCTGATTGTTTACTTTTCTTGTGAGAAGAAATGGCCAGACATGCAGTTACATACCAATTCATGAGCTGTGGCCAATCATTAGGCTGATGGTCAGGGTTTTGGAAGAACATTATTGGAAAATCAGTGACAAGGGATTTGGGGGGAGGGATATGTTGATGCACCTCTCTGAATGGGCAAAAAAAGGGGAAGATATTTGTGCCTCATGTGAGTGCTAACCAAAGGGGGACCTCAGTAGAGGAGGATTTTAATAATCAAATGGCTAGGGTAACACCTTCTGTGAATATGAGCCCCTCTGTCACTGCCCAATGAGCTCATGAACAAAGTGACCATGGTGGCATGGATGGTGGTTATGCATGGGCTCAGCAACATGGATTTATACTCAGCAAGCCAGCCTGGCTGTGGCCACTGCTGAGTGCCCAATCTGACAGCAGCAGAGACCAACAAATGATACCATTCCCCGGGGTGATCTGCCAGCTGCCTGGTAGCAGGTTGATTACACTAAACCACTTCCATGACAGAAGGGGCAGGGTTTGTTCTTACTGAAATAGGCGCTCTGAATATGGATTTGCTTTCCCTGCAGTCAATGCTTCTGCCAAAACCACTATCTGTGAACTTACAGAAGGCCTTATCCACCCTCATGGATTCCACACAGCATTGCTTCTGGTCAAGGAACTTACTCCATGGCGAAAGAAGTGCAGCAATGGGCCCATGGTCGTGAAATTCAATGATCTTACTTGTTCCTCACCATCCTGAAGTAGCTGTCATGATAGAAAGGTGGAATGGCCTTTTGAAGACTTAGTTACAGTGCCAGTTAGGTGGAATACCTTGCATGGCTGGGTCAAGGTTCTCTAGAAAGCATGTATGAGTCTGTGCTCTGAATCTGTGTCCAATATATGGTGCTGTGTCTCCCACAGCCAGGATTCGTGGGTCCAGGAATCAAGGGGTAGAAATGGAAGTGACAACATTCACTATTACCCCTCGTGACCTATTAGCAAAAATTTTTGGGGGGAGGGAGATGAGGGTAAGGGGGATCAAATATATGGTGATGGAAGGAGAACTGACTCTGGGTGGTGAACACACAATGGGATTTATTGATGATGTAATACAAAATTGTACACCTGAAATTACGTAATTTCATTAACAATTGTCACCCCAATAAATAAATTTAAAAAAAAATTTGATTCCTATTCCCACAATCTTATACACTGCTGGCCTAAAGGTCTTAGTTCCAGATGGAGAAATGCTTCCATCAAGAGACACAACAATGATTCCACTGAACTGGAAGTTAAGGCCACCATCTGCCTACTTCGGGCTCCTCACACCTCTGAATCAACAGGCAAAGAAGGGAGTTACTGTGCTGGCTGCGGTGACTGGTCCTGACTATTAAGGGGAAGCTGGTCTGTTTCTCCACAGTAGAGGTAAGGAAGAGTATGTCTGGAGTACAGGAGATCCCGTATGGCATCTCTTAACATTACCATGTTCTGAGATTAAGGTCAGTGGAAAATTACAACAACGCAAGCCAGGCCCAGATCATTCAGGAATCACCCCACCAGATAAAGAACAGTGACCAGCTGAGGTGCTTGCTAAAGGCAAAGGGAATACAGAATGTGTGGTGGAAGAAAGTAGTTATAAATACCAGCTACAACTATATGACCAGTTACAGAAATGAGGACTATAATTATTATGAATATTTCCTCTTTATTTTGTTATGAATATATATATCCTAGTTCTCCAGTGCTTGCTGCCCACACCATGGGGTTATGAAATGGTAAGTTAGAACATAGCCCAGGCACCTGAATGAAGAAAGTTCCCAGCCACTCAGATCCCTGAATAACTTTGTCTGGACTCAGGAAGCTACCAGAGATGTTCCCACTTTTAGTTCGGGCTTTTCTCAGGCTGACACTCTCAGGAAGAGTCCAGAAGCAGAAGGGAGATAAAAATCCACAGCTGTTCCTTCAGAGCTACGGGAGATGATGAGCTATTGAAAGTCAGAGAGAGTTAACTTTATCCCCTTCCCAGCCTAGAGGTTCAGAACCATTTGCCTCATTTTAATAAATGACATGCAGGATCCTGGTGAAATCTACATTTGCAGGTGACATTATGCTCTTCTAGGGAGTGAAGGACCAAGAAGATGAGAACAAATTCAGGAAGATCTTATAAAGGCACATGAGTGGGCAAACAAGGGACAGATAAACTGAGGCAAGTAACAGACTGGGGGTGGATAAAAACCTAAATTTGTGGGTTGAGGAGCTGAAGGTGGAGGCACAGGAATTATTCACTATTCTCTAAAGACATTAACTAATGCGCTGGTACAATCAAGAATTTCAGTGCAATTCAGTTGCACAACATTAATCAAGAGTCTACGATGTACCAGGCCTCACACCCAGGGTCAGTTTGCAAATACATATGTGCAAGATGTGGGCCCTGCCTTTATGAGGTGCATGGTCTAGTTCCAAGTGTCACCAGGAAGAGAGTTGGAAATACTCTTCTTCCCTGCTCTCTGGGATGTTGTGTGCAACACTAATCACTGTGCTCAGAAGCCACACCAGAGCTGCAGAAGGTCCAAAGAAAAGGTGGAGCAAGAGGGCAAGTGTCTATGCCATGTACTAGTTACAGAGGTAAGGGTTTTACTCTGACCACAGGATCATCTGTCACCTCCTCTGTGAAGCCTGCCTAATTGTAACCCCCAGGTTGAACGGACCTACTCTTATTTTTGTATCTTTAGTATTTATTATAGTATGTACATGTATAGCATATAGTACATGCTCAATAAATGCTTGCTAAATTAATGGAAAGATGGAAATATATTCCATTAGTCTCTAAACGTTTTTGTTCATCTGCTGCATCAAAAAAAATTTTGAGCACAGTCCATTTGTGTATTTTAAATACATTGTATACTATGTCATGTACATTTTAAGACATGAAAATAATTAAAACTGAATGAAGTATAAAATTAGCTATATTTTTTTTAAGATTTTTTTTTTAATTGGGGAAGGGAAACAAGACTTTATTGGGGAACAGTGTGTACTTCCAGGCCTTTTTTCCAAGTCAAGTTTTTGACCTTTCAGTCTTAGTTGTGGAGGGCGCAGCTCAGCTCCAGGTCCAGTTGCCAGTTGCTAGTTGCAGGGCGCGGAGCCCACCATCCCTTGCAGGAGTCGAACCGGCAACCTTGTGGTTCAGAGGACGCGCTCCAACCAACTGAGCCATCGGGAAGCTCAGAACTGAACTGGCAACCTTGTGGTTGAGAGCCCACTGGCCCATGTGGGAATCGAACCGGCAGCCTTCGGAGTTAGGAGCACGGAGCTCCAACCGCGTGAGCCACCCGGCTGGCCCAGCTATAATATTTTAATATCTTATTTTTTAACAGGACATCAATAACAATAATAAATGCAAATCTTTATTTCAAATAACCTTGATCATTTTGGTTGGTTTTTTTGTGTGTGTGTTTCACCTTGTCTAATCTGATCAGGATATCATTTTTACCTCATAACAGGGTAGATGAAGTTTTATCAGGAGCTGAACTAGTACCTGCTTTGCCATTAAAAAAAAAATATATATATATATTTAATAGACTATTTTTAATAGCAGTTTTAGGTTTACAATAAAATTGAACAGAAGGGACAGAAATTTTCCATCTGCTCCCTGCCCCCACACATGCATAGCTTCCCCCATTATCAACATTCCTCACCAGAGGGGTGCATTTATTACCATTGATGGACCTGCACTGACTCATCATCGTCACCCAGAGCCTACAGTTTACATTGGGGTTCACTCTCAGTGTGGTTCTTTATATGAGTTTGGACTAATGTATAAGGATATGTGTCCACCATTATACTCTCGCACAGAGAAGTTTCACTGACCTGAAAATTCTGTGCTCCACCTATTCATTCATTCCCTCCCGCCTCCCCCAACCCCTGGCAACTATGGATCTTTTCACTGTTGTCAGAGTTTTTTTGCCTTTTCCAGAAAGTCATGTAATTGGAATCATATAGTATGTAGTCTTTGCAGATTGACTTCTCTCACTTAGTAATACATGGATTGAGGCTGGTACTCACCTTCAGGTTGTTTCAGCTGCAAGCATGTTACCAGCTGACATGTTTGTTAGTGTAGAAGATATTCCAAAGGAGAGTGAATGTTTTCCAAAGGGATTGTCAATGGGGCGGGCCCTTAGTCATTTGTCTGCCTTGTGTTACAGAAGTGCTTGGGGGCCAGGCTGATCATCTCTAGTTTTAAGGAATGATCTTACTCCTCTGGGTAAGTTAAGGAGCATGATTGTTGAATTGAATGATAAGAGTATGTTTAGTTTTGTAAGAAACTACCAAGCTATCTTCCAAAGCGGTCGCACCATTTTGCATTCCCACCAGCTGTATATGATGGTTCCTGTTGCTCCACATCCTCACCTGCATTTGGTGTTGTCAGTGTTTTGGATTTTGACCACTCTGATAGGTGTGCAGTGGTATCTCATTGTTGTTTCCATTGTTTTTCATTGTTCTTTTTGCATTCATTGTTTAGTTTTTCAATCTAAAGATTACTTGTAAACTCCTTTTGAGCTTCTTAACCATTTTTTGAACAGGTAATTTCCTTGAAACTAGAGATAATCAGGCTGGCACCCAAGCTCTTCTGTAACACAAGGCAGACAAATGACTAAGAGCCCCACTGACACTCCTTTTGGGAAACATTCACTCTCTTTTGGAATATCTTCTACACTAACAAACATGTTAGCAGGTAACGTGTTTGTAGCTGAAACAACCTGAAGGTGCCAGCCTCAATCTATGTATGAAATAATAAAGTTTCATTTTAAATTTTATAGGTGAAAGTAAAACAAGAGTGAACGTTGTTAATTCTTTTGTATCATTTTGTGGATTGGGTCATAAATCTTAGGTATTTAGGGAGGCTGCCATGAAACTTGGAAAGAGGTTTTGAATAAAGAAAAAAGCCTCGATTTATTAAGTGTAGAGCTAGAGGCAGATATAGAAAAGCTCATTGCAATTCAATAATTGTGGTTGTTTCGAAACACAGTGGCAGGTTGTTTTCCACCTCTTCCATCAAGAGGTAGAATTTACTACCCTTCCCCTAGAACCTGGGTGGGCCTCTGACTCCTTTGACAAATAGGATACAGTGGAAGGGGCATATGTGACTTCCAAGGTTAGTTCATGAAAGGCCATACAGCTTCCACTTTGATCATTGGAATACTCACTTTTGGAGTTCTGAGCCTTCATGTAAGAAGCCCAGCTACCCTGAGGCCTCATGGAGGAGCTCATCACAGGCCCAGCCCAGCTCCATCTCCCTGCGTCCTTGCCAAGGAGCTAGACATAGAAGAGAAGATGCCCTGGACCCTCCAGACCAGTTCAATGGCCAACCAAATGCCACCGCATGACCCCAGTCATTGCCACATAGAACAGACAAACCAGCCAGGCAAGTGTTTCCTGAATTTCTAATGCACGAAACCATAAGAGATGAGAACACAGTTGCTGTTTTAAATCACTAAATTTGGGGATAGTCGTTATGTAGAAGAAGATAACCAGACAACAGGGAAAGCGTTTCTCAAAGTCGAAGCTACCCAACAGTGGACCAGACTGCCTTGTGGGCAGGTTTCAGTAAGATCTGGACAAACGTGTGCCAAGAGTGATTGGGAGGCATTCGTGTTGCTGGGCCTTTGTGTAGCACACATTGAATGTGCTGGGATTGACGGAGGACAACACTAGGAGATCCTTCCACTTTGTAGCTGTGAATCCTGGGGAGAGCCACTTCCCCCGTGCGTTTTACAAGTGAGCATTCAAAGAGCTGCAGACACCATCTGCAACCTGGAAGGAACTCTGCTTCCCTCCGGTTGTCATATTGCATGCTGGAGGCGCTTTTGCACTGGTGAGCAGGTGAATTAAGGGAATGAACTCTGAGATTCTATACAAAGAGAGGCAGTTCTATTCACGTAGTAAGGCATACCCATGTGTAAAAAAAAAAAAAAAAAAACGTGTGACTTACTGGTCAGGATTTCATCTTTCCAAAGACTGTGTAGAGTTAAGTCCTGAAGCACATTCTCCTGCTGCCTCTGAGATATGAGGTCAGCCAGGCGAGTGATCTCATTATTACATAGGTTGAAAATATAGATTTTAGAAGTGCTAGATCTGGATGGTAAATCTCTCTACGATGAGGCTGGGGGTGTTTGGGGAAAGCCCCAGAATTTTAGGGTGGTAGCATAATTATGGCTTGCTCAAATTCTTCCTCAATGCTCCAGGTCTAGAAGGACAATCAGTGAGTGTTTCTGGCAAGTTTGTTTATGATGCCCAGATAAAGAAGCAGAAATATTGAGGGATTGGGAGGAGACGGTTGGTTGGAGTTCGTTTGCTATCTAAGGGATGTGAAAGCCCTAAGTATGGAGAAGGGGAGCGCCAGGTGGCTGGCTACTCACATTTCCCGGTTTGCAAACTCAGCTGCCTTCCCTGACCATAGAGGCTCCGAAAATAAAGTTATGGTGCCACCTGCTGGAGAAATGTAGGCCAGATTGTCTCCACTTGCAGATTTTGTTCCTAACACTCAGCCCTAAACCTCAACCCCTCAGAGACCCAAGACCGGCAGGGGAGCCTCCTACCAGTCAGGTGAGATACCACTGTCCAGCTTATCAAAATATGCCTTCAGCTTTTCAAAGCCTGTGCTTTCTGAGTTAGAGAAGTGGAATGTTAGAAGCCTAGACGTTTTTCCCAAAGGAGACTGGGACAGGATTAACATGTTCCGAGTCCCTGAAAAAGATAGGGCCAGAGGAGAAGTGGGGTCTCCTGAGGCTGCCCTGTCTGCCATCGGGAGCCCGCCCTGCCAGAGCGCACCTCCCTCCTTAGAACAGGCCGGAAGCTGCTGGCTCGGAAGGAAGAGCTATGGGCTGTTAGGGAGGGAGCACCCATACCAACACTGTTGAGCATGCAAGTGCCCGGTTCTGTGTGCACCAGGTCTAAAAGGCTCCATAACGACCCCACAATGGCTGGCACATGCCTTGCAAATAGCAGCCTCCTCTAGAAATCATTAGAAAGCTATTGAGGGCGTCTAATGATTTCTTAGTGCTAATAAGCCAGGAAAGGTTTTGTTTCTCACTTTTATGGAGATAATTAGAAGGCCCAATTATTTTTTATGTACATAAAGGAGTGAAACCTTAGCCGCTGTCCCTGCCACTAGGTTTTATTCTGCACTTGTGGCAGAAGCTGCTTTGTAGCACTTCATTAGGCATTAACAAGAATCTTGGGTGTTTGAACTCCACCCCACCAGACCACCTCAGGTGAAGGGTTAGTCCGAAGGAAGCAGAGAGAGAAAATAGAGTGTAATTGATCATTCTCTAGGACTTCTAGGGAAAGGAGTCACCTTGGCCATGCCTTCCACTCCAGAAATTATGTCCCACTGAGCTCTAAGACGTCTCTAAGGGTCTCAAACTTGGGCATACAGCAGAAACACCTGGAGGTTCGTTCACACACAGATTGCTGGGCCCCACCCCGGAGTTTTTGATTCACTTAATGGGGGTGGGGGAGTGGTTTCTAATAGGTTCCCAAGTGGAAAACACTGCTCTAAAACAAGTGTTTCTAATACCCTCCTGCCTTTCCCACCAAGAGATTGATGGATAGGAGTCAAAGGAGTCCTTGACCATGTGAAAACAAAAACAAAAAAACTGACGTTTAACTGAAATTTAGCTTTTTCTGAAATTATGAATGGAGGCAACCAACCACAGTAGTATTAGCAATGATCACAGGTATTTTCAAATCCCATTACAGTTGTCGCACTATCTGCAAATATCATCTATGCACATCACTGCTTCAAAACTCCAATGGTTATTGGTCCTGCCAGTAGATATTTGTGGGGACAGAGCCCCATAAAGCAGTTTCCAGGCTCTCGGCCTCACATAGAAAGGTGCTGGCTCAGGTAGTAAATGGCCATCAACTGTGATTGGCTGGCCATCAGCTGTGGCTAGTTGGCCGTCAGCTGTAACCAGTGAGCCGTTGGCCACTAATATAACAGTTGTGGCTACGCTAGCAGAAAGAATGGGGGCTAGCAAGAAGATGGTGGCTGGCAAGTGAGGACTGCTGTTAGGCAGATTATGTAGATCCTGCTTCCTGTGTCTCCAGCCCAGCCGCCAGGGAGAATATATTGGTTTGATTCCCCTATCTATGGCTCTGTGGGTGTTCCTGTTTGGCCTCACCGTGTCCTGTGTCCTGCATTCTTATGTGGGGAGCGGGAGCTGAGACCCTGCCTGCCACCCTGCACGACAAATGGCGCAGCGAGCAGGGTCCCCCGCACGACATAATCCACTCAATAATTGGGGGAGATGAAGCTGATCTCTTGACTCCAAATCCTTTTCTTTCCAGCCAGTTGAAGGAATGGGCCTGTGGGTATGTACTTATGCAAATAGGAGTTGGCAGATATGCCCCGTCATGAAATCCTTCTTTATCCTTCCTCCAGGCTAATAGGTCCTATCACTGTGGCCCCCAGTTCCAAACCCCAATTTCTCTATGTGACCATTGAGGAAAGAACCTGGGGTCTAGTCATACAGATTTGAGTTCCATGCTGATTCTGCCACTGTGAATTTGGGTGATTTATTTCACCTTCCTGAACCTCAGTCTCTTCATCTCTGAAATGAGGATAATATCGACCTTGCATGGCTCTGACACTCACTGGGTGGGTAGTAAATGCCCACCATCATCATCACTTATCCTTTCTCTAATGGCGACACACCATCATCCTCTCTCTGCTCCCCTGTCAATCCTTGTCATTTCTGCCTGGCCACACCTCTTCCCTCTTCTTCCATCTTAGCCTAGCTTTGTTCATTCCTCCTAATTCTCCTTGCTTATGCCCTGTTCTGTGCATGTGTGAACAGTTCACCTGGGGTCACCTGCCAAAGAGGGCCTGATTTTATCTCCTTTGCAGGTCATGAGGGGCCAGGGTGCTGCTTACTGATGCCTGAGAGAAGTTGTCCCTGGTCAGGAAACAGCAGTTTCACATAACAAATCTTCCCTAGAACCCTTCAAATCTTTTCAGCATATTTCTTACCCAGAAATTGTCTGGGACTTTTGCTTTGATTTTTTGTTTTGTTTTTTCCTTCTCCTTTCCTGTGTATGTTGAGACAAGTCTCTCAAACCTGTAGCTTTGAGTGCTGCCTCCATTATTCCTTTTCTTCATCTGTCCACTCTGAAGCTTTAAGAACTGGGAGGAACTGGCAAGGTCAACACTTCAGTGTCCTGCATTCAGACACTTTAATGCTTTCATTTGCTCTGTGTCCTTAGGCAAGTCACCTATACTTTCTGGGCCTAAGATCAACATATCCTGGTAGAGGGAAAAGGTGGTTGCTCCATTTTCCTAAAAAGGGTGATGGAGGATTCAGTTAATGTTTAGAGAGAAAGATGCTGCTAGACCCAAAATTCACAGTGCTTTTCCACAGCCTCCTTCCTATCTATCCATCTACCCATCTTTAAAAAGAAACAGAGGGGCCGGCCCTGTGGCTCAGACAGTTAGAGCTCCATGCTCCTAACTCCAAAGGCTGCCGGTTTGATTCCCACATGGGCCAGTGGGCTCTCAACCACAAGGTTGCCAGTTTGATTCCTCGACTCCCGCAAGGGATGGTGGGCAGCGCCCCCTGCAACTAAGATTGAACACGGACGGCACCTTAAGCTGAGCTGCTGCTGAGCTCCTGGATGGCTCAGTTGGTTGGAGCGCGTCCTCTCAACCACAAGGTTGCCGGTTCGACTCCCGCAAGGGATAGTGGGTTGTGCCCCCTGCAACTAGCAACGGCAACTGGACCTGGAGCTGAGCTGCGCCCTCCACCACTAAGATTGAAAGGACAACAACTTGACTTGGAAAAAAGGCCTGGAAGTACACACTGTTCCCCAATAAAGTCCTATTCCCTTTCCCCAATAAAATCTTAAAAAAAAAACAAAAAAAGAAATAGAGGACGTGACCCTTAGTGGTATGGGAAAGACAGGCCTAAAAACAGAAATACAGCATGTTGTGATAAGTACTATCCTGGACTTATGTAAAAATATTCCAGGTGCAGGCGAGCCAGTGACTGATTCCTCCTGGAGTGAGACAGCTGGGCTCAGAGGTGGGCCATACACTAGCTGAACATCATGGGGGACTGAGGGAGAA
Source organism: Rhinolophus hipposideros (assembly GCF_964194185.1). Classification (NCBI taxonomy): domain Eukaryota; kingdom Metazoa; phylum Chordata; class Mammalia; order Chiroptera; family Rhinolophidae; genus Rhinolophus; species Rhinolophus hipposideros. The sequence goes on from NC_138058.1 coordinate 46,638,525, forward strand.
GGAGGCTCCATATATTTGGGGTGATGTGTCACCAACCAAACTGGGGCGTTTTGGAAGAGAGGCAGGTTTGCAACAAAGGATGAGAATAAAATAATCCACGTGGATATGGACATGCCAGGTATTAGAAAGTTAGAGCTGGAAGGCTCCAACACAAGAGCACCTGAACCCCAGGGCCTCCCAAGACACCCCTAAGGGAAGAATATGCTAAAGGATAATCACAGACAAAGCAAAACAGTAACTATAATAAACACAATAATTAGTATTTATTGAGCACCTACTAAGTGCCAGGAACTTGCTCAGTGTCTTTGCTTTGTTATTTATTCCTCATAACACACCCACAAAGTGGTTATTATTGTTCTCATTTTACAGAAGAAATTGAAGCTCCACCATTCTGTGTCCAGCGTTACTGGGCACCAACCTACCAGGTTAACACCCAGCAAGACCCGTTGGAAGATTCCTTTAACTCCAGCAACTGGTCTCAGAGCCACAACCACCATGGGCTGAAGGGCGCTTCTGCTGTCCCCTCTCAAACTGGCTTCGAGTTTCAGCAACTCCATCGGTGAGAAAAAGACCATCTGGTAAGAAAGAATCAAGAGCAACAGCAAGGAAGTCGCAGCCTGGGAAACAAGGTGTACAGCCCAGCAGGTCCAGGCTATAGGCCCACACCCACCTCAGCTGGTCAAGGTGGGATGAGCCACCAATGAGTGGGGTGGGAAGAAGGCAGCCGGAGAGAGCTGGAGAAGGCCTGGCAACTGGGACCCCAATTTAGCTTATTCAGATCCTCCTCTTACTTGACTGAAGAATTACACGTCCTTGCCAGAATCTCAACCCTTTCTGGAGGGGGTGAGAAGGAGGTGGAGGGATGGGGATCAGAGAGGAGTCTCAACATCCCTCCTCTTTCTGCTCTTTCTTCTATTACCTCGACGAAGAATGGCCAAGTCCAAGATGCAGACCTTCACCTCCATGCCATTGCCAGGAAGGGATCTTCTAGTGAGTGTGTAGACCTCACCTTGGTCTTTCTCTGAGCTCTAGGGCTTTTTAACCCCTAAAAAGCATTGACATGACGCAAAACAGTGCAAGTTATAGCGCCACTGAAGAACCAGGTTCCTGCCCTGCCCTGGGAAGATTCTCCATTGGATAGGAACATAGCGTGTGTTGTGGGGGAAGAGGGAGAAACTCTCTGAGCAACATGTAAAATACACACTCTGGACTTGAACAGGTATTTGTACACCCATGTTCATAGCAGCATTATTCACAACAGCCAAAAATGGGAGACAACCCAAGAGTCCACTGGTGGATGACTGGGTGAATAAAATGTGATCTATGCATACAATGGAGTGTAGTTCAGCCTTAAAAAGAAACGAAATTCTGATACATGTTACAACGTGGATGAACCTTGAGGACATTATGCTAAGTGAAATAAGCCAATCACAAATGCACAAATACTGTACAATTCCTCTTATAGGAGATACCTACAGTAATCAACGTCATAGACACACAAAGGAGAATTGTAGTTGCCGGAAGAGGGAGGAATGAGGAGTTATTGTTTAATCGGTACAGAGATTCAGCGGGGGAAGATGAGCAAGTTGTGGGGATGGACGCTGGTGATGGTTGCACAACACTGTAAATATACTTAATACCACTGAGCTGCACATTTAAAAAATGATTAAAATGATAACTCTTATGTATATTTTACCACAATAAAAAAAGTACAAACTCTGGAATTTGGGGTTGAGAGAGGCTCAGCGAGGAAGGCTGTGGGTTCTGTTTCTAAGACAGAGCCTGCTAGCCCTTTGCCATGGATACCTGTCCAATCCCGCCCCCCCCCCCCCCCGGGGCTGAGGTGGCTGGATGCAGGCCTTGTGGTGATGGGGAAAGAGGTATGGATTGGGCTGAGGGGAACCCAGCAAGGGGTTCCAGGAGGAGCAGTTGGTAGGTGAGAGTCCAGAGTGCCAGGGGCAATGAGGAAACACCTAGCGGCCCCACTCAGTGCTGTGCACAGTTGCCCAGGGGCTATAAACCCGGCTGGAGTGATGGCTGAATGGAACATTGAGCAGACAAGTGCCTGAGGGGATAGCAGGGGCAGTTGGAGGAGAGGTGGGCAGCTCAGTAGGAGCAACAATCCTTCTATCCTGAAAGTATCCTCCCCTTAGGAAGGGACCTGCAGTGTCTGAAGAGGTGTCCTGTAGATAATGGGAGCACCAGAATTCCTACGGAGGCAGGGCTTAGACCAAGATCTGCTTTGGTACCTTGATAGTAGAATTATTTGGTGCCCCATTGCCCCTGGACAGAATAGCAGGCTTTGCGTCATGACCCAAGGAGGAAACAGCAGAGGACTGCTTCTGAGTCAGTACTAAGAACTGTCTAGAACAACTACAGATGGATTGCGCTATTGAGGAAGGTAGTGATTTCCCTGTCACCAAATGTTATCCCTGTGTTATCCCTTATCCCTGTGTTCCAAGATAAGCTCTCCTTTGCAGGATGGAGCCCCCTGTATGTTGGGCCTCTTGGTTAAGAGGGAAAAAGAGAGTCCCAGAAGAAAAGGTATTGTCTGATGGAGTGGCTGTGGCTTTTTCAGAGGAAACCACTAATCCTTGCAGTGAGCCTATCTGGCCCAGGGCACTAGATAATCCCCAACTGCCCGTCTGGGGTTTCATTTCATCCTGGTGCCTGGAGCGAGGGGCAGAACAGCAGAGCCGTCCAGACACTTCCTGGCAAAAGTGCCAGGTGTGGGCAGACAGTCTGGCTCCCTGTACCTTTGCCCTAATCGTTGGCCTGGGGAGGAGACCAGCAGCAGGATGGCTCAGAGACACAGCAAATGGCACCAATGCCTCTCAAAAGACTGCGTCAGAACCCACAGCTGGTGGCCCTGGGCTGGCTCATGGGTGGATGCCGCAAGCACAGGGGAGCAGCCCACGACACATGCAGGACAGGCCCCGGACCAAATGAGATGACAGTTCTTTCTTTCAGCAGCCTCCAACCTTTAGAAAAAGGGATGAATTCTACAAAGAAGCTGCCTTTTTATGGGTCTTTGGAGAGGACATCACATAGCCCTAAGACTTGGATGAGACTCCATGGTGGGACTTACGGGGGGCTTGCAGATTAGGTGAGAGAATCTTTTGGGGCAGAGGGAATCTTTTGGCTCTTTCCATCCTTCCTTCTGCCTGTCCCACCCGGGACCCCATTTGGCCTACAGCACAAACACGAACTGCAGATTAGCACTTTCCCAGAAGGGAAGGTGTGTGTACACTTGAGGGTGCCCAATCGAGCCGTGTATCAGAATAACCTTCAAGGCATATTAAAACTGTTGACTCTTACTTGTCAAGATCCCTTGCCTCTGAGGATTATCTCTAGTAAAAATACAGGATCCCACAGCAAACGAATACACCGAGGAACAAAAGCTGGAAGGGAACTCACCATCCCAGCTGGAGTTTTTGCTCTGCAGGGTTAAGGATCGGGGAGGCAGTGAGAGGACCTGTGCATACCTGGGTTCGTGAGCATACCGCTTGATCAATCATTGTGCACTGTGCTAGCTACTGGGGACATGCGATGGGAGACATGCAGCACACAACTTCATGGAGCAGCCAGCAAACTGTGCAATGATCTATCCAAAAACCTCGCAGTCTCAAAAATGGCCCCGTGAACCACTGTTCCCAGGACCACCATACAACCACACACAGAACCTTCATCCTTAATTCTTTCAGCAGCCCCTCCATGTCTACACTAGTCTGCGTGTCCGTGCCATGTTTCACTAAGCTAGGTATCCGCAGCAGGCTTGGCAGAGGAACTGATCCCCAGGTCAAAGGTGAAGGTCAAAGGGAGTCCCAGAAGTCATTTCGAGAGCCCACAGGTGAGCAGGATTGTGTCCTGGCTGCCTATTCCCCACAGTGGAGAATGGAAGCAGGGTGGAGAAGATCAAAGGCAACTCACCCCACCCCGTCCCTAAACTTGGACCCTTTTCCCAGGGTTGCTTAGAAGGGCAGAATTTCTCTAATCTGGTGGTTGCTAATCAAGGATCCCTCTCCATCAGATTCTGAGTGAGTATAGATTCTTATTGATGATGACCTCATTCACCAAGAGCATGTTTCTCCACTTTGACTTCCATTTTCCTCCTCTCCCCCAAAGCTCACATAATGGTACTCATACAATAATTCAAATACCTACTATTTGCTGACTTCTTAACGTGTGTCAAGCTCTACTAACCCCTGCATGTGCGTTACTTGACGTTCATCACAATCGCCCCCTCCCTGGATACACTTCGTTGGCTTCCAGGACAACCCTCTCTTGGTTTTCCTCCCATCTCCCTGGTCGCTCCTTTTCAGCCTCTTGCTGGTGCTTCCTCTTCTCCCTGACCCGTAACAGTTGGAGTGCTCAGGGCTCTTTTCCTTTCCTTTTCTCCAGCTACTCTCTGCCTTGGTGAGGTCATATTTTCCCATGGCTTTAACCACCATCTGTATATAATACGCAAACAACTCCAACCCGCCCAGACCCCTCTCAGCCTCCTGCTTGCCTGTCTAACTGCCCACTGCGCCTCTCTACCTGGAAGGTTCAGAGATGCTCAGACTCAACATGTCCAAGAGGAACTACCGATCGCCTCCTCCCTGCCACAAACGTGCTCTCCCATCAGCCTTCCCAGTCCCTGTGAGTGGCATCTGCCACCTTCCAGGTTCTCAGAAGCTTCCTAGGGCTCCCATTTCCTGTAAGCACAAGCCCCTGCTTACAATGGCTGTGCATTGGCACCCTCGCCTAGCATCACTTCTGTGATGACCTCTCCATGCTCCCCCTTCAACTTACACTGACCTCCCGGCTGTCTCTCAAACACAACATGCGCATCTGTAGGTCTCAGCATAGCTGTTCTCTCTTCTTGGAACACATTTCTTCCCGATGCTTCATTGGCTCACCTCCTTCATATCAGCTCGCATCTCACTTTCTCACTGAGGCCTAAGCTGACAGCCCTATTTTTTGGCCACAACTTGCCCCTACCCCACCCTTCCTGTTCTCTTTCGTGTTCTATTTTTCATTGTTCCTACAGCCTTGGTACCTTCAAATACACTACATGTTTTACTTATATATTATGTTGGGTTTTTTTTATTGTCCATCTTCCTTGACATGAGAACACAGATCTTTGACTGTTTTTGTGCACTGATAGAACCCAAGTTCCTAGCACAATGCCTCGTGCATAGTAGATGCTCAATAAACACTGTTGAATTAACTGATATAATCTGGGTCTTCTTCAGGTCAATATTAAGAACTTCATAAGCTGTATATCAAACATAATATTAATATACCCATGATGTTACCAGGTCCACATTAAATTTCCTGCTTAAAACTTCCTGCTTATAAATATTACTCAGCAAAAAGAAAAGATGAAATACTGCCATTTGCAACAGCATGGATGGATCTTGAGATTATCATACTAAGTGAAATAAGTCAGACAGAAAAAAGTCAAGAACCATATGATTTCACTCAGATGTGAGATATAAAACTTAAAGCAACAAACAAACAAAACTCATAGATACAGACAACAGTTTAGTGTTACCAGAGGAAAAGGAAGGAGTGGGAGGGTAGAAAAGGGTAAAGGGGGTCAAACATATGGTGACAGAAGGAGAACTGACTCTGGGTGGTGAACACAAATACAATATACAGAGGATGTATTATAGAATTGTACACTTGAAACTTACATATTTTTATTAACCAAGGTCACCCCCAATGCATTGCACAAAAAATAAAATAAAATTTTATTTTATTTTTTATTTTATTTTATTTTAAAATAAAATAATTTATTTTAAAATAAAAATGTCCTGCCTATGGAATCTTTAGATTTATTTATGGTTGGCTTGGATGTCTCAATCATTGGGCATACTTGGGACATCTTGGGAAGCATGAGACTCTCGTTTAAAATCTGGTTTCAAAGTGCCCCCAGTTTTTCTCCTCCTTAGTAAGCCCCACCTTCCGTTGTCAAGGGAGGGAGGGGGGAGGCTGTGTCTACCCAACATTTTGACATTAATCCTCCATCTTATAGAGACAGTGAGGTTAAAAAGAACCCTTCTGGATCGAAGTAAACACATTCCATTTTTCTATTTACAAATAGGTCCACATTTTTACACCACTTGGGGAGCCTCTCCCTGCCAGATCCCTGGGGAGGGGAGGGTCACATTGCTGCCTCCCCACTGGCCTCACTCAGACACAAACACCTGCAAAGAACTTTCTTCTCCAAGAACGTCAGCAATGGCCTTGACCTCTGACTCATTGGAAATCAGACTTCAGAGATGACTTTGTGATGTCATCTAGCACTTCGCATATTTGGTTCAAATGCTACTAGATATTTCCCCTCCTCTGTCCTGTCCTGACAGAGGAAAAGGACTGCATTTCTTTTTTTTTCTTTTTTCTTTTTTAAAAGATTTTATTGGAGATGGGGAACAGGACTTTATTGGGGGAACGGTGTGTACTTCCAGGACTTTTTTCCAAGTCAAGTTGTTGTCATTTTAATCTTAGTTGTGGAGGGCACAGCTCAGCTTCAAGTTGTCCTTTCAGTCCTAGTTGTGGAGGGCACAGCTCAGCTCCAGTAAGTCCACCATCCCTTTCGGGACTCGAGGAATTGAACTGACAACCTTGTGGTTGAGAGCCCACTGGGCCATGTGGGACTCGAACCGGCAGCCTTCGGAGTTAGGAGCACGGAGCTCTAACCGCCTGAGCCAGCCCAAGGACTGCATTTCTGAAGACTTTAGGAGACGCTCTTCCTCCAAATGGCTTGGGGTGTGGGTCGCCTTGTCTGCAAGCAGAGAAGTTGTAAAAAGACAGTCTGAGGGAAAATAGGAGGAAGCAGTCCCTCATCCTGTTTTAGGGCTGGGGACAAAAAGGGTGAGTGTTCCATATTCCTTGAACCCTGTGAATCTCAGCCCTCTTAGCGCCCAGCTTGTGAAGATAGCCCATGGACTCATGGGAGCCACCACATCACTATCTGAGACAACTGGTCTCAGGGCCCATGACAGGCTCCTCTGCTTCCCACACCCTAGGAACTGCTCAGTTCCTTCGAGACAAATGAACGCCAATATTTGTCAAGATTCTTTCCTGCCAATAAACTCTGCTTTATGCCACGATAAACAGGAGTATAATAAAAATCCTTTGTTTGTTTACAGTATTCTGCAGCGGTTATGCACCTGCTTATGGCCTGTGTGTTCCTCTTCATATCTAACCACCCATCCTGGGGTCTTCCTGCAGGAGGGACAATCTGCAGGCACTGAGCCAGGCCAGTGCAAGGGATGCAGTCGATGTTTTCTGACACCAGAAGGGACATCATATTAACCTTGCTTTTCCCTGTCAATCCATGGGTGAGGCACATTCTAACAAGGTGGTGTGTATTGGGGGGAAGAAGGAATCATTCTCAAGTTCTTTGAGGTGACACCACTCCTGCTCTACGATAAACCCAGAGCCTAGTCAATATCAAGTTCCTTAGACTTTGCCCACAAGGTGTGAACACCTGGTGGGGGGACCAAGTGAGAAGAGAGGTGAAGGAGACACTGAGGCAAGGGCAGAGGCCAGGCCGGTGAGTATTGCAGCTTCTGAGACAGCTGGGGAGAAGGTATTCCATTTCCTGAGCTGTGGTTGTCCCATTTCAGTTTGAACAGATGGAAATATAGTCCAATGTTTCAACATCATTTGCCTTTCTCATGCTAAAATATTGATAAGTGCTGCCCAGGCTGACGCCCCTGTGGTTCGGAGCAGTAACTGGAGCATGATGTGTACTGAAGTGAGACGCGGCAAAGCCTTTAACGAGAGTTTAAAATTCCTGAAATAATGCTCCACGGCGCCTTAGCTCGTTGGGCTCCTTAAAACCTCCCCCTCTGGGCCGCCGCCTCAATGGCAGGAGGAGTGTGAGGTCGGCGCCTGGACCCCCTGCTGGTGGCAATTAGTGCAGCAGCTGCTCGTCTTCAGGATGGGAAACAAAGCAGAAGGTGCCTGCATCTGCCGCTGAGCCAGGCGGAGGGGGGGTCGACACAGGAGGTGGGGGATGCGGAGGATATGGGGTGCTGGCTCTTCCGCCTGCAGGGACCTGTCGGTGGGAACTCAGGCCTCTGAGAGGGGACACTGGGAAGGGCTCTGAGGGAAGAGTAAGAAAAGGGGGGAAGCGAAAGGAAGAGGCTGGAGAGTTGGGAAAAGAAAGAGAGGAATAAAAGGAAGGAAGAGGGAGGATTTGCCAGGAACAGCAAATCCCCTGGAAAGCTTGCCAGGCCCTGATAGAAAAAGTAATTCATCATGTGCCTCTAAAAAAGAGGAAAGGCCCCTCAGAGGAAGCCAAGGCCCCTGGACTTCAGCCAGTGGTGCCCCCGTTCTAAGACACCCCTCTTCAAATTTCAGCCAGACAAAGGCCCCCAGAACTAGGGTGAAAAGAAAACTTACAAGTGCACCTGGGATGTCACTCCCCAGATTTGGATCCACTTGGGTCACCCAGGTGAGTCTCTGGATCTCAGCATTCCCACATGGAGATCAGGTGGTCTAATATTGGATGTCCCTGCCCTGTTACGTTTCTTACATCCTTCAAGCTTCTGTGTAGGGTTTCCAGGTGGGAATTCCCACCTGTTCTCAGGAATTTTTTTTTTGCTTTCCCATTCCTGAATCCCGAGAAAAGTCAGTGGTCGGGAAATCGGGAAAATCAGCTCCTTGAACATAGGTGGTTGGTAGTATTGGCGGTCACTTTGTGGTCTATCGATTCATCATGGAGAACAGAAACAGTTTATATCTCGGGATTCGGGAATGGGAAAACGAAAAAAATTCCTGAGAATGGGCCGGAATTCTTGCCTGGAAACCCTACTTCTGTGTTTCAGATTTATAATTTTTAAAAACCTTTCTATAGATCTTTGTGGGGTTGTTCAGAAGAATGTTCTCCAAGAGTCCTATCAGATCACAGGGAGAAGATGTCTGCTTTTTCAGGAGTGACCACCTTAAAGCACCCAAATGGGAGAAAGCAGGGCTGTGTCCCAGATAGCTGTGGGGTAGCTGGGGGGAAGAAATTGTGGTCTGGTGGTTAGATGTGACTTCACAAAGCAAAACTCAATACCACCAACTGAAAACTTATAGACATGATTGTTGTAAACTAACGTTTGCAATTGAGAAGACAGAATAGGAAATCTACAGTGAGTTGTTGGGAAAAAGAGTCTGATAATTATACTCTACCTCTGCCTTCCATAAAATAAAACTCAGTGAAGTCATGTGAACATAACAATCCTATTTTCTGAGACAAAACAAGAGGGGGGGCATATGATCTGACACATGGGAGGACATTTATGGGAACAAACAGGATAAAGTAGAAAACTGAAGGGGATGGGACAGGAAAATCTAAGACACACAGCTGTAAGACTAGTCGGACTAGGGCAGACTGAAGGGCTCCAGAGACCCACCTGAGGCAGCTGTTAGACCTGTCTTAATAGAAGAAGAATTGTCTGGAGCTGACAATTGCTGTGAGCTCTGAGGAGGTTGGCGGCAGCCTCATCTCATTCTCCATCCAGAAGTCAGTTCAGCTGAGTTGATTGGGGAATACATTGCCTGGTATCACAACAGTGCTTGCTGTATTCATACACTCTTCTGCTCCAGGTGAAGTTTCTTCACTCCTGTGATGTTCCAGCCGCTGGCCCCAGCGCAGCTACTCTCCAGCCCCAAGCCCCCTCAAGAGGCCTGCCCATCCCCCAAACCCACTTCTGTCTGGGCTGTTTCTGGGACCAGCACAGTCTCTCTGGGCTGAGGCCCTGGCAGTGGGTCTGTGATTCTTTTCCCAGTTCTCCTGCTGCAGCGTCTGTCCGTTGATTGATGGGGGTATATGGTTCCTATGGCCAGAGTTGGAAATAGGAGGGAGAGGGTGTGGGCAAGCCAAGGTGATGACCCACCTACTGCTGACCACCTTCTCCAGGAGTTTATCTGCAGGAGCCAAGAGCCCGCCTTCAGGCAGTCAGCCTCTGACTGGGCAGTGCAGCAGGGGGAAAGGCCAGCACCTGCGAGAAGACAAACAGGACGGGGAGTCCTAGGTGGTCAGCGTGAAAGGAACAGCAGCAAGGGCCAGACCACAGGGATAGTCACTGTGTCTAAACTTTGTGAAATGATTCCAACTCAGCATGCAAGCTGATCCACACAACCGCTCGCAGATATTATTACCTCCAATGTATAGAGGAGAAAGGCAAGAGCGCGGCTTGGGGCAATGACATGAGTAAGGTCACAACGCCTACGTTTTCCTCTTGCACAATGTCATCTCCTAGAGGAATTGCAAACCTAGTGATGCCCCTAGGCATAGAAATCACCTGGGGGTCTTGTTAAATGCCTATCAGGATGGAACCTAAGACTCCACATTCCCAAGAGTCCCCAGGTGACACCCACGCTGCTGCGCTGCTGGGACCTTCACACACACACACACACACACACACACACACACACACACACACACACACTTTGCGTGGCATCGTCCTAAAGCAGTGTTTTTCCATCTTGCTTGTTCATAAAAAGCATTTGGAGTACCAGGAGATTTCGATTCAATAAGGATTCAGGGTTGTGACTGTTTAACAAAAGCCTCAGGTGCCTCTAAGAGTCAGGTGAGCTTGAGAACTGCTGCCCTAAAAGTACGGTAAAGATGGGGCCAGGCTGGAAAGCGTTACCAGAGGCTGAGCCTTCTTCCCTGGTCTCCCAGGTTTACCAGGTGCCCTTTCTTCCAACAGGAGAAGCTTGCCCTGGCCCTGATGTTGCTTTGGCGCTCAGTTTGGGGCAGGCTTTTTCCCATCTCTCTGCCACCCATGTCTCTGTAATATGGGAACCTATATCCAAAAGCCAGGGCATGCGGCAGACATGACAGAGGGAGGCACTTAGAGAAGAGGGCTGCTGGAGAAGTAGCCAGGGATGAGGCTTGGGCATCCTGCAAGCAGAGGGAGACGGATGAAGAAAAGAGCAGGGATGAGAAGGGATTCTGAAGTGGAGACCCGGACTGTGTCCCCATGAGTGGGCAAAGCCCATAACTTTGGTGCTCCTTTATCACAGCGGAATGGAGAGGCAGTGCTGGTGCGGGGTGGGGCTCTGAAATGGAATAGAGGAGAGGAGGGCAGAGTTGGCCCAGAACCGGGCTCAGCTGGACCCAGTGTCTATCATGTGTCTAGGCAGGAGGAGCCCCTGCACAGGACACACACCCTCTCAGTTGCCCACTCACTTACTCTGCCCCAATCCCGGCCACCATCACCCCATTTCAGAGCTGCCACCACCACACATGGGTCCTCTCTATAGGCAGGTACTGAGCGCCCACTGTATAGCTGGTACTGGAAACATACACTATCTCATTAACATTCCATCAACCCTGGCCGGAAATGTGCTGCTGTACCCATTTTACAGATGAGGAAAGCAGACTTAGACCACTCAAGGTGGCAGAGTTATTATGAAGAAGCACTGAGATTCCGAGCGAGGCCCCCACTCTAACATCACTGGCCCTTGGAGGCTGGCATCTCTCTGAAAAAGGTGTTGGAACAAGGGCCCCAAACCCAAAGAAGCCTGACTTTTCCACAGCACAAAGTCACCTCCTTGAGAAATTGCAAACCCAGAAGTGCCCCTGTGCACAGAAATCACCTGGGGAGGAATACACTTACCCTTCTCTTGAAATCAAATACACATATATTAAAGTGGCGATTTGGGCTTGTGACACGTGTATGGGGACTTTGCACAGAAAGATATTGACCTACAAAACTACTGGTTCCAATTCTGGGTTCATTTGATGGAAATGGGTTTGCTAAGTGGATGGGAGGGTAGTGGTTTTGCTCTAACACACACCAAACACAGTGAGGTGTTTTTTTTTTCTTTCTTGTGTTTCCTCATGAAATCCATGACCTCACCTGGTATTCCAGTGCACACTCATCAGCGAGAAGTTACCATCCAAAGACAGCTCAGCCCACACATCTATGTGGAGAAAATGGAATGTCCCTTTGAGCACATAGGTTTTCCCTGTGTTTGTAATAAGATAAATTATTAAAGTGGAATGATCTAAGTGTGCTTAAATAGATGACTTTTAAACTCAATAAAGAAGCTGGGAGAAACAGGAGGGTTGTTCTAAAATTTGCCAAAATGTGATGGGTGGATTTAGAACCAGGAAAGAGCTTTGATTATTAGTGTCCAACCTGACCCCAAGCAAGGATGTACTGAGTCTCAACTCCAAGTACTTGAGTGTGACATCACCTCCAAGACCATTCTCCTTGCCCGCCGGGCCACCCTCCCTCACACAGTCGTATTCAGCTGCCCTCCGGGGCACACCCACCCCTCTTGCTCAAGCCCTGACCTGTTAGCCCCTCCTCCTGGCTAGCTCCCTGACTGCTTCCCTTCCATCCGACCCCAGCGCATCCTCCTGTCTATGCCATCCCCACATGCGCAGGCATTCCCTGCCTCTACTCCTTTGCTGTATCTCTGTTGCTCCGGGTTCAGTACGTCCCACCTAAGTCACTGGTGGGTTTCTCTAGGTATAGTCCATGGGGAATTGGCAATGCCTGGGCTCTTTGTCTATGGCCCCGCATTGGTGTTTATCACTCACTCACTCATCAATTCAACAAATACATGCCAGACTTTGTGTTAGGTGCTATGGGCAATACAAAGGGGTGGGCAATACCACCCTTCCCCGTCTAGTGGGAGAACTAAGCCACACGTTGAGACCCTGTAAGGCCAGGCGGAATGTGGTCACGGGCTCTCGGAGGACATGGTGTTTGTCTGGCACTTGCTGCACTCCACTATAATCCCCCACACACACAGCCTGAGTGAGCCCCTCTTCCTGCTGTTTGAAAACCACAGCTGCCCTTTGGGTCACCTGCAGAGTTCCTGTGGCCTCTGCTTCTGCACAGGCGAGGATGACTCAGGGCTCCCTGAATCACGCTTCCCAGCTCAGGTTACCTTCACCACCCAGGCTCTGAGCTGTTCTCTTGTGACTCAGATGTTCCTGGGGAGGGCAGTTCCAGATTCCCATCACTCCGTTTTGAGTGTTATAACACTTTACATAAACATTGAAAATAACACGGCCACAGTTCTCATGGAGAGATAAAGGGGCAGTTCTGCCACAGAAAGAAGAGCTGAACAGCTGGAGGAGACGAGCCCTGTTGGGGAGGGAGTAGCCTCACCTGGACAGACAAGGGGATGTGTCATCTTTCTGACTCTTCGTCTCTGATGGAGCCTGGAACTCCTTGCCTTCCTGCAAGGTGACTTCAGTGTGATAGAGACTAGCAAGTATATCAAAATTCTCCGAGCCCTCAATTTTCCCAATTGTAAAATGGGGATAATAATAGTAATCACCCAGCATGATGGGAGGACTGAAAGAAATAAGATGATGAAAGAACCTAGGATACTGTCTGATACCTAGGAAGCAGTCAATCAGTGTTCCTTTTCTTTCTCCCTTTGAGGCTCTTAGCTGTGGCTTCATGGTAGAGATGGACTCCCCCCAATCCAGGGGTGAGATTAGTGCACACCTGACTGTCTCCAGCCTGACCTGGAGGGTGGACTCGAGCTAGGCCTGGGGGAAGAGTGAAGTCTGGCACCAAGGAGAGAGTGCGACTCTGAGAGAATGGCCATTAAAAAGGAGAGCTGTCCCTGACGCGGAGTAGACTTGGCAGATGAGTCAGAGATCTAATCTCTGCAGAATTGGACTTCCTTAAAAGGGGTCCTTTTGGTTTTTCCAACTTTGCAGCTTCTTCTTGAACCAAGCTCTTCCTTTCCACTGAAGGTGAAGTTTCTATGTTCCCCTTGACTCTGCAGTAAAAAGAAAAGGGAGCAGGCAGAGGGAGCAGGGGTGGGGAAACCACAGAGAGGAAGGAGCACCCCCAGCTGCCTGCTCTGTCATCGCAGGCTGCCCATGAGCCTTCCTGATCTCCAGGACCACCTTCCCGATCTTCCTGACCACCACCTCTGGCTCCAAATGCCTGCAGATGCCCTCGTCTCCTGTTCTAGGTGGCTTCGAGCCCCATTTCTTCTTTTCATCCAGCACCAGCTTAGAATTGTTCTAAATAAACGTATTGAGAAATAATAGGGTGTCCAGGGTGTTGGGGAATAGGCACCTGAAAACTACACCAGCCAAGCATACACAGTCCAGATGACTTCTCCTTCTAAAGTTTAAATACAGTTACTGGTACACCTGAAGCTGAACAATAATGAATGCCAACTATAATTTTATATATATAATGTGATGGCTCGGTGCGATGTCGGAGGGATAGTGGAAGGGGGATGGGGGGTTCACAGTGTGAGGGATATAAATGATGAACGTCTAAGTATTACCTTGTCTTGTGCACCTGAAACTAATAATAAAAAAAAAATACAGTTACTGGCAGGCTGGGGTGACCCATGCATGGGGGCCAGAGGATCTCCCCCTTTACCTTGACCCTTCCCTGGGGAGGTGCTAAAACCCCCTTTCATCGACTGATAAATAGATGAGAGCAATGTGGCAAATCCATATAATGGGGTATTATTTCTCAGCTGTAAAAAGGAATGAAGTTCTGATACACACTACAAATGGATGAACCTCGAAAACATTATGTTATGTGAAAGAAGATTGTCACAAAAGGCCATGTATAGTATGATTCCATTTATACGAAATGTCCAGAATAGGTACATCCATAGAGACAGGAAGTAGATTAGTGGGTGCCAGCGTCTGGGGGGAGAGAGCAAGGGGACCATGGGGAGTGACTGCTTAATGGGTACAAGGATTCCTTTTGGGACAATGAAAATGGTCTGAAACTAGATAGTGGTAATAGCTGCACAATGTTGCAAATGTACTAAATATCAATGCGTTGTATACCTTAAAGTGGTTTAAATGGTGATTTTGGGTTATGTGTGTTTTACCACAATTTTAAAAAAACAAAAAACTTTTCAGGCTTTGAGTATTTCCTCCTCTCTATCCATCCTGTTAACCCCTCCCCCATTTCAAAGGAAGAGTTCTAGAGCTCACTTGAGTGAAGAAGGACATTTTCTATTTCTGTTGTTGTTGGGAAGGTAGTGTCCATTGGCCAAAGCTCACTAGGGACAGCCCCACGGGGCCTTGAGTAAGCAGTATGCGTTGCCCTCAGACCTAAAGTTCATGGACTAAGAATGAGAAGAAGAAGGACCCAATCTTGCATATTCCAGGCCTTCGTCCTAACCTATCTCCCTGTCCATCCCACTCTCTGTTTCACCAGCACTGAGCTTCCCACGTGGTTCCCAGAGGGGAAAGAGGTGGCTGATCCACTGTGTCTGAAGCCCATCTTCCTCCAGACCCTCTGTCTCCTGGTCTCAGAGGAGCAGGCAAGATGGAGCCCATGCTCATGAGGTCTGAGGCCTGTTTGGAAATTCACCTATAAGACCACACCACAAGACTCACCACGTCTGAATACAGCCCAGCTCTCTCCCTGTTGACCAGTACTGCTGCTGGAGACAGGTACAAGTGACCACAGGAAACCTAGATCTCCTTCCCTCCTTGGAGATAACCTAGAATGTCATGAGATATCACTCAGTTTATTGTGGACTAAACTTGGCCAGGAAGCCAGCCAGCCCAACTCATCATGACATACCCAGTAGAAAGCTACACGGGAATTGGATGTTTCAGGGAGGAGAAAGAGTGTTTGGAGACAGGGACCTGGTCCTGGGCCAGTCTTCCAAGTGGATAGCAGAAAGACATCCAAACAGATGAATTTTCCCAGAGGGCCCTGTGGCTCCTTCTCTTGCCCCAAATGTCAAGAGCCAGGATTTATCTGCCTTCTCCAGCCTGTGTAGAAATCAAGACCCCAGTCCCTGGGGCTCTCCATGATGCCACCAGCCTTGTTGGGATGGCTCTTTGACCTTGTCCCACAGCCAATTTGACCTACACTTCCTGGATTTTACCCTTCATGGTTTATCTCCTTGCATTATTTAAATTCCTACTGTCCCAACTTCCTGTCCCACCACGAACCTCTTTACCCTTAGACAATACAGACTCAAGGCGATAGAGCACAGTCCCTTGCCCAGAACCTTTGGGATGTGTTTGGGAAATCCGACTTTTGGAGATTTCCGGAAGGTACATATAACGATGCCTGTGTTACATATCGCACAACACCACCCAAGAGGGTCCAGAGCAATACCTGTAAGCAAACACATGACTATTTTCAGAGTGAAACATCTGATACCCATGTCAAATAGGAGAAATAAAAACTATAACTAGCTTCACATCAGTTTAGGTCAGGTTTTGCTGCCACATAGTTTTGGCAACACACGAAACAAACAGGCACAAACAAAGCTTTTTGAATTGTGGATTTGAAGAAAAGAGATTGAGGATTGGTATTTATGCTACATACCAGAGAAGCAGGGTAGGACAACTACAGTTGAGAAAAGGAACAGAGCCTGAGATGGCTCCTCTGGCCTCCTCTCCACCCCCGACTTCCCAGCTGAGGTCTCCTGGCACTGGGGCCCAGCCTCCCACAGGCGCCATTTGGGACTCCATAGTTATGGGCCACCTAGCTGGCTGTGTGCTTAAGGCCAGAGACTGAGCCCTTTTGAGTCTGTGTCCCGATCTATTTAAATGGGGAAGGAAGAAATCCCAAAGGTTCTACTCAATACATGAGCCAAATCTGGCCATACTGTTCAGAGTGAGGCAATGTGTGAGCCATCAGACGCCGCAGACACAGCGTCCTTCTCAACACCGATGCCCTCTACGCGTGAGTGTCTTTGGACACGCTCTTACCAGTCCCTGGATGGTCTTTCCCTCATGGCCAGTCTGGAAAAGATCTGCTTACTTATGGATGAAGATTTGCTTCAAATGCTCTCCTCTTGGCTTTCTCTGTGTTCATACTTCTATGTGGCCATTTACTCGTAAATTATAATTTCTATGTTGTATTATCTCCTTCCACTAAACTAGAGTGGCAGGGCAGGGTCATGCTTCCATTCGCGGAGCACAGTCCCGAAGGGCTCAGCAAGTGGTTGGGGATCGGGGGCGACAGGAGGGGGGGGGTGGGGGGGTTGGTGGGAGGGCGGTGTTGAGTTGGTTCTCAATCCGTGTAGCTTGCCTCCATTCAGACCATCATCTTGGAAGCAGGTCCCCAGGCTCCATCTTTACAGGACCCAGGAGCATCTGGAAAGGAGGTTAATCGTGCAGCGAAAAGGAAGCCTTAGCATGAGACACCTATTATGTAACTCCAGGTGGGCAGCTACAGAATCAAATAGTAAAAGCGAGAGGAAGAAGCTAGAAGGATGAACCCAAATACCACAGGCCAACGTAGAGGGTCCTACAGACTAAAAACTGTGGACTTTGGCTTAAGATAGGGCTTGGTCCATCGCAGACACCTTTAAGAGGAGGAGGAGGCTATCCTGGGGGAAGAGGTGCTGGGAAAAACCCAGCGGAAAAGGAAAAGCCTCACGTATAGGCCCTCGGCAACACGCCGCGAAAGGCTGGGGCGCTGCGCACCGCCGCCGCGAGGTGGCAGCAAAAACCCGCCCATGGCCGGGAGCTGCCTGCCGCGGCCGACTGGGTCCTGCTTTTCGCCTGGGCGCACACAGCTGAAACAGGAGGGCATCCCGCTGCGCCCCTGCGGGGTCAAGGTCTGAGAGTCCTGGCCTGGCTCTCGGGGGCCCCGGAGGCGGAAGAGGACTCTTCCTTGGGTGTCCAGCTCATAAAAGCTCCTAAACTTGTGGCTGGAAATTTCTCGAAAATTTAAGGAGTCTGGATGCCCTTATCCTCCCAATCCCAAGGAAATGGATTCATTCTCCTGCCTTCCGGCTCGTTCCACTTGCGGGGTTACGTCCTGGGCTCTTCTGTGGGGACAGAGCTGTGGTCTGCCTTCACCCGTCCTTACGCTCCTACTCACAGCACAAGCCAGAACCTGAGAGCAAGTCTGGAAACTGAGGCTTTTGGGTGCTGCTCCCTGATACGTGTCCCCCCCACCCCGCGCGCGCGCGCGCGCACACACGCACACACACACACAGTAGACACGTGAGGAGGTAGAGTCATCCAAAGGCCACGCACGCAGACACCTACTCGCACAGACTCGCCCAGGTCACGCGTACACTCCAGGCTCGCGAGGAGCAGACGTGAGAGGCCGCGAGGTGCAATGGAAGGATCTCCCAGAAACTTGAGGTGACTTGGACTCACTAGGCTTCTCTGGGTCTCTAACCCCTCGTTCGTCCAATAACAAGATGGCCAAGTTGCCAGACGGCTCTGAACCTGATATATGTCCGCGTGGGGGTGCTGCTTCAGCCTGGCAAGTCTTCCCTGCCGTCCTAAAGGCTCAAAGGGCAGATTCCGCTCCGGACTGTTGGGATGCCCCGAGGGCGCGAAAACCCGTTAGCGGGAGGCTGCGCGCCCCGAAGTTGCGTCGAGCCTGTCGCGCTCGGACCAAGACTCTCCAGGCGTGCGTGTCCTGGGTCCCCTGCTCCACCTCTGACCCTCGGAGACCTTTCATGAGGACCACGCTCCCATTCACCTAGTGTCCTGGTGTCCTCAGTTCAATCCAGCTAGTCCTTGAGGACCCGCTGTGCTTCGGGCCTGAGGCTCAAGCTTCCAGCATCCTCCTTCACGCTGGCCCTCCCAGAGAGGGTGTTACTGCGAGGTGGAACTAAAGCAGAACGTGGTGGGCCTGGGAGGTGGGCCAGTACTCCCGTCCGGGTAGGGGATGGGTTTCTAAATAAGGTGCAACAGTGATCCACTCGCGGTACCCACGGACAGAACCCTCTGCGGAGAACGTGTGAGCCTCATGAGAGGCCACTGGGCATGATGCTTGCGGAGAAACTGGGGTCAGAGGCTGAGATCTGGGACCAAGTCACAGACCCAGGGAAAGGGGACAAACACTGAAATCAGGTCCTCAGAGAGCCCATAGGTCTCCATCTGGTCCTCACGTCCTTCCTCATTCCTTCTCGGTGACGTCTTTGACGTGTGCTGCTGCCTCTTCACTTCTCATCCGCCCGTTGGAATCGGCTCCCTGTGTCTAGCCTCACTCCCGCCAACTAAGTCCTGAAGCAAAGCTCGGAGTATGACGACTTACACTCTCCGTAAAGCCTTATTTAGCTCCTTAGTGTCCATGGAATCAAGGCCACACAACATGTCTGACCTTGTAGCTGGTCCCCGTTCCCCTTCTCTCAGACTCAATTATCAGCTTCCTTACCCAGGCGCCAGCCACACTACACTGCCCTGCACCGGAACCCGAACCTCCTCCATGCCTTTGCTCCTGCTGTTGCTGCCTGGAATCTCCTCCAGCAGTCCATTTCATCTTTCCAGTCAAAGCCACCTCTTCTAAGAAGGCTTTCCTGTTCCCACCCCCAAAGTTGTAATTCAAATCGAGTGGCCGCTCCCCAAAACCCTCTCTATACAACTCCACCTCGTTTGTTTGTTTTTCAGTGATGACCTCCACTGTCCGCTGGACTCTGAGGAAGTTAAGGGCCAGGCTTAACTGTGCTTCTCTCTCCCCCTCGGTTCTGAGTTTTGGACTAAAGTTGGATGTACCCACACCTATAAGCACACATCGCTCTGGACACTGACTCCTCCCCCTCCGTCACATCTGCAGGTAGACAGGTCGGGAAGTTAATATTTCTCTTTCATCTCATGGGAATCTGCACAAGTCTCAGGGCACACTCAACCAAGTTCACACGTATACACACACTCCCCAGGCCACCGGGAAGCGCCGGTGGTTCACGCGGAGCACAGTGCAGTCTGGAAGGGGCGCCCGCTGAAATCCTGGCCCATCCTCTGGGCTTCAGAGGAATGCCAGCCAGCGCGTACCCCCTTGCCCAGCGCTCGTCTTACGTCCTGCCCCTGTAGGAGGCACGTTTTGGTTGGGGCGACATCCCTGTAAGGTCCAAGGAGCGTGAGAGGAGGTGGCCCAGACCGGCAGGGCCTGGGCCCGGCTGCTCCGCGCCCTTCCCTTCTCTCACATTTGCTTCATCTTACGCGCACAAAGAAGGGTCTTAGGAAAGTATTTACTCGGCTACCTGGAGCACAGGAGTGAGGAAAACTGGAAGGGAACACCGGAACACCAGGTACACAGGTGTGTGTTTGGGGGCAGAGGTAAAGATAGAGGCTGGCTGTGTGACAGTGGCCAAGCCATGGCCCTCTCAGCTTCAGTGTCCCCTTCCGGTGTAATCAGAGCAGCTTTCATCTCAAGTCAGGGAAAGGCAGGGGTGGCCTGGATTCCCCCCGCCCGCATGTGTACAGGTGTCTGTCAGTCTGGCCTTACTCCCAGTCCGGACTGGCGCGCTGCGCCCAAGTGTTGGGGACGAGGTGGTAGAAGGCAGGCAGGAAGCGCTGGCCCCCGCCCGGAGCTGCAGAGCCAGAGGTGCACCCGGATAGTCATTAAGGGGCCCTGCTAAGAATTTTTGTTTAATACTGGTCGCAAATTAGTTATAATGGTAAAGACTCATCTCAAAATCCAACAAACGGAAGCCAGTGTCGGCCTGGAAAGGCTCCAGGTCGCCCCCAGACACAGCACCGGCCGTCGCCTGGGGCGTCCCGGCTCCGTGGGTACCCGGCGCCGGGGAAAGGACGCGCGGCTGGAGGAGGAGCACATCGGGCGGGGAGCGGCGGGGGTTCAGCCACAGCGCCTCCCAGCGGCCTGAAGAAAGGAAGGCGGAGTTCGAGCCAGGGAAGCGGGGACAAAGGCCCAGCGCCAGGGAGCGCCGCGAGGGCCCCGAAGCGGAGCGGGGACCCAGGGGAGCGCACACCCACAGAGCCTAGTGGGCATAGTCCCAGACCCCTGGCCTAGGGGACTACCTCCCACACACAGGGGGCTCCCCCTCACCTCTGGGCCTTGCCTGGGCCCCTCATACCTTTTGTTTAGGTTCCTGGACCGCACACACTATCCTGCCTTAACCCCCAGGGTTCGGACTCAGCCCTGGCCGCAAGTCCCAAGTTTTCCAAGGGGAGGAGAACAGCCTGTGCCTTTCGGGACCGTGGCAGTCCCGTCCAACAACAATCTCCATCCTCCCACAGAGAGGCTCTCCTCCCAACCCACTTGAGCAGCCTGAGGAGATTATATACGTGTGTATATGACTTTATCTGTAATTTCCTGTCTTGCCAGCACATTCTGTAAAGTCCTCAATGTCTGAAGGGTTAGATCTCTGCAGGTTATGGCCCATTCCTTTTCAGAAGAGTGTGTGTGTAAATCGGTGAGAGTCATAGACTCACTTGTAAAGTGGGGAGATACTGCTAGGAGTGGATACCTGTTTCTGCTCTGTACCAGAGGGGTACTGAGCCAGTGCTACTGGGGAGGCTGTGTGTGTGTGTGCTTGTGTGTGTGTGTGTGTATGTGTGTGTGCTGGGAGTGGGTGAGGGTGGGCAATGGATGGCCTCTCCGTGCCTAGATTCAGGCTATGAGGTTTAAGGGTTAAAGTACCCCTGGGTGACATTTCTTCTATGTCTTTGGGTTGACTCATGTATGTTGCGTGTCTGAAGATTTCCTCTGCATGTCCTCTGTTCTTGTTCTGGTGGGTTGTGTAGTGGCTGTGTTCTCTGACTGTATTTACTGTTCATCCACTCCCTTTCTTGTAGGTGAACTTTTGGTGAAACCCAGCCCACTGTCCTGTGTATAACAGGCTGTGCACTTAATGCTTATTGGTGCTAATGCTGTTTTATACAGACGTGTGTTTCTTTTGTGGTGTGGATAGCTCTGTAGGAGGGTGTGACTGTGAGATTGGGCATGTGTGCGTACATGCATTGGTGCGGTTTGGAGGGTGTGTGCCCTGGAGAGTATGCCTGCAGGGGAGAAGGAGGTTGGAGGATTCTTATGTTTGTGTCTAAGGACCGATGTAGAATTTGTAAAGTGGTAATCAGAAAGGTAGACCCTACATTGTGTAGGGAAAGGGGGTCTATGGGTGTTAGGAAACTGCTCTGGGGACAGGTGGGCAATAAGGGAAAGGGCTATACTAGGTGTATGATGAACTAGCTTGGTGTGAGATGTGTACATAACATGTCAAGCGCTGTATTTGTGTAGATAATTGTGTGTGTGTGTGTGTGTGTGTGTGTGTGTGTGGTGTAGCCTCTGCCCGCCTGGCTGCGCCTGCCTGCTCCTGCAGAGCCCCGCCCGCCCGACACAGCAGAGCTCAATCAGCCGCTGCATGAATACACTCGAATGGAAAGTTGTGTTCAGCTGACCGGAGAAATCGGAGCCTGGCTAGCTCCCCTCCTCCCTCCCTCCCTCCTGCCCTCCCTCAGGCCAGACAACCACGGGGGCCCTTGCACTGGGGCAGAGGAGGCTCAACTCAGCTGGGGCCGGAAGGGCAAAGGGGGTGTAGATGAGCAGGCTTGAGTGCTAGGATGTGGGGGACTGCATCCTGGCGATCTGTGTGTCTCAGCCCCAGCACTTGGGAGTGGAGGGAATTGGGGAAGGCCCAGGAAAGTCCCCTGAGGTGGCAGCCGGTGTTCTAGGTGGGACTGAGAAGGCCACAGAGGCAGAGAAGGATGGCGAGAGCAAGAAGAGACTGGGATGTCCAATGTTCCAGGACGCCAAGCGAGTCTAGTGTGCCACAGGCCTGGGACTAGGCTGCAAGCTCCAGGGACTCCAGCGACGGGCTCAGTCTAGAATGTGCCTGGCTGACCCAGTCTGTTTTTCAGAAGAAGCTGAGGGAGCCACTCCGCCACCACAGTCCACACCAGGGTTCGTGTCCCATCCCCACTTCGCCTGCCAGAGGCCTGGGCCTGGCCCTCCCAGTACCTCACTGGAGTCCTCTTCTCATCCAAGTTCTAGGCATCACTGGCTGGTCCCACTGCCTCCAACCCCAATCAGCCCAGACTGGCCGGGCTCCTATGCCTCCAATCCCACTAATGATCAGTACCCCCACCCTGTGCCGTGGCAGCTTCCAGGTCACTTCATTTTAATCAGCTATACATCTCATGGGGATAATCAACTGCGCTGGCAGTCAATTCTGCGTGATTGGAGGAGAGCAAGAAGAGGAGCTAGGTTGGTGCTAAGCACCCTAGGTATGGGGGTGAGGGGTGAGGAGAAAGAGGTGAGCAAGCGGGAAGGGGTAGATTGGCCTATCTTCCTCCAGGCAGGCAGCTTCTAGGGCTCAATGACTTTGATAGAGATTTTCCCAGTTTCAGATCTGCCGGTTCAGGTTTCCTGTGCAAATCCCGGATTGTTATTGTTTTTCTTTGAGGGAGGTACGAACGAAGAGAGTATCCCCAAATTGGCTGCTATTCTTCCAGCCCCTCATACACTAGAGTAAGCAGCCCAGGTATACAGAGGCCTGTGCACACAAGGGAGATTCCCAGGCCCAATGTGCTGGCTGAGGTGCCAGGTGGAAGCACGGTGGCACAGGGTAGTGAGTGCCAACACTCTGGCACAGGGCAGACAGAGGGGACGACGGATGGTTAATGCTGAGGCCTTCTTATCCAGCCGAACAAGGCCCACTTGAGAGCACACATCATTGCATACATCCCCCAACCCCAAGGCACAATCAGAAACATTCCCAGGCAACAGGGGCTGTGCACAGTGGCTGAGATGGCTTTTCCGCCAGCAGGGCTTCAGCCAGGCCTTGACCTCGAGCTCTGCCCCACAGCCCCTGGGACATTGACTGCTTTGGCCATGGCTTTGTGGGACCCAGAAAGAAGAATGGGCAGACAGTGGATGAAAGGAGAGATCTAGTCAGAAAGGGGCCTCTTTTCCCTCACTCTGATGTTTAAAGGGGCAGGGACCACATCCAACATGATATCTGCAGTGTATCTGGCTAAAGGGGTGGACTGGGAAAGCCACAGAGCCCAACTTCCCTGAGCCCTCCAGTCAAAGAATACCCATTGTGACTCCCCGTTCCTTAAAGGGAGAGGAAGGTCAGTTAGGGCTGGGCGACTTGGCAGTCATATCTGTGGGTTGACTAAAACAAGGCAACCCACACATGTCCACACCAGAATCTAGACACCTATCCACTGCACAGAAAGGCTCTGCACTCACAGCATTCTATAGGTATACTGGAGCCACTCCTCGCAGAACTAAGTGTATGTGTGTATATATATATACACACTGTGTGCACTGATGCACTGTGCGCACATTTACTGTAAACATCACACACACACATCACTTTATGTGCAGACCTTGATTGCATGGTGGAAGCCCAGCATTCGGAAGTGCACAGATCTGCACCACTCCCAAGTGCTTATGCCTCTCCCGCGGGGAATTTGTAGGTCAGGTCAGAAAGTGCAGAGTAAAGTACTGGTGTTTGTACAGACCTGGGTAGTAACATAGGAGATGACAGAGAGTGATAGATGACAGCTAGCGAGACAGACAGAGAGCAGGTGGGTGACACCCGCAGGGCCTAGGCCTCCAAAGCTGAAGCCTGCTGCGGATTCTGACAGCCTCCTTTTTGCAGTGAAGAAAGAGGAATAGGTGCGTATGCCCCAACTTGCTTTCTCTATCTTCCTTCAGGCAGGCAGCTTTGGGGATGTTGAGAGAAGGAAGAATTTTAACTCCAGAGGTTTGTCCCATGTCCCCAGACAAGAAGGCATCTGCTTTCTAGTGTCACTAGTGAAGACCCTTCCAGGAATCACTCTCCAGCCATAAATTCTGTTAGGCAATGGGGTAGGGTCAATCCAGACTCTTCACACTGTTGGAGGCAGCCACTTCTTTGGGTTTCAGGCCCAGGCTCTGGGTCAAGTATGTGAGAAGCCGTTTAAAAAACAAAGTTAGGGGACAAAGCCCCTCATCTAGGGACAACATTCTGTACACGAGAACAGAAGCTCAATCTGTGTAGAACCCCAAATTCCTACCACTTGGGTCTCCATTGCCTGAAATGTGTCATCATGAGAAACGTTTTCCAGGGCAGTAAACACATGCAAAGATTCTGACACTGGGTGCCAGTCCACAGAACTTGGAACCTCTCAAGGTTGTCTGGATGCTCTGGTTCTAAGCAAGGGCGCATGTGGGAACCTTCTGCTCCAGGCAAGCCCACACCCTGGGCACGAAAGGCCCCACTTGTGCGCTCAGGTCACCTTTGGGCATGGCCACCTTTGTCCAGCCCGCCTGCATAAACCCCATGGTGCTGCCAGGGATGGGGACAAAAGAAAATCGGAAGTCAAAATTAGTTTGGAAACAGTGCGATATTCCAGGCACGTTTCTCCCTAATCCTCCTTGCTTTGGAAATTGGACTTTCAAGGGAAGGCAAGTTTTCTGAAATTACCTCTTTGGCTCTTCCTTGGGTGCAGGCCAGCCTGGCCCAGAGCAGGAGAGGTGCCACCAGCTATGCCATCACAGGAAACTGTGGGGGCCCTGCTCCGGGGGGCCGGGAGGCCTGAGGCCAGCAGAAACCTGGTTAGCAAAAGGAGGTGATTCTTTTGGTTTTCAGTTTGAAGTGTAAATCGACTCTGAAACATCTTAAGAACTCGAGGGACTCCAGTTGATCCCAAAAGTCGGGAAGAAATTTCAAAGATATAGGTGGAGACCCATAAGGCAAGTCATCCAGTCACACAGACGCGCACACGGTTGGTGAGAAGGGAGTTCATTCTGATTCCAGGCCCTAAACTCCTTAAACTACTCCTTGCTTGCTCTCTCTACCCTCCTCCATGCTCTGGCTACAGTTAACTCCCACCCCCCCAAAAAGTATACAAAACCTGTCAGCTCCGCTCTGGTTGGATGCTTGGATTTGGCGACTTTGTATGTTTCCCCTTAAAAAAATGGCGACAACAACGAAAGACGCCAAACACTCCCCCAGTGACCCACAAGGGCCGCGGCAGGCTACACTTCCTGGGGATGGTGGCCTGGCAGCTCCCGCTGAAGCAACTGGCCCCCTCCTTCTGCACTCTCTTTGCCTTTTCTGTCAGGTTTTGGCTTTGGTTCTTTTCTGAAGGGCCTGTTCCCATTTCCCCCCACCCTCCTCCAGGAAAAAAGCTCAGACCCAGCCTTAAAATTCTGCCCCAGCTCTGGCTGCGTAGCTGGAGTGGAAGGAAGGCCGGATCACTGCACCCCAGGGCTTCGGCTCAGGGGCGGACAAAAACACCAGTCTCGGGGAGAGATAAGAAAATGGAGAATACTGTATTTGCTTTAGAAAGTTTTTACATATAGATAAACACGCAGTTAAGATAACAGTAAAAGCGCCCTACGGGGAGTGAGAGATATCTCCAAAGCAGCTAAGAAATACTTGAAATAGCTTTTGCATAAGAATACTACGGTCTCACCCTCCGCTTTCGCTATCGACGGGGTCCCTCTTCCTAACCCTGCCCTCCAAGCACACCTTGACTGCCAAGTCAGCGCCAGGAACACGGAGTGGGAGGAGAACCCCAAAAAGGAAAGAGACAGGTGAGCGGGAAGGAGGAAGAAGGAAGGAGAGAGAAAGAAAGAAAGGGGGAGGAGAAAAAGCAATATCATATACAGGCAATTTCTACACATATATTACAAACTGGGAAAATGACCGATCATTAAGATATACATAATTCATATAAAATTTTGAAATAAAAATAAAAATCTGTTACAGTCATAACTATTCTTTTTCCACATTTATAACCAGTACCCACACAGGCAGTGACAGAGTGGAGAGAAAAAGGTGCTTACGAAGAAAATGATTGTCTGCTGAACAAAAAACAGAAGATTGCATCTTGTTTGACCAATACTTGGACTTAAAAACAGAGAAAGAAAGAGAGAGAGAGAGGAAGAAAGAGAGAGAGCAACAAAAGGCGAGAAACATTTGCTATTTCCCTCTCCAGGAGTTCTTTTCTTTTTTCTTTTTCTTTTTAAAACAAATTCCGAACAGAGATGGCGGTTTTATTTTTTTCTTTTTGTCTGTTTTGCTTTTGTTGTCTTGTCATCGTAGTGGTGCTTGGTTTTTTTTTGTAGTCGACTCTTTTAAATCGTTTTAAACTAGAGAGAATATTTTCCCAGATACAAATAAATCGTCATGCAGGTGGGGTGCCGGGTCCGTGGGAACCGAAAGGAGAAGCCGTGCTTGTCCTAGAAAGTATACAACTGTCACCTCTTTTATGTTTCTGCCCGAAACATCAGCATTTGTGACTGTCTGTTGGCGTCGCGGTCCTTTGGGGTGGTGTTGGTGGTAGCTGGTAGTTGGGGGCTATTGATGGTTTGCGTTCAATTTATTTTTCTTGGATTTTATATATTTTTGGCTGGGGTAGGAGTGTGTGTGTACTTGTGTGTGTGTGATTGTGCGTCCTGATTTCGGTTTGTTTTGGGGACGGAGGAGGAAGAGAGGGCAAGGAGGAGGGCGCGAATGAGGAGGGGGAGGAGGGCGGCCTTGGGCATCATACATCACATTCCGAGTCGCTGGAGGTTACCGAGAGGATGGAGGTGCCGGTGTCCGCGCGCTCCGTCAGGCTGGACACACTGGTGGTAGGGCTGGCCGCCGTGGACGGCGACTCTGCCGAGCCGTGCGTGGGGCAGCCGGGCTCGGCCAGCGAGCGCATGCCGCTCGGTCCGATGGCCTGGTGCTGGAGCCTGCGGGAGACAGAGAGCGGCGCCTGCCCTGACACAGCGGCTGCGCCACCAGGCTCTGCCAAGCCGCCTACGAGCCCGCGCCGCCAGGAGCGCGGGGCCTGCCGCCCGCGGGGCTCCCCAGCTTCCCCCACTCCGCGCGCCCTTTGCCACCGCCCCCGACTCCGCTCTCTGCGTGCATTCCCCTTAAAAAGGACCCGGCTGCTCCTTGAGCGCCGCAGAGCCTCCCCAGCACGGAACTTGGCTCTCGTGTCCCTCCCCAGGGCTCCCTCGAGCTTCTAAAGGCTTCTCAGTTCGGGGCTGGCCCCTGGGCACACGCAGGGAAAGATGCAGAGACCCGAATGAGCAGAAGGGGAGGGGAAGACAGGGTGTTTCTTCCTCCCCGGTCCCTGGGACTCTTCAGACCGAGCCAGCTGGCCCAGGAGCGGCTCCGTCGCCTCAGTGTCTCCTTCCCCAGGCCCCCCAAACACACTCCGGGAGCTGCGGGCTGCTCACCCACCGCCTCTCCGGGGCAGGGCCGGCTGGCTTTGCTCTCAGGATCCCTGCGCAGAGCGCAGGACCGGGGTAAGAGAAAATGCAGACGCTGGGAGTAGAAAAGTGGGGAAAGACGAGGGAGAGAGAAAGAGGGAAAGGAGAAGGCAGGAGGGGAGCGCAGAGCAGTCTCCTGCTCCCCGTCTCACGGGTCAAACAGCGGCTGCCTGAACCTCTGTCCCTGACTCCCCTCCACAAGGAGGCCTTCCCCTGGCCCTGGGCTCTCCCCCTGTCAGGCGAAAAGTTGCCTCCATAGGCCGGTGAGAGGACTGAAAGCTCAGGCGTGGGCCGCCTAAACCCAAACACACTCACTCACTCACTCCAGCAACTCACACCCAGCCCCCAGCCCCCGAAGCTGTCAGCAGCAGGGGTCCTGCTCCCAGTGTACTTACACCAGGCCTAGCGCCTATCCAGGCGGAGTAGGGACACAGGCTCCCCATTAAGGCTTTCACCTTGATGAACTTCTTCACTTCTCTCTTCCATCCCTGTTCTTTTCTCCTTTCCCCATCTTTCCCTCCAGTTATTTTCTCCCTACTTGCCCCAGGCCCAGCTCAGCTGACGGGTCAACCCCGGTACAACTTGGTGATTCTGTAGCAAATTTGCGAGATATAGAGACTGCTCCTGCTCACTTCACAATTTAGTGGGCCAAGGGGATGTTTCTTGGCTGGGGCAGGAGGGCTAGCGCGCGCAGGATCTCTCCACTCCCAGCCCGGCTCTCCTGCTCCAGGTCATACAACTTGCCATGCTATGGGAAGGAGGCTGGCTGCATGAGGCCATCCGCCTTTTCCCTTTGTGGCAGGGGCCTAGGTTCGGTTTCCTCTCCCTGACATTTGTAGATTCTTCCTCGGGTTTGTGCAATGCATGGAAATAAGGACCAGATGGCAAGGAGTGTTCTGTCCTTCCTTCCCTGTCAGTAGGCTCCTGAGGACCGCCAGGCTGAGGAGGCGTGCTCGGGTGCAGCTGCAGTGCAGGGCTAAGGCTCCCGGGGCCCGGACCAAGGACCGTGGACACTCAGGACCACACATACACACTCTCCACCCTGACCAAAGCCTCTCTCCAGCAAAGCAATCGGTAAAACCACAGCACGCGCCCCTCTTCCGCACGTCTGGGCAAGAGGAAACTTTGTCCAACTGGCCAGGGGGTCGCGGCTTCTCGCACACTCAGCAGCCGATGGCACCCTGCCCCACCCGCCCCCATGTCAACCCCTCTCCCCCTCCCGGGGTCCGGAGACGGTAGCCAGGCCGCGGGCCCTGTCACTGACCTGTTCTTGGCTGCCGCGGCACGGTCGCGCTGCCTCCGGTTCTTAAACCAGTTGCCTACTTGTGTGGGAGTGAGGCCGGTGGCCTGCGCCAGTTCGCGTTTCTTGCTGGGATTGGGGTAGGGGTCCTGCAGGTACCACTCCCGCAGCAGACTCCGAGTCCGCTCCTTGAAGCAATGCGTCTTCTGCTCGCCGTCCCATATGGTGCGCGGCAGCGGGAACTTCTTGCGCACGCGGTACTTGTCCACCGGGCCAAGTGGGCGGCCGCGCAGCTTCTCGGCCTCCTGGTAGTGCGCCTCGAGCCACATGGCCTGCAGCTTGCCGTGAGACTCCTTGGTGAACTTGTGGTTCTCCAGGATGTGGTAGAGGTCACGGAAGTTGCCCGTGTGGAAGGCGACCACAGCGCGCGCGCGCAGGATCGACTCGTGCTTGTTGATGGCCTCGCACGCCCCGGGGGCCACGGGCAGCGACCAGAGGAAGCGGCCCAGCCGCTCGATGTCGCCCGTCTCCTCCAGCGTCTCACAGACGCTGGCCACCTGCTCCGGCGAGAAGTTGAGGGTGGGCAGCTGGAACATGGACAACTCTTCCGGGGGGGCCCTGGAGCCGCCGCCGCCGCCGCCGCCGCCGCCTGCTCCGCCAGCACCGCCGCCGCCCGCACAGTTGCCGCCGCCGCTGCCGCCCGCGCCGCCGCCGCCGCCCGCACCGGTCCCGCCGCTGCTACTTGCCAGAAGTAGGGAGCGGTGGTGAGAATCGGCGAAGTTTGGCAACAAGAAGTGGGAGGAATAGAGGTCTAGGGGGGAGCGGAATACCATGGACTGACCTGAGAGGAGAGAAAATTCAGGGAGAGGAAGAGAGAGGGGAGGAAGAGGAGGAGAGGGGCGATGAGGACCAGGAGGAGGGAGAGGAGAGGGGGGAGGAGGAGAAGGAAAGGAGGGGGGAGCAGGAGGAGGAGGAGGAGGAGGGGTAGGAGGAAGGGCGTAAGGGACACCCACACCCTACACACATCCACACACACACACACCCGCGCAGCCACATAGAGAGGGAGGAAGGAGAGCGGCCCGGTGCGCGCGCGCAGAGAGCGAACCCGAGACAGAGAGAGGGAGAGGGAGAGAGAGAGCGAGAGCCAACCACCGCCGAGTCAAGATTCAGCGATTCCACAGCAATCGCCCTAATGACAACAGCCTCATAATATCTCCCCTAAATCCACAGTGAGTGCAGCATTGAAACATTTTGTTTCGCTTTTCTATTGGTCTGCGGCATGTCGTTGTGGCGTTGCCACGGCAACCGCTGCCAATCACTGTCAGCCCTGCCAATCAATACCGAGAACGTAAGGACGGTTTTACCACTTAGCCAGAAGGGGGGGAGGGAGGGGGAGAAGGAGCGGAGGGAAAGAGGGAGAAGGAGAAAGGGAATTTTAAAAAATCTTTGCAACTCTTAATCTTGCCACTTTCTCTCTCTCTCTCTCTCTCTCTGTCTCTCTCTCTCTCTGTCTCTCTCTCTCTCTCTCTCTCTCTCTCTCTCTCTCTCTCTCTCTCTCTCTCCTTTCTTCGCTGTCTCTGAGTTCCCTTCTTTCTTCTTCCTCAAAGAAGTTGATCCAGAAATTCAAAGACCTATGGGTATAGAGTTGTTGAATGGGATGAGCAATTAAAAGGGGCATTTTGTTGGGAGGTGATTTTGTTGGGAGGTGAGAGACTACATATGCTGCATGAAGGCCGAGGGCCAGCCAACAGGGCACGGTTTGCACATGGTGTGCGCGTCGGGCAGCCTCTTTCTGCCTATGTGAGCACTAATAGTGGCGAGGAAGAAAGAAGAGATGAGATCATGGGGCCCACCGCCAGCCGACCCCGGTCTGGCAGGTTGCTGTGCCCGGGGATCTCCGATTTCGGGGGGCATCGGGTGCTGGGAGCCGGAGCCCAGGACCCAGGGGATAGGAAGCCGCCCTGGCGTCCCCCTTCCCGGATCAACGGCCACATTTACCCCAACTTTCTCTACACTGCATCCAGCTTCTCTTTACTCTGCCCCAGTCAAGGAAACTTGATTTGCCATATTGCCCTGCATTTCAAAACAGCAGTAGAAATAACAGGACACTTCTTTCCATCTTAAAAAGCAGCCTGCCTCTTTGTTCCCCCCCCAGTCTTCAGCTGCTTCTCCTAGAAGCTGAGAAGCCTGGGAACCCTCTGCCCCCACGACAAGCCCACTACCCCCGACCCCCAGGAGCACTGGGCCTGCCTACCAGCCCCAGAAGGGCACTCAAACTTTGGAGGCTGCCCCAAAGAAGCATAGAGGCCTGCAAATTGCTTGCTTGTTCACATTGTAAAGAAAAAATAATAAAAGTCTAATTTCTCTAAGGAAAGCCCAAAACAGACCCCAAGAGGCCCACAGAATGGAGATAGCTGTCCCTCTCTCTGGCCACTGCAGGCCGCAGGCCGTGAAGGAGTATTTATTCTAAGGTATGTCGCTTTCAAGAAGATGTAATCAGCATCTTGAGCCGGGCCTCCCTTTGTGAGGCTTCTGTAACTATGGGAGTGTGATTTACGCAGATTTGTCGAGGTCAGAGACGTCTTTCTCCTGCGCGGTGTATATTTAGACAGGACTCGGTTTGGCGTTAGAAAGTATATATTTTGAATGAGTTCACACACGGTAGCCAACAATGCCCACATTGTCGGCCCGTGGACAACGTGTATTGAAACGCAGCGTCCAGACTTCAACTAATCTGCCCTCAATAAAGCTGAAATAATTATCCTAAGCTGCCTTTCCAGAAGAAAAATCATTGAGGAATTCAAAACTTTTTTTTTTTTTAAAGATCTTTTCTACATTCCGATGCAGACCTGGGGGCGAGGCTCCGCGTCTACACCGCTTTGGAGGTCTCAGTGAGGCAGGAGAGAAAGAGAGATGGAGAAAGAATTTTAAATGTGAAACCTAACGCGACCGGGGCTGCCAGGGGCTTAGACCCTAACCCCCGAGCTCGGCGTTCCTTGCGCCTTGACCCCCGCAGCGCCAGGCCTGCAGGCGCGGAAAGCGAAAGCCGGGTGGGGAGTTTCCGCAGGGGGCTGGAGGCTCTGGGCTGGGCCAGGGGGCAGACAGCGGCCCACTCAGCCCTAGGCAGCCGACGATCACTGGTCCTAAACCCGCTGACGGAGGCCGGGAAACATTCGCTCAAAAGGAAGACCGGCCAAGGCCTACTTGGGGTGACTTCTCCCCTCCATATAGCTGCCTCCCGGCCAATGCATCCTTTCCCGCTCAGCTTCGAAGCTCTGGCGGTCGTTCATTGCGCCCAGAAAGAGCCTTGAGGTTGGGACACAAAAACAGACACTTCATCTTTTCTTCCCGATCCCTTTCTCTCGTAGGGGAAGGATTATAGGCTGAGGGGTGGGAGGAGGAAGGGGCAGGAGGAGGAAGCGGGGGAGGAAGGAATGAAAAAGGGGAGGGGAGTGGGTATTGTGCCGCGTGTGGGGGGAGAATTCCTACGGGTGGGTTTCCGAATATTGTGTTCAACTTTTTGAAAGCAGCTCGTGACCCCGAAACTGCATCCCCTGGAGCCGAGGACCCAGGCGCCGGGCGGGCGGGTGTACCCACCCAGTCCCCTCCCCGTCCCCGCAACACCCGCCTGCGGGTGGGGGAGACACGGTCTCTCCCCGCCGCTGTGCTGCTGGCCCCGGAGGGAGGCTGGGCAGGTGCCGCGGGCTCTGCCGAAAGCGCTGAAATCGAAAACCATCGTCACTCAGGGAGAATTAAGGCAAGTGGGGCTGAGACTCTGCTCGGCAACACCCTTTCCCCAGCGTCGGCTGGGATTCCTGCCGACCCGCCGCACCAAGCCTGCTCCAGTGGCGGCAGCGGCTTACAGAGCGCCAAGCAGGGCGGAGGGCGGCGGCAGAGCGCGCAGCTTTGTGCGCTGGGACAGCGCCGGGCGTCGCCGGGCGGGAGGGCAGCCCAGGCTGTCAGAGCCTCCCGGTAAAGCCCAGCTCCGCGCCGCCCACCGAGCCCACCTCGCTGTCCAGTTGCCACCAACGCCTCTCTGCTCCGGCCGGACGCACCACACCCGCCACCCGGAGCCCGTAAGTTCAGAGTCCCGAGAGCTAAGGAGGGAGGCAGGGCGGCGGGTCCTCGGCGGGGACACTTGGCCGGGCTCCTAGCGGAACTGGGACCGCAGGCTCGGCAGCGTCTTGGTCTAGGAGTGCAGATCCCAGTGCAGAGCGGGGGCTGGGGTGGGGAGGACCGCTGGGAAGCACCAGAGCTTCCCCTCCCAAATTCGCCTCCCAACAGGCGCTGGGGGGGGGGGTGTTAGAAGCATAAGGTTCTCGGGGTCCGGGCCCTAGGCCTCCTTCCCCTTGCTTTGGGCCCCCGTGGCGTTGGGCAGGGCGACTACGGGGTGACGAACCTGGGGGACCGCTGAAGGCGGAGGCGTAGGGGGCGCCTGCACCCTGGGACTCTCAAAGCGGGGAGATCGGATGGGCACGTCAGCCCGCGGGCCTTAGCTCTCCCACACCCTCTCACTGCTCACCCTCCGAGATCTGGCACTTGGCGCAAGTATAGGCCGAGGTCACAAAATTGTCACCATGGTCCCCGCTATATCCTGGCCCAAATGACCTGAAGGACAGCGTACAGGTGATGCGAGGAGAAAGGGCGTTCGGGCTGCAGAGTGTCTTTCTCTAGCAGGACCTACTGGCCATTTATTTACAAATGTCAGCATCAACTCCAGCATTCACGACTCCACCAGGAGAGGAGCCTGAGAGACTCCCACTCTCTCCTTGTTTGGCGTTACCAGGAAAGCCAAGAACTCTGCCAACCTCCAGAGGGGGGGACCCGAGGGCTGGGGCAGCTGCATCCGCTCGGCCTCGCTCAGCTCGGTGAGGCTAGTTTGTCCCGAGGGGCAACGCCCCTTCCGGCCCCCAGGACGGCGCGAGGCGGGGGCCGGCCCAGTGACCAGAGGTCTGGGTTTCCCCACAAGCTACGAACTGAGGCGCTTGGAGCGGGCAGCCGAGGAGGGCGCAGGGGAGCGCAGCACGCAGGCGGGGAGGCCGCGAAGCTCTTCAAGGACCCCGATTACTTTCCTTTGAATGAAAAACAACAACAACAACAACAACTGCTCCCCCTCCCACACGCCCCCCGCCTCCTGCCTTAGCCTCGGGGGACCCGCGCTCCAACAATTGTCGCCTGGGACAGTAAACACAGCTCAGTTGCCTCAACTTTCTCCGCACATAAAAGTTCCCGGCGTGCGGGGAAATTTGAATATTTGATCAGCCCCTTTGAGTGACCCTCATTAGCCTGGCGCCCTGCTAAGGCCTCGCCACTGCAAGAAAGCTGCTGGGCCCGGCATTTGTATGCCTTGTTAGCGCCGCTTAATGAAGCCGCCCCAACGGCTCAAAGGCGGCCTCCGGGGCTGGCGGCGCGCACCTCCCGGCACCCCGCTCTGCCTAATGAGTCCCGCCGCCTCCTGAAGGCCCCTCCGCCCCCCACATCCTCAAACAAGAGGAGTTTGGCTCTGTCTTGGGCCACCGCACTTCTCACCGCCAGGCCCAGGGCTGTGGGCACAAACCCCGCCCAGCGGACAGAGGTGGGAGTCATGGAGGATGGGAGCCATACAGATTGGGGACTGGGTTGTGGCCTCAGGTTGTAGCCCAAAAGGAGCACGGCCAAACCTACCCCAAGAAGGCCAATTCAAATCAGTTAGTCACCCCAGTTCCTTAAAGACACATCTGACCTAATATTAGGGTGGCAGAGGGCAGACGCCCAAGGGAGGGTCAGCTTTCCATCTTCCTTCCTCCGCAAGTTCCTTTGGTCTCCACTGCGCACGGGGCTACCTACTTCTTTGCAGGGAGCCCCTTCTGACAGCCAGAACTGACGTGCTAAGGCTTGGATGTGAGAAGGGGTGGGCACGTTCAACTCCTCAAGCGTCATTGTCCCCACCATCCACAGACCCAAACATAGTCAAATGTTATGACAGTTGGCATCAGGGCAGGCAAGGTACCACTGGCTACCCTGCCCACCCCCTAAGAGAGCCATGACCTCTCTGGTCTCTCTTTAATCATGCTTCCAGTCTTCAGGAGGCCTGAAGAAAACTTCTAGGCAGGGCCACCCTGTACAGGACTAACTGGATGCTAGGATGAGACCAGGACTAAAACAGGCCTGAGGGAGAGGAAGAGAAACATCAGTCACTCTGGGAAGAAGGGTGGGGGGCAAAGCCATCACTACTTCCCCATTAACCAATGGGATTAAGAAACCCTATTAGAAATTGTGCTTCAGTCCTCTGAAAAAGTAGACTTTCTTGCCTCTGCCGCCTCTCCTGATGCCCTTTTCCCAGGATAGTTGTCTCTCAAGGTCCCTCCTTGTTGACCCAACTCGGGCTTTTAAGGGTTACTTTTGGCGGGATTAGTGCACAGGGCTTAGGAAGCATGTTGCTCTCAGAGCCATGCTCTGGGCCTCCTGGAGATGGGAGCACCCCCATTTGCCCACAACCCCTCAGATACACAGCAGGCTGTCCAGGTTGGTAACCTTGGGACACCATTCCAGGGCAGCCACCTTTAGAAATGAGTGGCACCCAACCAGTCCTCACCCTCTGCCAAAAGGCCTGGTAGTCCCCTGGGTTAGCAGAGCCTTTTAAATCCATCTGATCTTCTCTTCTCTTTCTTTCCCCCAGTTCAACTGGCATGCCCCACCCCATTTACCATCCCACCCCCATCCCCATATTTAAGCCCAAACTGATGATCTTTAGGGCTCATCTCTGTGCTGAGCAAGGTGGTGCCCCAGCCTTGACCAATCTAAGGGGCAAAGGTAGGAGAGGGGAAGCAAGGGGTGGATGCTATCGGAGAGAAAGGGGACCTGAGGCGGAAGGTAAAAACTCAGCTCTGTGGCCCCAGAGCCAGGCCCAACTGCTCAGGGGAGGAGGGGAGGGGAGGGGGCTAGGAGTCCGCGGGCAACGGTCGGGGCATCGGCGTGGGGGGCTTGATCCACAGGAGAAGGGCGGGAGGCGGGGGTCGGGGGAGCGCGCAGGGCGCGGGGGGGCGGGATGCGGCTCTTTAAGAGCCACACGGTTGGCAGGAGAAGCGCGCGGCCCGGTGCTGGTAGAGCAATGACCCGAAGGGGATTTAGAGAGAAGGGAGCAGGCATGCTCTGGGGGCTTTGTCGGGGGCGACCAGAGAGGCCGAGGCACAAGAATAAGGAGCGACCGCGTCTTGAAAGGCCGCACGGAGGCGGCGGCGCTGCTGCTCTTGACTTCTGAGCACGTCTTAGAAAGCCTGCCCCGGCTTAAGCCCAACTGCCTGTGCTGGGCCCTGATCGCCGAGTCCGCGGGTTCCCAGCCTCCGGCCTCCGAGCCCAGGAGGTGTGGGATAAGGGGCGCTCTGGGGTGACGGGAGAGCTGGCAAAGTTGCTTTTGGCTCTACAGCCGCCTGACCCTAGCGCAGAGCTGCGAGCCTGACCCGCCACACCCCGCATGGCCAGAGAAAGAATTTTCTGTTTCCAACTTCGGCTTTTGGTTTTGTGTGTCCACCTCGCACAGCTCCGCAGCCGGCCGGCCCCAAAGGGAGTCTCAACAGGTGGCCGGGTAAGTCATTTAAAAATTCGGGTTATATCGTCAGCCCCTCCCCTCCCAGTTTTCTCCCCGGCTGCCTTGCATTGCCTGTGCTCCTCGCGCCTGCACGGGCGGGAGGAGGAAGTGCGGGGGGTGGGGTCGGGGGTGAGCGGCGCCCTCTCCCAGGGTGTCCTCGGGCTCCTGGTCCCTGCTCAGGACCGCGGGCCGGCGGCCCCTGCGAAGCTCTACCCAGTACCCCCGGGTCGCGATCGCCCTGAACTCCGTTGTGGGCCCTGGTACTCTAGGGTGTGTGTGGGGGGGAGGGGGAGCGTCGGTTGCAGGAAAAGGGGCGGGGAACTGTTTGGCCGGGCGGCTTTTGTATGGGGGTTATCGCAGAAACCCAGTATCACACGCTGTCTTAGGAGAGACCGGGATCCCGCCGGGGGAGCCCGCACTAGCTGTACAACAGCCCGCAGAAGCGCGTTGCAGCCGCCGGCGGTGGGGATAGGGTGGTGGAGACGGAGGGGACGCGAAGTGGGAGGAGGGGTAAACAGAGAAAGGCAAAGGCAAGAAATCCTGGGCGTCCGAGTGAAAAGTCGGAAAATGTCCTCAGAGCGCGCAGGAAATAGGCGCGCTCGCTCGCGGGCTCTCTCTCTCTCTCTCTCTCTCTCTCTCTCTCTCTCTCTCTCTCTCTCACACACACACACACACACACACACACACACAGGCACGCACTCATACCCACCCCAACACAAGTAGCCCATGCACACGCTCCTGGCAGTGCGGGTCGCAAGCCCCCGCGCCCAAGCGAAGCCACAGTGGAGCCACCCTCCTTCTTCTCCCTCCCCGGCTCTCAGAGCGCTTCCTCCAGATCACCGGTGCCCCGAGAATGACTGGGGGAGCTGGGAGGGCCCCCAGGGCTGGGGCGCGGGGAGGATCTTACCTGCAGAAAGGTAAGGGAAGCCAGGAGCAGGGAGCAGCAGCGGATAAATATTCATTAGGAAGTGTAAGTGTCTCCTTTTAAACCGCGCGGCGCGCGCTCTCGCTCCTCTCTCTCTTTCCCTCCCTCTCGCTGTTCTCCTGTGAGACTCTTTTCCCCTCTCTCCCAGTCCCCCCCACCCCTACCCCACCCCCTTTCCTGCGAAATACCTGGTGGATCCCAGTCTAGCTAACTTGTTCGGAGGCCTGAGCATGAGGCAGCCTCTACAGCTGTTTGCCCTCGCTCTTGGGGCGCGCGTTCCCCATCCGCCTTCCCTCCGGTCGCCCAGCCCGCACGCCCTCCTAAATTACTACACCATTAGCTTTATTTTCCTGTGCGGGGTGGGGTGGGGTGGGGGAGGAGGTGGTGGTGCTGGTGGTAACCGCGCAGCCCGACGCACCTCCGCAAAGCGGGCCAAGAGCCGGTTGGAGGCTGCCCCAGCTTCATCCCCACCCCACATCCCCACCAAGTCTGATTTCTCCCCGATCCTCTTTCCATCTCCACCTCCACCCTGTACCAACCCAACTTCACCATCGCTCTCCACGCCCTCCCCCCGCCGCAGCCAATCCGGATACCCAGCCAGAGCGACACTGAGATGCCAGGTGTGTGGGTACAACGCGCTGAGGTTGTGGGGTAGCCATTGGAGTGCCCCTTTCCCGCGTATGTTTTCTAGCTTGACCCTGAGTGGGCACCTGGGCAGCTTGGGCTGAGGACCAGAGCGCCGCAGCGCACATGAAGGGCATCACCCCGCCACGCCTCAGGGCCCCTGGGCCTTGGCTCTTTGGCTTGGCCTGGGAGGCCGCACGGAAGGTGGGAAAGAAGTGGCCTCACTTTGTGGCAATGCGCAAGAGAGACAGACGGACCCACCCACCTACTGACAATGGCCTTTTACGAACAAACTGACCTGAAGTTAGCAGCAAGCCTTCATCTTTCTCTCTCACGCTTCGAGAAAACACTCCCACAGGATTCCAGGAGCTCACAAGTCTCGGCACCATCCCTCTGAGAACCGTTTCCAGCCGCAGGCGAGCACGTGCACACCCCACCCCCAACCCCTCACCCGGAGGCCCCAGCCCCGGAGGCCTTCCCTGGTACCGTCTGGGGAGACTAGAAGGCGGCAAGGCGGCTCCGGGGGGAGGGAGACAGCGTAAAACCTAGGACGACCGTGGCCACCATTCTTGGTACTCTTCCTTGTCGCTCCAGGTCCCTAGGCCACTCCAAAGGCTCTAAGGGATGGTGTGGCCCCACGGTGCTTGGGGGTGACCTGGACGCGCACTCCCGCAGCCCGCCGAGCTCCGCTCGCTCAGGCGGGGGCGGGAGGAGGGGCCGGGGGGCGGGCCCAGGCCAGTTCCCAGTTACAAATACCGCTGCTCACCGGAATCTGAGCCGAGTTTCGCCCGCAAACACGCACGTCACTGGCCTGGAGGCACCGCGACCTCCTCAGTTCGGTGCTACACCTTCCCCAGGCTCCCGGGGGCGACGTTTGGTTGCCTGGGAGGGAGTAGTGCCGTCGCGAATCTCCAGGCGACCTCGCGACGTCCTCTTCCCCCATTTGGCCTGGTCTGGCCGGGCCAAAATCCACCCTGAGAGGTCCCAGAGGCTATTTGCACTCTTCTGGAAGGGAGCAAGGTGCAGGAACGTAGCAGTGTCTCCCTCCTCCTGGAAGGTTAAGAAGCTGGGCAGATGAAAGTGTAGGAGAGGTCTAGAGGGCCTTGGGGTAGGGAATCTTGTTAACCTTGCACCCCACCTAAAACTCCGAGTCTGCATTTGCACATCTCCCCGGAATGCAGACTCCGGAGGCACGTATGTAGCACACGACCGAGCCCAGGCTTAAGCTATCACCTAACTGTACACGAAGCGTCCATGCAATTGTACGCGAGTACACATGGGAGCATTAGAAGAACATTAACAGCAGAATTTGAGGAAAAAGGAAGTGTCTACAGACCGAATTATTCGAATGCACGGGTGCATAGCCAGTGGTCCAGACGCAGACAAAAGCCGCACGACGCGTGGGAGTGACCCCAGACACAGCGGCAGATGTACAGGAAGCCACACACAGGGCGAGTGGGCCGAGCGACGAAGCAGGCCTCCAGGACCTGGGCTTCCTGCTGGAAGGACTTGGTTCCTGAGAGGGCAACTTTGTTGAGCCGACTGGGTGAGAGACTTCAGGTCAAGCCCTGGAGATGAGACAGAGCACCTCATCCACCCCAAAGCCGACCTTTTCAACTTCCTCTCGTTTGGGCTGGAGACGCCCAGAAGAGGGCATTTTGACAGGGGTTATTTGTTAGTATTAGGAGATAGCGTTCTGAAGCAGCCTGGTGTGGAGAGCATAGATACACCCACTCGATACTGTGAGATTCGTAAATCCGAATGGGAACGTTCAGCTCTAACCAGGAGCGGGAGGGCCCTTATTTTGTCCCTGTCACTCTCTTATCCTAAATTTAGTCGTCAAAAAGAATCTTAGCTCAGCTCCACACCCTCCTGCCCTCACTTCCATTCCAGTCCCCTTTATAGCAAATAGTCTGCAAAAGAACTCTCCAAAGCAAACTGCATGATTTGGTTTATTAAACTCATTTGTGTGTGTGTGTCTGTGAGTGAGAGATATTGAGAAGTTCTCACAGCCCCTATTCTCAAGTCCCACGCAGATCTCACTGACTCCCCTCCAAGCTGGGGAGCTGCGAAGGAGTCCCCGAGTGGTTCTCCCCCAAATGCCGGAAGAAGTGTTCAGGCTTGTTTGTGATTTTAGCTCTGTTTGCCTCTCCAGGCCAGTGAACATTCCATATACTAGCCGCCATGGTTTTCCTGCAGAAGAGGCAGGCACACTGGACGCAATGGTGTCCTTCCTTCCACTTCATCTCCCTTCCTTCCTAACTCTCTCTCTCTCTGAAAATAGAGGATAAGTTTGGGAAGAGTCTTTTAGGCAAAAAAAAAAAAAAAAAAAAAAGGAAGGAAGGAAGAAAGAAAGAGGACTTTCTGGGCCAGCAAGTCGGATGACCATCCTCCAAGGTCTGTCTTGTGAAGAAGAGACAAACCATCTGGAAATCAAGGCAGGAGGGATATGTTTAAGCATAGTAGTTGCCCTAGAAACGGAGGGGGTGTAGGATATGAGCAGGGAAGAATTTCTTTCCTTTTTGGGGCAAACACTGTGTCCTTTTTTTTCTCCCCAAGATACACTTAATTCCTGGAAATTTTAGCAAGAGTGTGTTGTAGCTGTTTTGAACAATAAAGAGTGAAAAATCACTTTAGAATCAATTAATCTTCCTTGAAAGGGCAGTTTCTTCCAAGACTTCTCTCTTTCCTCAGGTTTGTGTTTCTTTATTCCCTAATAAGAGTCCACCTGCTGACACACCTCACAAAGAGACTGCAACAGAAAGGGAAAAGTGAATAAGGAGACCATCACTCCCAAACCGGAAGTATAACTTCCATTCCCTGGAGCTGAGATTCAAGACACAAAATCTCTTTTACCTCGGGGCATTTCTCCCCTCTTTGGGTAGTTTATTTGGAGGCTTTTCAATAATAACAATCAGCTTTTCAGAGTTGGAGACGTTTGCTTTTACTTTACTTGTCAATTCTACAAAATTCTTCAAACGGCTTGTCTGATTTATAAAACTGCATGTACACAGCTAAGCTCCTTGCAACATTTATCACTCAAGCAGAAAAGCAGTTCGTTTTCTCATAGTCCCAAAAGCCCGGGCTACAGTCACTGGAGCGAATTTTAATTTTTTTAATTTTTCAATTAGTTGACATACAATATTATATTGGTTTCAGGTGTACAACATAGTTATTAGACATCAATGTAACTTATGAAGTGATCACCCCAATAATGGAGCGATTTTTTTCTCTGTGTTTCCTAAATGCCCTTGTCACCTCTGTCAGAGCCACATGGCTCAGGGCAAAACCTTGGAGGTTTGTGACTTCTTGAGTGAGGCGCATTGTATTTGTTAGGGTTTTGTGTGTGTGTGGTGAGGAATTCTTAGTGATTACGTGAGTTTTCTTCTCTCTCTCTCTCTCTCTCTCTCTCTCTCTCTCTCTCTCTCTCTCTGTCTCTCTCTCTCTCTCTCCCCCCCTTCCCTTCTCCGGCCCAAAATGAGCCAACTAGAGTATTCCTGAGCAGAAACCCGCGGTCTAGATAGAAGCTAACCATTTCCGCTGCACCCAGCAAAGGGCCGAACAATGTTGTTGTCCGGTCCAGGTCTGGGGCGGGAAAGGGGGAGTATGCGGGTGGGGGAGTTGAAAACCATCACTAACAATAAAATAAAACAACCAGATACCTCTTATACCCCTTTAATCCCTTCCATTAACAGTGTCAATGCGCCGGAGAGGCCGTGTCACCTCCAAAGGTGTCTTCACCCCTGGAGGGCTCAGGCTTCCAGCCACAGCCCAACAGTGGGCCCGCGCGCGCCCGAGAGGAGGTGCTTCGACGGCAAAAATCCCATACATTTTTAACTACAGTGATTACTAAATTAATAGCAGGCACTAAGACAGATGTCAAAACGTCTTGAAAATGTTTATCTGTGAATAATTGAGAAGGTGGTGGGACGCATTATCTGATTGTGTAATGAAATATGTATGAGGAACAGCTGTTTGCAACAGTCGCCTCCCGCCGCCTCCTCAGCCCGGCCCTTCTCTCCCAAGCAGGAGTCGCGGCGAAGTTGGTCGCCCACTGTCGTCCACTTGGGAGCCCGCGCCGCCCCTCCAGGGCTGCTGGCAGAGTCGTGGCTCCAGCGCGTCCCGGAGTCGCCCTGTTTCCGGACGGACATCAGCAGGGAGTCGCCTCCTCCAGCTCGCTCTTGTGGTTTTGGTGGCCGCGGGAGGCTTCACTGCCGGCCGAGCTGCCCTTCGCGCCGTCGGCGCCCGCGTGGCGGCGTGGCCCGCTCGGAGGCCAGGCCCCGCGCTCCGCGGCGCAGTGGGGCGGGCCGGGGTGGCCGCGCGCTGCCGGGGCTCCCGAGAGGGCTTTGTTCGCCGCTCTGGCCACGCTGCGCGCTCCCTTCCAGCCCCCAGGCAGCCCCCGATCCCAGCCCCCGCGCCAGCCCGGCGTGTTTTCTCCGCCTCGCGCGCTCCGCGGGGACACGCGAGCAGCCCTCGGGGCGGCCCAGAAGCGCCGGCCCGGCCAGAAGGGAAGTGAGGGCCGACGGAGCTCTGGAGCCTTTCTGGGGTTCCAGGGCAGGCGTCGCCGGCCGGGCTGCTGGCCTACCCGGGCGTCCGGCCGTGGCGGCCCGCGAAGGCCCACGTCCTGGGCCTGCGCCCCCGCCACCCACTGCTCGCGGGCCCCGGGCCCCAGCCCCAGCCCTGCAGGACAGTGGCGGCGGTGTGCAAGTAGACCAGGTCGCCGTGAGGGGGGCCCATCAGGCTTGAACAGGAGCGGTGACAGCAACCCCGATAAACCCGGGGACCCCGTGCGGGCGGGCTGTCCCCTTTGCCGCATCCCGGGCTCTTCGCGCGGCGGTGGGAACGTGTCCCGCAGCCGGGCCGTGGGCCTGCCCGCGCCCTCCGCCTCTGCGGCCTCCGAGCCCTTCGCCTTCCCGCGCCGGGCTCCGGTCCCGAGTCCCTGGCGCCCAGGAATCGTCCCGCCACCGCCTCCGGCCGCGCTGGCCCTCGGGCGCCGCTGCCCCTGAGCGCTCCGGCGCCGGCAGCGGAGGAGCGGGGTCCAGCTCGGTGAGCGCGGCGCCCGGGCACCGACGGCCTGTGGGTTCCCACCGCTGGCTCGCAGGCGAGATGCACTCGGGCGTTAGTTCTCGAGCGTCCCCCCTTTTACCTAATCCCTTATGTTTTTATTCTAATCCTACACATTACAGTTAATCTGTAATGATACCGCTTCGGAGGAACCTGTTGCATACGAGGCACGGTAATTTGTAACCGTGGAAACTGTTTTAAATAAAGATTGTAACAGTGATGTCAACTGTGTTTGTCCTCCGCGCCGGGAGCGGATGGGGGGCCTGGCAACCCCCGGGAGGAGCGGACAGAGTTTCGCAGAGAAGGGAGCAAGGCGCGTGGGG
Source organism: Rhinolophus hipposideros (assembly GCF_964194185.1). Lineage (NCBI taxonomy): Eukaryota > Metazoa > Chordata > Mammalia > Chiroptera > Rhinolophidae > Rhinolophus > Rhinolophus hipposideros. The sequence continues at coordinate 46,682,146 of NC_138058.1, forward strand.
CAGAGCGGAGCGGGCAGGAGTCCCGCAGCCAGAACCTGTTCCAGTTGCTCCCGTCCGGCGCCTGCTGTCTTTTGGGTTTTTCCTGTGGGAAAATCGCGTGGTCTTAAACCGCGAGGCAAGAAGAGAGAGCAACGGATTGCAAAATTGAGAAAAACTTGGTGAACTTGAGCCACTGTGTATTGCAAATTAGCATACAGCCGGGCCCTGCGCCGCTGGGACGCTGACGCCTTAGAGAGCAGAGAAAGGGCGGCTTGCAGGACCCTTTGGCTGCAAGAAGGCAGAGCTGCCTGTGTCCTGATCACTGCGCCCCGAGCTTCCTTCTCTATTAAACCCACCCGCAACAGCAGCAACCACCACCAAAAACTGTTCTTACACCGGAAAGCAAAATTAAACATAATTGCTTTTATTTATCTATTGCTTTTATATCACTAAAATATTTTTAGTTACACTGTATAAAATAGCATCCACTCTGATTATTACCTGCCATATCTGTTGATCTGCTCCTTGTGTATCCCGCACAGCAATATTAACAATTAAGAAAAAAGCGTATCTTATACATTGTATCTGTCAAGATATGTTACAATTTCCATTAACAAAAAAACATTATTCTTGTTGAAGAAGCTATGAAGCATATCTTTCATGAGCACTTGATTAATAATCATAGTTGTCAAAAAGAATTAGATATGCATAGATTGTAGATGCAAAGGAAATATTAGACGCACAGAATAAAATGTACAGTGCGATTGAAGCATAACTATTTTTCTTTTTAAAATAAATTTTTACTGAGGTGAAAAAAAAAACCTGAGCTATTAAGCTTACTTAAAAGATGGCTTTGTTGGTTTAATTATACTGTAGTTATTTTATAAATATGTTTCAAAGGAAGCTTGCCATATTGCATGTCAATGAGGACTGTAAAGAAAAGCTCACAAAAGCTAATGCATACCAAATACCGAATTTTAGTCATTAGCATTCTTATTTATTACAAACTAAAGGGACCTATTAACAGACAAGAATTTCTATTTAGCTAGCATTACAATGTTTGGTCATTAAAATAAAAGGGCAAAGTATATACATATTTTTTTCCCTTGGAATTATACATTCTTTTTGTCTAGAAGCTTCTGGAGAGACTGGGGGATATTTGTCATTGGGGAAACAAGGTTCTACAGTGAGAATGGGCCAGAGGGCCCAGAATCACTATTTTTAGTTATCGAGCTTAATGCTATTTATTCGGAAGCAAGAACTGTGCTAGGCTGGGATACACAGCGTCCTGAGGGCTGCGTAGTAACCAGTCTATGAGGGGCCCTTTGTCTTTAATTTGTGTCATGTGCATATGCAAATTATCAATTGTTTCTCCTCTGGGGGAGGGAGTGGATAGCAACGGTAATATTGCTTTTGTTTGGATATTAAAATGTCCTTAAATGCGCCCTGGACTGGGGTACTTCTCCCAATGCGGATTCCCCTAGTAGGAAACCCTACCACGACTTTAAATACAAGCGTACTAATTCTAGAAACACTCACATATAGATTTGCATCATTTCAAAACCCTTTCATTAGAGCAAAAGCGGCAATTCTGCTTTCACACCAGAAGTAAATGAATATATAAATATATTTTTCTGAATGCCGATTTGAGAGGGAAAAAACTTTTCAACCATTTTTACATTTAGAAACTTTAAAAATCTATTTTCTTATTAAAATCAAGGCAGACTCCCCTCATCCCCCAATTGAGTAGGAGAACAAGTAAATATTACAGAAACTGAAATGAAACATTTGGAATGATAAAGAAGGGTTATTTTGAATTACGGTAGGTGAGAATTTTTTTAAGTGCCCAACAGGAAGAAAAAAAAAAAGAAAAAGAAAATAAAGCACAGTTTCTTCTGGCCTGACATTTCATTCAGACATGAATGTATCTTAAATCTTTTAAATGCAAAAAGCAGAATGCTGCCTGCTTTGGGGGACTTTTTAAAAAGATTGAAAATTTATAAGAAAGTTTCTTCTTTGAAAGGCCTACATGAAAACAAGAGGTATTAGAAGGAAAGAAGGGAATTCGTGATTTAATAAAGAAAATCTCTCCATCAAAAATAATTAACATTTGCAGATCGCGTGCAAAATCTTAGTTTTCAATACTAAAAGTCGTTGTGTCATGGTGGTGGTGGTGTTGGTGGGGGTAGGTGTTCTCTCCCCTGTGATTACTTGAGCAGAGCTAAAGGAGGGAAAGTGTAATGATTCCTACACTGCCAACTTTTCCTACAGGAAATAAGGAAAGTCAGTGTATTATGAAAAAGCTCAGGTGCCTCAATACTGGCAGTCCTAGGAAGAAAAAAAAGTGAACTCCCTCCATTTTTATTCCATTCTATCTGGACGAGGTGTCAACTCCCAAGTTTCTAAAGCATATTTGATACACAGGTGGGGAAAATTGCTTTTAAAACTTAACTGTATCAAAAAGGGTGACACCAGTAAAGGCCAGATCTACACAATTATTTGGGTAATTTGGCTCCCTTTTTCTCACCCCAAATTAACCAGTCTGATTTTCCCTCCACTACTGAGAGTGCCCAAATTATCTAGATAGGCCACCCACTTGCCTCGCCCTCATCTACGTCTTTCTCCTTCATTGAATGCTGAATACTGCCAATAGCCTAGGAGGAGAAGGCTGTTCTCCATATATTTAAACCAAAGTGGCTTAAATCTCAATGTGAGTGGAAGGACACCCTGTTTCAGTTGCCTTAAATCCCATTTCAAAGAGTGGATTGGGGAGACCATCTACGTGAGGCAGATGCAGAGATAAGTGATATGGAGACCCTTTCCTCAGGGAGCTGATACTTGTTGAAGGCAAAGAACTTACACAGGTTAAGACAGCACAGGACAACGCTATTCTATGGGCACCCTGGAGTGAAGCACACAAGCGGGAAGCATGGGAGAAATCTCAGAAGGCTTCCTGGAAGAAGTGGGGTTTGAGCTGAGCCTTGAAAGTTGAGTATGATTTGAGATGGTGAAGAGAAGAACATACAAGCAAAACTGGTACCTAGTTAAGATATAGTGACAGGTCTGCCATAAGGGAGGCATTTAAAAGGGCTTATATAAATGAATGAACTTATTTAGAAGCCTGATAATAAATTCCTCTAAACAGTTCTCCTTAGGATGGCCTGCCTGCTATGTTAACCTGAAGCGCTCTTATTTTTCTCCCCCTTTGATGTTATATCTTTCCCTCATTCAGGAGAGGGAGCTTGGGTTGAGGTTACTGACATGTCTAGGTCTGACAAAATGATGCCCACTACACCAGAAAGTGAGGGAACGTTCTTACTCAGAGACTTCTCCATGGGCAAATTTTCCCTGTAGTGATATCCTGCTTTCATTCTTGCAAGAATGAGGGATTACTGCAATTCTAAGGAGTTTTGTATTTTTAACAAATTGTCTTGTTATAGTACCAATTTAACGTTTTGTTTGAAACATTCTGAAATACAAAACAGTGACAGGAGGCTTGTTAGGTTTTTATACATAGAGCAGAGTCCACTGAAAATGCCCTCTGCCTTAGAAACAAGGAAACTTGGTAGTGTCACTAATTAGTGGGTGGATAAAGTGGCTCACCCAACCCAGCTTTACTCTCATCCGAGAGGCAGGGACAATATTGGCTACCCTGTCTATATGAAGAGACTTTTGTTTATGTTCATTAAAGATAAAACAGTAGAAAGCTAGATTTTTACATAGCTATGGTCGCCAGCTAGTGCAGGATTCTGGTGGTATTAACCAATTATGAACTGTTTTTTTTCTCTTGGAAACAGATGATTATTAGTTTGAGCTTTAAGATGCACATTTTAAAATTACAACTGCCAGAAAAATAAATAATAGTGGCAAAATGGGAAATCTACACCCATATTGCCTTTTCTTCAGAATGCATTTTTATGCTTTCTTAGGTCTTTGGATCTGGGACATGCAATCCACATTAGGACTCAGCAGAGATTTGCTCTTAGAAAGGGCCTTAGCTGAGGAAAGCAGTGCCAGATTGAATTATGGATCCTGCCCCAAACAGGACATCTCAAATCTCCATCCTCCCTCCAGAATCTCCTCCATTTTGCCCTCACCTCCACCTCTGCTCCAGAAATCTGGCTTTCTTATGCTTCTTTTTTTCTTTTTTTCTAAACAAGTCACTGTTTCTTCCTAAACTAAGCGTGAAAGTCAACAAGTTGAGGGCAATTCAATTTCAATAATAAACAGATGTCTTTTGAGTTCCTGAGACCCAAATAAAGGCCCTTCCATGGGAAGCACCTAATTCAAAAGGAGGAAACACCAAGGATTATGAAAGAGTCTGCAATGAGTGTGGCTGCAGAGGAGCCAAACTTCCACCTCCCCTCCTCCCTGTATTGTCATTCCGAGTTCATCTGAGGGAAGCTGGCTTTCCCAAGAGCCCATCTTTTCCTGGTTGTACAATGTTTTCAGTTCTACCATATGCAGGCTAAACATATGGTGGGACAGTGTGAAGAGGGAAGCCTGTCTATTAGCACATTCAGGGGCAGAGTGTGGGATACATGTTCAATAAAGAGCTTCTTATGTGGGAGCCTGCTACCACAGCGTCTCCAGTGAAAGCTGAACTAACCTCAGTTTGTGTGGGCAATGTGCTCGTGCGCGTGTGCGAGGCCAGACGAATTCAAGCTACTCTGACAGTCTCTTGGTGTAAAGGAGGAAAAAAGTATTGGATGACCTTGTGTGTATGTGATGAGGAGAAGGAGCCCCGAGAGATTAGAAAATGAAGAGGGGCTGGAATTTTATTTTAATTGGTCTCACATTTCCCGGGAGAACTTTTCTGATAATAGGATCTATCCCATTTACATCTCTGCAGCAAAGCTTGGAGAATTACCACACTGAGGAGGAAGAGAGGACAATGTCGACCCAAGCGAATTCTGAAGAAAACCTGGCCCTAGCTTCCAGAAATCCTAATTGTAGGCAACGTTTTGGCCCAGTCTCCAAGAATAAAACAGAAGCTGAATCCATTACTCAAATTTTCAAATTAACCAGAGGACACATTGAAAAGCCGTTTCTTGAGTGAGAGTGAAAACCTGGTTCAAAGGTGATATGTTGGGTCTTCTCTTGACAGGACATATGAGGGCTATATCCTGGAATCTTGAGGCCCAGGTCACGTCTTCAGCTACTCCTGGATCATACTGCAAGGGACGGTAGAACAGGAGCTGGGAACGGGTCTGCAGAATCAGCAAAAGCAGCAGGGGAAGGGGGCAGGAAGAACCCAGAAAACATGCCTTGGAGACAGTAAGTCTCCACACACACAAGAAGGCACCCACCTGAGACAGAAAGGGTTATTACGTCCTTCCCTGCACCACACCACTGATGTCCTCAGACAGTCTCCAACTCTCTGTAGCAATCTATAGCATGCGTCAGTATGGGTGGAAAAGCTCCTTCTATCAAGTTTAACAACTTTCTGGTGTAACTTCTGAGAGGGCTGATTGCTTATTCATGCAGAAGCAAGACGCCCAGTTCATTTTGCCTGGTTTTGCTGGTCTTTGTTGGGTTTGGGGCGCTGTTACGGTAGCTGCAAATGGCTTCTCAAGTGACATTTGCTGACATTCAGTGAAGTACATTTATCAGTATTCACCAGCTCACCTCTACACATGCAATCCATTTTGTTTTGTTCTTCATAGTAACCTCCTTTCCAACAGCCATGCCCTGAACATGATAAATGGCAAGGTGGCATATTTCTCAAGCTGCACTCAAATGTCACTGTGAAAAATCTTTAATGGACTAAGTGTAGCTCTTCACGTTACAACTTGTCAGGTACTGAGAAATTCTAGAGTTTCTCCTTAATCCACAAGTCTTTGGAACCACACATCTGCAAGCAGAGACTAATTATAAGCTACACCAGTCAGCCCTGGCAAGCAAACACCAAGGAGAAAACATCTGATATCAGCTAATGCTTTTTTTATTATTATTCTCATTCCATTTTTGCTACTTCCTTTCCTACTCAGAGAATATGCCAGGTCTGAGCAATCTGTTACTCTCCTTAAGTGGGTGACAGCCCCCACCAGCCCCCCATGCAGGTTTGTAATCCACTTGTACCCTCAGCTTTCTCCATAATAGCTTTACTCTTCTCCAAGTCTCAAAATCACTAGGACTTCACCGCCCCCCCTGCTCCCTGAAAAAAACCAAATACCATGATTCTGAGCCATAATTCCTGGATCCTAATGTTGGCCATAACGGGGTAGCTCAGAGGCATTTGAGATGTCTGGCTAGAAGAGTCCTTTCTCCTGTCTCTCTAGCCATCCCTTGTCAGAGTGCATGGCCCTCCTTCCAGAGGGCTGAGAGTTTCACGTCACCACCTAAACGTCCTGCTGTTTTCCTCCCCTGCCTGGGTGCTTGTCCACCATCATCATGAAGCTCTCAGGGGAGGTGCCTACAATCACTCACTCACCCCTGAACATGGCTTGCTCACTCAGTTCTCTTCTTCCAAGTGGTTTCTATTCCCTGGTGTGTGCTCAAGGGGAAATCAGCTCTCGTCCATCCTCAGGGGAGAATCTGTTGATTTGCATGTGTCTGAAATGTGTTCTCAAAGAGCATCATCATCAATTTACACTGATTTTTACAATCAATGTTTGAAGGTCAAAGGGGTTGGGACAGGGGGTAACCTGATGCCAACAAAAACAACCTGGTATTACACCAAACTGTGCCAGCCAAGTTCATCTTTGGCCAGATGCTAAAGATTGAGATGTCATTGTTTTACTCCTGGTTCAAAAAAGCCCTACCCATACTCGAATCTTGACATCTGCTTTTAGACCCTTTGTCTGTGTACCAACAGGCTCTCCTGTTTTTCCCCAAACTTTGTCCTTAGCTTTTCTTCTCCCTTGGGTTTGGCTTCCTGTCTCTTGTGTTGAGTAACTGTCCCCTTTGGCTCTTAGCCCTCAGGACAACCCCCAAGTACAGGTTTTGGCCACATAGAGGCTCAAAAATTTAATAGTCTAAAAATACACAATTTCTAAATATCTCTACTTGTACGTTTTTGTGTTTATTGTGTCTCCGTTTTTAGTTCTTTTTGAAATCTTCCTCTTACGCCAGATCTGGGCTAACAACTTTGCTTTTTCTCACACCTTAGTTAGGCTAAGGAAGGGCAATCAGTGGTGCCTCCAGCAGCCAGGTATGGTCGGGCAGAAAGAGTGTAGGCATCTGCGAAATGTGGGCCCAGTGAGGGTGAAGGGCAGAGGACCCAGGTAACTAAACTACCTGGAGATGGCATGCATACCGGACTGACTCAGGCCCTGGTATGGCCAGACTGATCACTCTTAGCAGGCAAAGGCTTATGACAGAAGAAGAGAAATGTGTCGGTTGTCCATGTAATTTGAGCAGGGCAGACCATCAAACCAGATAGGAGAGGGGGAAAATGTATTATAACTTTGGAACCCACTAAAAAGCCAAGTACAGGATTGGAAGTGATTTTTGAAGGCAATGGCTATGTATTTATCTGCATGGATGTTTTGTGCATTCCTGTAAGCTGTTTTGGATATAGAGGGCAAAATATAAGAGATAGGTACATCCTGTTTTCATTATTAGCTATTCAATAATGAAAATTAATGTTTCATTAATTTTAAAAAAAAGCTTGAGACGTTCTTTCCAAAATCAGTGGAGATTCCATTATGTCTCATCTGATGATGAAATATCTGGGTTGGGTGTTGGACTTCAGATGACACCTGAGTATCCTGGAATGAGGTGTGTGTGTGTGTGTGTGTGTGTGTGTGTGTGTGTGTGTGTATGTACATGTGGGAAGTGGATTCTGGAAGGATGAGGAGTAGAGATGAGAGGGGGCACCTTTCAGAACGCAGGAAACTATAAGGATGCCTGGCATCCAGTTTTTCTCACCCAACAAATAAAACAGCCTTCATTTTAATCTATAATTATAGTCTGCACATAATAATTAATACAAAATTGCTTTGTAGACATTCTCATAAATTCTAGATATTCTTCCTTTTATTTAACTATTTCAGAACACATTTAACTATTAGGAGGAGTTTCACGAAGTCCTATGGTTGGGTGCGTTCTCTGTATGGTGAAATCATCCATTACAAATAGAGCAAGGTTTGCTGCCTCTTGTCACCCTCCAATGGTATGTCCTGGCTAAGGCTGACATCAGCACTCTGAACCCAGGACCTCTCTATCCACCCTCGAATGCAGAGAACAGCACAAGCAAAGGCCAGGAGGTGTGCAGATGTCCAAAGAAGGTATTTTACAGCCCCTGTCTGCAGTGAGGGACATGGGAGGGGCTATATCCACAGGAGCAGCAAATACCATGAGGGTCTTTGCCGGTTTCTGACCCTTCCACAGAGGGTGGTGGAGTCTGATGGGGGTTGGGGGCACTCACACAGGAGCCTGTGCTGATCGGTCCCATCAATAACCACCTGCTTCAACACAATCAAATGAACCAAATCACCACCATCACAGATTCCTCCCTTGAATCTTATGACTCCTTCCAGAAACCGTCCCATTGACCTGCTTCTCTGACATAAAACAATCCCAAAGAGCTAAAGATGTTGTCCAGTCTGTTTCCTGTTCCCACTCCTTCAATGAGTGCTGTTCTCAAGGATGTGCCAGTCACACAGGCCTTCTATTTTGGAACATGACAACCCCCCCCATCCTTCCACCTTAATGCCTTTGCATAGGCTCCTCTCTCTGCCTGGAGTGCTCTTTCCTTACATTTCCAGAGTTGGCTCCTTCCTGTTGAATTGTTCAAATGGCACCTTCTTAGGCTTTTTCAGAGGAACCCATCTAACTTGGCTCCTAAGGTCACTCCATCACATCAGCCTGTTTTATTGTCTTCACGGCACGTCGCTTCTTTGGAAATGATCATCTTTTATTTGTTAACTTGTTTATTTCCCATGTCCTTCATCTAGAATGCAAGCCCGTGGAAGCAAGGACCTCACCTGTCTTCTTTACTGCTATATCCTTAGCATCTAGAACTGCCTTGCTCTGTTAGTGGGTGCCCAATAATTATTTGTTAATCAAATTAGCCTTTACAGAAGAACTCTTCGACTCAAGAACACACGAGGTAAGAATCTGTCTACAGGGATAACTAGGAACTTCTTCAGCCCTCCACCAGGAAGCCCTAGGGACACCATAAAAATACACAGGGCTCAACAGTAGACTAAATCAGAATGTTCAAGGATGAGTCCGGACTTTCATGCTGAACAAGCATCCCAGGCAATTCATACGCAGCTGGCCGGTATGGGTGATCAGTGGCAGCTGCAAGCCACTGAACTAAGCATCAATCATTTGTTCCACAAAGAATCACTGGAAAAATCTGTGGTACACAGCTCAGTGTGGGACTCAAAGAATGTCCTGGTGACAAGCAAGAGAAACTCAGTGAAACAGCATCATTAAAATGATGGGGACTTTTGGTTAAGGACACAAGATTATCTCAGGAAGCCAAGTAGCAGAAGGAGTAGTTGCCTTGGAAAAGTCTGGGGTCACCTGTGGAAGAGGCACCAGAACAGAGGTGGCCATTCTCTCCCTCACTTTCACCTCATTCGCTCTTGCCTCTGCTGAGTTCACGCCTCTGCTGAGTGGTGTTCTCTGCTTCTTTGTGCACTTGGTGGACCAAGGTGCCCTCAGTCCTAGGACTTCAACTTCCTCACTTGGGATGATTAGCAGACCCCTACTTGTCTATCACCCAACTCCAAACTCCCTGGAGGGAGAGTCTCTTTTTCTCATTGGGTCAGAAGTTGACCCAGGGGACTGATCCCTTATGTGGTGGGGACCTATTCTCAGAAGAGAAAGTTGTGGATTAGTGTACAATAAATTTGGAATGAATAGCTAGCACTGGGGTGTGGAGTCTTTAGCTTATATCTTCCATGGGATGGAGATGCCAGAATTTATCAGCTTTCTTTCCTGGGGATGGGCCTCAGGGAAGTGGAAATAACTACGAAGGCATTGATTGTCTAACGGAGGGTACGAAGGATGCCATGAGAGTTGAAAAGACTGCACTACCCTTCTGTGGGTTTCACGAGGCATGGAGACAAGACAGGCAAGACATTTGGGCAGCTATATGTCATGAGAGCCATTTGAACTTGAGGTGAGAACAGAAGGTCCTTGGGCGACTGAATCTACATGGCCTGGTAATTGCTTAGTAAGTTCACAGATGACTTTAACAGAATTGAGGACCCAGGAACCCTCTCTGGAAGCCTTTTCCTCATGGCCCTGGGAGATTCCCTTGTCTATCTGTTTGAAAGCTCATGCACACTGTTTTCTTCTTCTTCTCATTCCTAGAAGATCAACTGGCCAGGCCTGGGGGGTCAAGGGAATGAAGGGTACATAATTCAGATCTAGGCAACAGGGATCCATAGGTCTGCAATCAGAAGCTTTGAGGACCAGGACTTTTTTGGGGGGGAGCTTCACAGGACCCAGTCATTTAACCTGAAGGACCCACCTTCCAGCATCCTCTCCTTAGAACTCCCCTTTCCAGTGAATCAGATTTCAGCTTCATTTTTCCAATTCACTAGCTGAGTTAGGGTTATTGGGCAGGGAATCAAACACCCAGACAGGGGCTTGGTTCTGCCTCAGACAATGGTAGGGTTTATGAAAGCAATGGAAAGAATTCCTCGTGGGGTTTGGGCCTGGTCAGTCCACTGGGCTAGGGACAAACAAGCCAGGTTGGCTCATGGCTTGGGAGCAAGGCTGTGGGAGTAGTGCTGTCATACTCCTGAGGGTCAAGCCATAGGATAAAATGTTTCAAGCCCCAATTGTTGGTCCTCTCCCAAAGCAAGAACCAAGCAGTAGTCCTTCCCTACTTCTCCATCCGTCTCAGAACAAGAGAAATCACTGGCAGAGTAAAACAGAATTAAGAGACTTCGTTTCTAGTTCTAGCTCATTCATTGCATCACTCAATCATTCAGCAAATAGTCACTGGGTGCTTATTCAGGGGCTAAACTCAGGGGATACACATTGAGAGAAGCAGCACAGTCCCTGCCATGACCTAAAGCACAGGCTCTTCCCAGCCTCAGTTTCCTCGTCTGTAAAATGAAACGGTTGGACTAGATCAATGGTTCTCAGAATTTAGCATGCATTCTAATTACCTGGAGAGATTGTTAAAAGCGTTTGGTTGGCTTTACCCCCAGAATTCCTGATGCAGTAGGCCTGAGAATTTGTCTTTCTAATAAGTGTCTAGGAAATGGTAATGCTGCAAGGCTGGGGACATACTGTGAGAATCACTGGCGTAGGTGATCTCTTAGGCCCCTTTTAGTTGTCACAATCGTGATGTAGATGGTTGGTGGTCACTGGGGTGGCCAAAGCAGAAAGGGATTGTGGAAAGAGCCTGCACCCGGAAAAACCCCATGTTTCCATTTACCCCTGCCCTGCTTAAGGGTAAATAGATCAGAGATAAACCTCAACAGAGCCACTAAAGCATTTGCCTCATTTTTTAAAAACAATGATTAAAAAGTCATTTCTTAACATGGAAGTTCAATCAGATGCTGGAGAAATTATTTCAACTTTCCATAGGGGAAAAAAAATTCTCCACTAAAAAGCTGCAAGGGTATTGATGTCTATTAAATATTTGCTTTTCTCTCTAACCCACACTAGACTGAGTAATTTGTGTTTGGCAGTAACCAGCTGCAATTACATTAGTCAATCCAAAAGCCCAACTTGCTCATACAAAATGCAAACAAATTAGTTAAAATGGCCTAATTAGTGGACTGTAAAAATACAAACTGAGGCTGGCAGCTTGATGCGTGTTAGTCCAAAGCACCGTCTCCCCTCACTGGGAAGTCTGGAGCTAAGGGACCATGGGACTCAGCTGATTGTTCCCAGCTGATTGAAGGTCTTCTCTTGCAACTTCTGATAGCCAATGACCCAGCTGAACCCCAGTGATTTTGCCTTAGGTAACTACATCCTCTGCTGGCCCTGGACAGGGTCTCATCTTTAGCCAAGTAGGTGCAATGGAAGAATGTGGAGTTTGAATCCAGATGAACTTGAGCTTGAATCTCAGCCCCACCAACTCACCAGCTATCACTTTAATCAAGTCACTTAATTTCCTGGAGCCTCTAATTTCCTTTTCAAAAAAGGAAATAATGCACCCTGTGTTGAAAAGTGGTTGTGAGGCTTAGCAATTATATACCTACGTGCTTGTAGTCGTCGCTCTGTAATTAGTTTAGGTCTGGGTTTCCTGTGCGGAATATACCGGAATCAGCATGGCCCTATAGGCCAGGATTCTGATTCAGATTTGGGGTACCCAAGGGCAGTTTTGTAGAGATTGGATAAGTCTGAGCTAACGATCCTCAGGGCATTGACCAAGGTCAAAGATTGAGTTCAGGGTATTGGGATGTAACTCAGACAACTCGTGTGCTGCATCCCAAGGGGCTAGAGGCTGTCGCCTTATAGATGCATGGGGCACGGAATCAGAGAACTGGAAAAGACCTCAGACCTCATGCAGTCTAAGAGTTCAAGCCCTCAGTGTACATCACAATTTCCTGGGGGAGCTTATAAAAAATGCTGGACACTACCCCCCAGAGATTCTGATTCAAACAGACTGGGAGGGACCCAGGCACCAGTGTGTTTTAATGCCTCCCCAGGTGATTCTAAATGAAGCCCAGGTTAAGAATCATTCCTCTAACCAAACCCTTTATTTTTATGGAGAAAACAAAAAACCAGCAGACAGTGAAACAAAAATTTAAGAAACAAACAAATAAGCAAAACAATGACAACTCAGAGACTCAGAGAGACTTAAATTATCTAAGGTCACACAGAATTAAATTTTCCTAGTTTCACTCCTTACCCAAATTGTTGGGTCAGACCAGTGGCTCTGATGAGAAGGAACATTTTCAGGATACCCGTAGAGAATCAGGGCTTTCTACCAGGCTCCTCAAGGAGGCTAGACTTTGGTGGCAATCAACATCTTGTATTTTATAACACCTTCATGCCAAAGCACATTTTCAGCTCAGTTATAGTCACAACATCAGCCAGATTGAGACTGGGAGTCCCAGAAAAGTGCTACCATTTGTTTCAAGATCACATAGCCAATCAGTGTGAGACATTAGACTGAGATACCCAGGGGATGGGTGTCAGAGAAATAGAGAGTCCCTGTCAACTCTGGCCACGAGACTTTGTGAATTATGTCAGAATGGTTCCCATCCACCACCAAATTACACACTTATTTGCAGAGGACAAGAGAAATAAGTTTTCCTGAGTGAGTGGAGAGAATTACTGTGCGACCCTTACCTCAGAAAGAGAATTTAACCCTTCAGGGACTCTGTACCTCGTTTATTTTTGTTTCCTGGATTTAATGGGTGCTCTTCTGAATCCTTCTGCCTCTGTTCTAATGGGCTCTGCCCACTCCAGCAGAGTGGGACACCAGGGCACCCAAAGGCCAGACACAGGGAGAATCTAAGAGCTCCTCATACTGAGGAAAAGGGCACCGAGGGTTGGGTCTGACCCCATTCTCCAACTCCAGGCGCCCCTTATATTCATCCTTGCTAGCCCAATTCCCAGAACCAAAATCTTGGAGAACACGAAAATACAGTGTCATCGATGACTGTATGGCTTCAATAATGTCATAAATACTTATATTTGTGCTTCTGTAAGTGCTCTGAGAAGCAATTTGGTCTTGGACATATTTGTCTCTAATTGTGTCACGAATCAAGCTGAGGTTGGATCCCTGGTTTTACTTACCTTCTTAAGTCAGATGTTTAGCTCCTTAGTACTTAGCCTTTATTTCCTCAACTCTGGTAACACTTAAGGTTAAACATGTCCTTCTAAGAGCTGCTTTAGCTGCTTTCCATAATTTTTGAAATATATATTTAATCTTTCAGAATTTTCTAATTTTCCTTCCTAAAGGTCTTCCTCAGGATCTGTTGGTAGAAAAATCATTTTGTCTGAAAATACTTTGAAATGCAATTTTTTTCTAAGTATAGACTTTTAGGTTGCTAAGTACTTTCTTTCAACACAAGCAAGATACTGTTTTACATTGTCTTCTGGCTTCCATCGTTGCTATTGAGAAGCCAGTTGCTACTCCAATGATCATTCCTTTGAAAACAATGTTTTTCCTCAACGAATGCTTTTAAGATTTTTTCTATTAATTGAGATTCACTTCCTCAAATTTTTAACTTGAGACTTTTTAGATCGCTCAGGGAGTATAAATTTGACATGTAAACCCATGGAAGAGCTGGCTTATGGTTATAAATTGTCAAAATAATTCTCCTCTATTTAGGGTCAAAGTTGGATACACGTGCTTTTCTTTTTAATTCCTGCGGTGGGAATAGAGTCTAGGTTATTTCTTATTTATCTTTATATTGAGGTTGCAGCAATTTGGGCTCTCAGTTTTATGCATAGGTGATCTGTACTTTAGTCCCCTCTTTAGGTAAGTGCTAGGCTTTTCCTCCTCTCTCCCTTGCCCTGTGAAGCTATGAAACAAACCAAAGTTTACATGGTTGGGCAAATGACCTCAAGGTTAAGGCCAATTTTAGTGCTACATTTATTTCTCTAAATTGTCACTTTCATCAGGTTTTTGGACTGAATATCCTGCGTTTCTTTCCAGCTCATTAGCATATTTAAAATGTTCTTTTTATTTTATCCAGAATCTATAGTTGTTTTCATTGGGAAGGTTGATCAGCATGTTTAGTCCACTGAATTGTAAAAAATAGACATTTTCTGATCTGAGAAAAACAACTGGTCTCTCTAAATCTCAGTCTCCTCATCTATAAAATCATCTATTTCCTAAGGCTATTAAAGGATCAATTGAGATGCTGTATAAGAAAGATCTTTCAAACTAAAAAATAAAGCAATAGACCAATATTAGATCATTTCACGAATCTGTAAAAGAATGGTTTTTTTTTTTTTTTCATTAAGAAGAGTAAAGAAAGCTAGCATAGGCTATAATCCAGGTCAACATTCATCTAGTCATTCAACAAATGCCAAGCATCTTCTATATGACACTTTTCTAGCATGGGGATTACCTGAGTCAATTATTTCCTGAGGGGTTAAACCCAAGACAAAATTGTGGTTTATTTAAGAATTTTTTTTAAAAAAAGCGGTTTGCTTATATATCCTTTTTCTTTCTTCATGACTGACATAAAACTGACATGTCTTTTCTAGTACATCTCCATTTCCTTTGCTGGCTAAAAAATATTTGTTTCTTTAAGAGCTCTTTTAAAATCCTGATAGCTTCTGGAACTTTTCTCAAGGACTGTTTCCATCTTAAGCTACTCGTCTGCGTCCAGGGGCAGCCCTGTGAGGAGCTAGGCTGTCAGTCTCAACTGAGAATTGGAAAGCCTGGGTTCTAGTTCCCCTCCCCACTACTTGGCTGTTAGCACACCCCTCAGTGCTAAGGACCACACATCCCATCCTTATAAAAAAGGATGCTAATGACAATAGCATTGTGAGGCTCCAGTGAGGTAATGCATATGAAATTACCTTACACTGTCAGGGAAAGGGATTATTATTGTCCAGCATTAGAAATGATTTATTCTCATACCACCCCTCCCCGTACCACTACCATCATGACTAATAATATCCCAGGCCAGAAAAATTTTTGCAGGGAGCATTCTCTTGGAATCCAGGATCTGGGAATGCTCAAAACTGTGTATAATGGTGGGACACGTTCCTGTCTGGCTGCAGGCCCCTGGCTCCAGGCAAGAGTCGCATTCCTGCCGTCTTTGCTGCAGCACCTGAGTCCTTTCCTCTCCCCAGCTGGGCTGCCTCCCAGGAGAGGAGAGCAAGGAGACCTGCTTCCTCTGTGCTGGACGCAGAGTGCCAGAACCGGCTGATCTGCAAAGGGCTGTGGTATCAGGGGTCAGTGTCAGGACGTGCTGACTGCAGAGGACACAGTGACAGGTTGAGCTGGGGCAGTAATTAGACAGTGAGAGCTTCCTCCAGCAAGTTACAATCAATAGGTCTGCTTACCGAGGAAAAAAAGATTAAAGTAAAGCAGATGGTGCAAGATAATAACATCTCCCTCACTTAACTCGCATTTTCACTGGTCGAAGCACTTTCTCCACCATTTTCTCATTTGGCCCACAGCACCTCTATCCTCTGATCCTCCAGTGTGTGTAGCTGTCCAATTTTACGGGCAAGAAGGCTGAGGCACAGAGATGGCAGCTAAGCAGCCTTGCTGTAAGAGCTGGGACACGCATCTCCATTCTCTTTGTGCTAGCCTTCCTATCACTATCTCAGAGAAAATACAAACATATTACGAATTCCCCACATGTTCATTGAGCACCGACTATGTACCAGTCACTGTTCTAAGCATAACGGATACAGCAGTGAACAAAACAGTCCTATTCTCATGGAGGTTCCATTTTAATAAGAGACAATACACAAATAATTGAACAAGATAAGTTCAGACAGCAGTATGTACTATAGACAATATAGAAGAATGATTTGATAGAAAGGAACCAGGGGGGCTAGTTGAACCGGGAAAGAGCTCTCTGAGCAGGTGACTTCTGAGCTGAGACCTGAATATCAAAAAGTTGCTTGAACATCAAGAAGAGGCAGAATAATGAAGGAAGGGAAAAGAGCAAATACAAATATATAGCAAATGAACAGTGCAATGGGCCTGTGGTCTTTCAGGACTGAAGGAGGAGGCTGAGGGAGAGGAAATTCTCTTGTGTAACACAGGGATGCTGGCCTGGAAAATTAGAACTTTCCTCTGGAGCCCTCTTCACATGCTACCAACGTTTCTTTACTCCTGGTCTCAGATTGCCCATCTGTGAAATGGACGCAGTAGTGTCAGTCACTGTTATTGACACCTTCAATTGGAGGCCACAGTGAGGAGTTGTGAAGTGTTAGATAGATGTTATCCAACCACACCAGCAAGAGACTGGTTTAGTGAATATTAAATATTTCCTGTTTTAAACGATGTTACCAAGACAGCTAAAGGGTAAGCCACTCTATCCCACTCAATTGGAATCGATTCAATTGGACTGTTTGCCACATAACACCATCAGCTTCCTAATGCTTCCTTTCAATGACAACACTATTTCTTAACTGTACATGGTATACCCCACTGTAAAGAGCCCTTTGATAGGTCTTATTAGATATCTACTAGATTCTAAGCCCCCTGAAGTCAGGGACCACTTCTTACTCATGTTTATCTATAGATGAAGGGTGTAATAAATGCAGTGGAATTAATATGTGAAATACACAACTTTATCCCCCTCACAATCCATCTCCCCATCCCCTGCTTCCATGTGGGCAGGGTCATTACTAGCATCCTAACGTATCAGATGAGGAAACTGAGGCACAGAGAGTTTGAGAGACTTGCAGTCTCAACCCAGACTCACCTGACTTGTTGGGAAACTTCTCTTGGTACCTATATCCACAGGAGCAGCAGAAGCATTAACCAAATGTTCAGAGGCAGACACAAAAGTAGACACTTCTCTGCTCAAAAAGTCTGAGTCAGGGAACTTGAATCTAGGGATCTAAGTGGAATTGGCTACCGAGAACTTGCAAACCCAGAACTCAGAAGTTCTGTGCAGGAAGGCACTAATGTCATTATTCAGGTTTGGTGTGCAGCTGGGTAACCAGGCCAGAGAGTTACCCGGGCTTGTCAAAGTCACCAGGTAGTGCAGCTATCATCTCCCTTTACAAAAGGTCCCTGGTGGCCAGACGTTGGGGTTTCATGTCATTTGCATGTGGATTGCCTAGATGTCAGTCAGTTGTCGACCCCTGCCATGAAAGTTGCAAGCCCAAGATTTTCTTTAGGGAGGGAGAAACGGAATAATGAAACCAGGTTAGCTGTGTTCATGATGCTGGATAAAATGCAGGCAGTACATTCAGAAAGAAACACATTTGGACATCATGCATTTTATCAAAACACAGACTCCTTTTGAGTCTTTTAAGATAGTTCAGGCGCTGAATAGACACAGAAGCCTGAGGGGAGCCCAGTCTTCAGAGCTCCTGGAAGGCCCTCTCCTGTGCTCTGGTTCTCAGCCTTAGCTAAGAGGATCTGGAGACTTTAAAAAGCATCGCTGCTTAGGTCCTGATTCAATTGTTCTAAGAAGTGGCCTGGACACTGAGATATTTTCAACCTCTGCGGGTGATTCTAAGGGGCAGCTAAGGTTGAGAGCAATGATCTGTAAGAGGCTCTTCCTCATGAGCAAAGGAGGAGGACACTATTTATATCAAAGAGGAGAAAAGTATCGTTTCTGCCATAGCTTGTCCTCTCTGTGCTGAGACAGTCATGTATTCCAAGGTGACCAAATATCCAATTTGCTTTCCCAGGTTTGACACTGAAAGTCCTACTCCCCAGGAAGCCCCTCAATTCCAGCCAAACCAGAAGGCTGATCACCCTACTACCTCCAGCCCCGACCCAGGTTGGCTCAGTTCTTTTGTACAATGGAAGACGGGGGATTTAGAGCCTCTTGGCATGGCATTCAGGAGAGCGGGGAGGAAGCCTCAAAGGGAGAAAAGAGGCAAGTTGGAAGAGGGCTGGTGCCTGCGATCCTTCCAATGGAAGGATTCATGTAAGTCAAAAATGTTTAATATGAATAATTTTTTTCTTTGGAAAACTGAAAAGGTTGCCAAGTTTCACTCTAGGGTTGAAATAATATTAGATACTAGGAAGTCCTAGAGGCTGAAGTGGCCTTGAATGATCCAGTCCCCCCAAGAATCTACACACATTGCGTGAGAGGGCTTGGAACTTGGTGGAATTGGTCTGGTTTGATGCCCTTTCTCCTTAGACCTTGGAGCAAGGTGGCTCCCAGGTGACAGCTGAGTCATACTGGCATCCATCATACACCAAACCTTTTATCGGACACCTTTTATTTGCCAGGCACTGTGCTTGGGCTCATTCTGAGGGTCAATGAAGGTGGTGGGTACAGGCACAAAGGGATCCTGAAGTGACTGCAGAGAAGGTGAAGGGGTTCTTTGAGGTGGGGCTGAGTTGGGGGAAGCTGGACTGGCAGAGATGGGGTGTCTGGAGAAAGGAAACCAGGTTAGCTAGATTCACAGAGGGCGGGACCTTGTTTTACATCATATTATAATGACAAACCATGCCAGCTTGAAAAGCGTCCATTGGCCAGGAGTCTGACATAATTAAATGTTGAAAAATCACTTACAAAATGACCTCACAGTCTCCATCCTGAAGTTGATCAAACAAATGGTTAGAAATAGACAATTTCTTTCTTCTTTTTTTTTTTTTCAGGCCTCCACGCCATCTCAGCCTTGCCATCCCTAAGGTACCGAATCTGAAGTTTGCGATTAGCCTTTGGTGCTCTGATTTTTTAGAGGAAAGGAAAACACCTATTAAAAATGTTCGTTCCGGGCGGATGGTTGCTTCCTGCAGCCTCTGGTGCCAGAGTAATGCATCTAGAATCCCCAGTCCTTGCCCAAATCTCAATGGCTATTAATTAAATTTCTACAAACAGTTTGTTTTATCACCTCAGTTAGCTTGTTGACATATAATAGGTGCTGCTGAGAGGTACAGCTAGTTAATGATTTTCTTTTACATATTGATATTAGTACCTAGAGTGGGAATAGCTCCTCTTCAGAATATGATTACTATTTTTAAATCTTAAGCACAGGAGGGAAATCCATTTCTAGAAATTAAACAAGAAGTTCTGAGAACTTCTATCTTCCGTTCCTATCCAGACACTAATGCATCTCATTTACTTTGTGCTGTTCCCTCGAGTTATCTGTGTCCCACAGGCGACTCTTGCATGTTGCGTGAACTATCTATTGAAAAAAGCTCGAAGTGTGCTTGTAACCGTGCCCTGAGCCAGGATGCAAGGTAGGGAGCAGACCAGAAAAAAATTCATCGTGGTTATATTTCAAGTTGCTTGGCTATTTTAATTCCAAGAGGAAAGAAACCATGTCAGCTAAAGATGGAGCTATAATTAAACTGATACGGCGTTCACTATTGCCTCCCAACCTGCTGACTTGTTTCTTTCCCCCCTTTTTAAGCTACATGAAATCAATTATCCCCGCAAACCAGTGGTAAAGATTGTTTGCCAACCACTTACTCCTGAAGTGAATAAATTATTTGGAATTCAATATTGCTGTGAATAACTCTTCTGATGGAAAGCCCGGTCCGATTCTCTGGGGATGGGTTCAGGAAGGCACACCCGCTGGCCTCTGTCTGGAATGCCAAGGGCAACATCTTACAAATGCTAGGGCAGGGGAGGAGGGCAGGACAAAGCTGGCTTCACCTCCAGAGTGGCTGCCCCTTAACCTGTGTGGCTTTACACATAGTGACAAATGTGTTCCCAGCATACCCTAGAGTGACAGCTGTGGGGAGAAAGGGGGACAAATGTCTTGGTCTGAAAATCCCTCTTACGTGTGGAGGATGCCAGCCACCTGGAGCAGTGATAGGCCGTGTTGCGGACAGGATCTGAAATGGAATTGATGCGATGTCATTTTGGCTCTCCTATAACGTGGTTATCTTTTGCCAAGACTTCACGTCTGATTAGTCTGCTTGGAGGGGCCAGCGGACTTTATCAGCCTCACTTCCCGACACTCCGTCAACTCCAGAAATGTAGTGAAGGAACGTAAGATGAGGTGTCATATCTTCCTATCAAATTCTTTTGTGAGCAGCCCATGAGTCCGGTGCGTCCTTTGGAAAACATTCATAAAGGATGGGAAATGAAGCTTCAGCTCGCTTCAACCTGATGATGTGTTCTGCAACGCCACCTTCCTGGGTTCGTGTCCCCTAGTTGGCTCTGGCCTGTCTCTCCTGCAAGTTCTCTTTGTCAGCCACACTGGTAGGGGGCAGGACAGCGGTGCCAACGGCAAGCACTGCTCCTACCCCCTTGCAGTTCGCAGGAAGGGTGAGGCCTGCTGGAGATGGGCAAGGCTGACCCTACTGATATCTGTGTCTGTGCATGGGGCAATTGTTCAGTAAACTGCTGACAAAATAAATCCTTCCTAGCTGCCACCTCTTTACTAGTTGGGTAATTTTGCCACTCCAGCACCAGGGTCCCTGGCAGGACCTGGACCACACAGGGTTTTCTAGGGGACTGATCCTGCCAAGCTTCCTGGCAAAGGAAGGAGGCTGGCTCCTGTGCCAGGTTTCACACTCTCAAATCCATCCCTCACCCCTGCAGCTGCAATGGCTGTGCCTACAGCAGCTCTGTGACCTTCTCTCATCCTGAAGAGAAAAGATGTGTGACAGCAGCCTTGACCATTAGAAAAGTTATGATGTCCAAGAAATATAAAATTGGCACTGGTTGGTTTTCCCCCCCGGCAAATGCCTTTCCTAACTCATCTCCCACTTCCACCTGCCCTGTAGTCACCAAGTACTTCTATGACACCGCGTCATTCCATCAGGAACAAGATCCTAAACTCATTTATCATGGCTTGTTAGTGACTCAGTGCATGGCCCTTGACCCTAGACAAACTTTGATTTTGAAAGAAGAACTGCAGAGACCAGTGCTTCATCTGAGAAGAATGAGTCTCTCGTGGCAGAATTGCAAGCACTGAAAGGTCTGACATTTTGGGACCCTGGTGAGGTAGTTGCCAGGGTCCCTTGGATCATGTTCTCTCAACATTAGTGTCGTAATTGGGAAAATGGGGATTATAATAACAGGGTTACTCCTTATTCGTGTCACTCCTGTCGCTTATAGGATGTGGTGACTGAGCACATGCAGAAAGGGCCACACAAACTGTCAAGTACATGACATAATACCATAGAAGAGAACGTCGTTTCCCTTAGTGAATAAACTCCAGACCTTCCACAATTGAGACCAGGAAGGAGAACCTGCCAGCTGACCTCGTAACATGAATTCCATCCCACTGAATTCCATGTAGGCCCCAAGGAATGCTTCTGCCCTTCTAGGCTCTGTCCTCGGAGGGAGGGGGAAGAACAATACATTCTCCTTTGTCTCTTCTATCAGACAGAGTTGGGTTGCAGGAGGCAGAGGCTGCTCAGTAGACTTTAAGCAGGAAGGTATTTTTTTTTTTTTTTTTTTTTGCCACGAGGTGTGTTTTATTTTCTTTAATCATACAAATAATTTTCTACAATATCCCAGGGCAGTCCGGAGAATTTGGCAGTCCGATTGGGGGGGGGTCCCCTCAGAGACCCACAAGCCGATGGGATGGGCGCGGAGTGCCTGGGTTCACAGTGCAGCTTTGTCGCGCGTGTCCATCTTGCAGGTGGCTCCTTCTCCACATCACGACTGGAGTCTCCAAGATGACGGGGGTGGGGAGTCCTCCAGGTTCTTAAGAAATTTCACTCCGCTTCTCCTGCTCAATGGTCTCTTTGGTCGGCAGGGTGTTCTTCTCCTGCGTCTCCGTCTTCTTCAGTTTGGCCTTATCGAAGCTGGCGATTTCCCCCATGTCGGGCTTGTCTGCCATTTTCTTAAAACAATCCCTGGCCTTCGCTTCGAGCCGAGATTTCTGGCTACCGCTCCCGTCGCTGCAGCAAGAGACCAAGCAGGAAGGTATTTAACAGAGGGTGCTTATAAACCCATGAGAAGGGCTGCGAGAGCCAGTTCTAGCCTGGCTCCAGGAATGACTTCCAGAACACCACAACAGAACTGACGGTCCAGGGAGCGACCATCAGGAAGGTCGAGCATCAGGAGGCCAGTACTGGAAACAGCCTAACAACTCATCATCGAGGAGTGAGCCAGGAATCAGGGCCACCCTCTAACACATCTGCCTCTCAGCTCCACATGCTGGGATCTGCTGCAGAAAAGCCTAGTATTTCTATGACTGTGCTTGATGGGAGCAACAGCCAAAGGAAGGAAGATGACCCCCACCCCTCACTTCACCTTCCTAACCTCATGGGAACACATATAATTGGCAGAATGTACTTGACACCCAGCACTCCAACTGCAAAGAAATCTATAGCTTTTGGTTTCCCAGCCTTCCCAGTTTGTGAAGGAAGAAACGGGAATGGACGCTGAGTGCCATTCACCATAGAGCTTCATGTTCTACCCGTTAGCACAGCAGAGACAGGAAGGAGCAAGCTGAAGACTTCAGTAAATTGGAAAAGAGGACAAAAGGGAAACAAACATAGAAAGTGTAAGGAATTCAAACAGCCAACCCAGCTGTCTTGTCCACATTCATCCTAGTGTCTTAAGAAAACTTCATTCTAGTCTCAAAGATTAGCACCTCTTTGCAGACGACTTGCCTCAGCCCCCTACATGTGGCCTATTGGACTGTTCTAGGTGACAGGCTCCACTCCAATTCCTTTCACCCACACTGCATTCTTTCCAGTTCATAGTGACAAAGAGACGGAATCCTTCAACTAGGGCTCGTCCTTTGCCCTTATTTCCCCAT
The DNA here is from genome assembly GCF_964194185.1 of Rhinolophus hipposideros. Classification (NCBI taxonomy): domain Eukaryota; kingdom Metazoa; phylum Chordata; class Mammalia; order Chiroptera; family Rhinolophidae; genus Rhinolophus; species Rhinolophus hipposideros. Next base: position 46,705,336 of record NC_138058.1, read on the forward strand.
ATGATAGCTATATTTCTCCCACTGGTATTGGCAACCAGAAGTGACTCATCCTGCGGTAAAACCCAGAGGTAAGTGCATGAAATAGCAGGGATATGTTAGCTAGGATGCTCTGGGTTGCAAGTGGAAAAACCAAGCCAATCAAACTAACTTTAAAAGTGACTTGGATTTATTGCTTCATATAAAGCCCAGAGAGGATGAGCTTTAGAGGCAGTTCGATTAGTGCATTGACCCTATTTCTCTGCATTTCTCTTGGCTTTATCCTTCTCTGTATGTTGGCATGGTTCATAGGCTGGCTTCCCTCATGACCACAAGAAGGCTGCAAAAGCAATGAGTGCAGAATACTCTGCATTCACTCCAGGGAAAAGGGAGGATAGCTTCCCAAAATAACCACTCAAAGGTCTTGAGTTTTTCTCTGACTGAATCACCTTCAAACCAGTCACCGGGGCCTGGTCTAAGTCTGCTGTTCTCTGAATTCCTTATGCTGTGGATGGAATCCATTTCACCCAACCAATTTGTGTGCTAACCACTGGGGAGGGGTGGAATGGGGCTGGGAATACAACCCAATGTCCACATTCCGGGAAAATGACTTTCACCTTGCAGACCTGGGACCCAAGCTACAAACTAACCACACATTGATCCTAAGGTATGAACAGCTGGAGACATGTGCATGGGCCTCAGGGGCAGGAATGCCCATCCGACACCTATGGGTAAGGTTGCTTTTGGGAAGCAGAGTCAAAAGTTGAGCTCACGGGGTTCCTGGATAGTACGTCTCGTAGCCATAATCTGCCAGGCTGAAACACACGTGAAATCAGAACACAGGAAAACAGGTTTCTACATGTGTGCAGCACCCCAACATCCAACTTGACATTTCTTCCCTCTTCACCCAGGAAACAGCATAGAGAAGGTCTGTGTTTGGAACAAGGTGGACGAAGGTTAAACCTTAGCCATGCCACTTAGCAGCTCTGAAACCTTGGTCAAATAACTCGTTTTCTGAGCTTCAGTTTTCTTATCTACAAATGGGGATCATGACACCTAGCTTGTAGGATTATTGTGAAGAATGAACAGATACGGTCAGTGGATACCTGGAAGAGTATCTGTCATGGTGGTATTTCTTAACCATATCGCCCCCCTTGACTCCCAAGGGATCAACGGATCGAGATGGGTATCACCCTGGTAGATCTCATTGCCTGGCTTCTTCTAATGTACCAGGAGCCCCTCTTAGAAATCCAGGGATGAGCTGTTGTTTAGAAGAATAAGGACATCAGTCACAGGTCAGTATTGAAGCCCTATTATGTTTGTGCCTCGTACTATTCAAGGTGCTGTGAGTTGGCCAAAGAATGGGAAATCAATGTTCTTTGTTTTTAAGGAACTCAAGTTGGTTGGCACAATAAGATTTATGCCAATGAGGAGCCAAGGAATCCTGTCTTTGGGCTTCCCTGGCTTTTGGTGCTCTTCTGGAGCAATGTCAAGGTTAGAACTGTCCTGTCCTATAACTCTGCCAAGGATAGTCCCAGTATGTCCCATGAATGCTTCCTTCACTCTGGACAAAACTGTAAAGACTCACTCCTCCCCTCTGGATGAAATTGGGAACATCTACCTGCAGTCCACCTACACCGAGGACAATCATGAATTCAGCACAATTCAATCAAATCCAATCAAACCTACACAATTCAATACAGCACAGTATACTACAACACAAGGAACAACCCAAACTAGAGCAGGTATGTGTGTACACATGTGTGTGCACTTATGTGTGCACAAGAACCTTCTCATGGCTACATGCTTCTTATTTCCTGGGTGATTTTTATTAGCAGAATAAAGCAGAATTAGCACCTTTCTCATCAATAGCTCTTTCCTCCAATGTGCTAGGAAGAAGTTGTAGCTAGGTGAGTCCTCTCTCAGTGGGCCCTGCCAGAGGCTGGCATTCAGGGACCTCTCAGCCTGAATGTCACCAGGCCTTTTGTTTCCCTTTTACAAACTGATCTCTCATCTTTCTATATAGACATTTAAAAAACACTTGACTTTTTACAATACAACACATCATGATTCAAACCCCTTTTTCCCATTAAGACATTATTCTGGGAATGTCTCTGCTATTTTTAGGACCATTGATTTCTTTTTGAATCATTCTGCCTGCGTTGTTCGTGATGCCCTCAGACAATACTTTTGGTCTGACTCTTCTATCGACACCTAGCAGAGGCACCCTGCTGATCAGTTAGCAGACGCAGCCGGAGGGATGGGGCTGGGGAGGAACCTCAGTCCCCCTGGCCCCTCCCCTTCTTCCCCTGCAGGAATTACCATGATAACAATAACGACACCACCGCCCTGCATTTACACGGAACATTGTACTTTTCAAAGAGCATGCACCTTTCAATGAACAAGGCCTGAGACCTTTCAAAGGATGAGAACAGAACAGTGAGCCAGAACAAGTTTTGATTGGGGTAGGAGGTGGGTAACAGGACACGTATCCTGGGCTTTTTTCTTGTCCGTTTTGCACATCTCTTGAGGAAGGGAAATCTATTCTGTTGATCACCTCACTTATTCCCAGGCCTGGTCCTTGTGGTTATAATACTACTCCATACTCCTTGGCCTAAGTGGGGACAAGCACCAACCAACCCTTAATACAGCTAAGAGCCCAGAGTTTCTTAAAAACCCTATCCATTGAAAGCAAGCAATTTCTCTCTTCACTTTCTAGGTAACTTGAATTGCAACCAAATGCAGGGTGTTGAAACAAGACTTGTTCTGGGGGCTGTGGGACAAGGCTTCCATTGGAAGGTAGCTGTGGTATAGTGGAGAGAGAGCTGAACTTGGTGTCAGGCAAGCTGGCTTTAAATCTTGGCTCTGCTACTTACTAGCTGGATGGCAATGGTAAGAGGAAATGGCGATACCCAGTTCTGCTTATAATGAAAACTAACTGACATAACTGAACATAGATGCAGCTGGTAAATGGAAAAGTGACATATAAATGCAAGGTTGCAGCATGAGGCAGAGGAGAGACCTTGGGTCTGTAGGTAGGTACTTCCGGTTTTGAATCCTGGCATTGAAAATTACCAACAGTTTAATCCTGGGCAAGTTACTGAGCCTTTCTGAGCTTTAGTTTCCACATTTGTAAAACGGGACTAACAGAACGGAGAGAAGCAATGTGAGGCTCTGAACCCTGTGACTAGTGCTCAGCAAGTGCTTCCACTACTGCTATTGTGTCTCAAACCATGTTCCAAATTCACTCCTATCTCTAGAAGAGAAGAGCAGGCCATGTCCATAATTCATAATGAAAGATTTTTCACACCAGCTTGTGCTAGGTACCACAGACCAGATAACACAGGTGCACTAAGCAGTCCATCAGCCCGGTGTCCTTGGGAAACTGTTTAGGGTAGAGGCCACAATGAGCTCAATTACTAATAATGATTTAGAAAAAAAGATAAGGACAGAATTGCTAGTGGAAATGAGAGCTTGGCTTCAGGGGGGTTGAAAGTCTCCATAGCATTGACTTTTGCTCCCTGGCTCTCTACCTGCAGCAACTTAGTAAGGGATTTGTTCAGATTTGACCTGCTTATCCGCTGAGAATTTGGGGTCACATTTTAAAGTTCGTTTTGCCAGGCCAGGTGAGTCTTGATGTAAAAAAATGACATTTATCCTGATACTTAAATTGCCCTGAGGCTAATGTAGCACACAAACTCGGATTTTGCGTATGATTATTTGATGCAGTGCACACTTTTCGTGAATGTATGGGGACACAACTGCCTCTAAGAAAAGTTGGTTGTGGTTTCAGAAAAGTAGGATAGAATAGAAGGTAACATGGAAAGTCTTTGAGTGGAATGGTTGCTCCACTACTTATTGCAAAACTAGTGGAATCCAAAGATATTTGCTCCCAATTAGAAATACAGGCATTGCTTGAGTCAAGTGGCCACAAAGAAACATTTCAACTTCAATGGTAAGGTTAAGTGACAGAAATGAGTACTTATGTTATCAAAAAGATATTTAAAAAAAAAGTCATAGGAAATCTATTCATCATAGTCCCAAACTGGAAACAACCCAGATGTCTATCAATAGTAGAAGAGGCAAATTGTGGTATAGTCACGCAGAAGAATATTACAATGCAACGAAAAAGAACAAACTACTGATAAACCCAACCACATATTGTTGAGGGAAAGAAGCCACATACACAAGAGTACATACGATACATAGGATTCCATTTCTACGAAGGTCAAGAACAGGCAAAATGAATCTTTGGTGACAGAGGTTACCTTTTGGTGGTGGTGGAGGGTAGTATTAGCTGGAAGGGTACATGTACATACGGGAAACTTTTGTGGTGCTGAATTATAAATAGCGCCTTTCTGAAAAGTGATTTGGAATACATTTAAAGTAGCCAAACAGTCCCCCTAAATTTGTGGTTTCACATTTCAAAGAAGATTTCACTGTAGCCAAGTAAGCATAGGCTCAGGGAGAAGCCCAGTATTTGTACTAATTTCCATTTAGTCATTAGCCTCCAGAATTCTATCGTATGGAACGTTCATTAACAGGTCGTTGTTGAATGAACAAACAAATGAATGACTGTTTTTCAACTATTTATGACTTTACATCAAAACAAGCCGTTTGCCAGCTGACCCCTGCTTTCTGATTTGATCGATCCCTGGGTCAACCAATATATCAGTGGTTCCGACTCAGTAGGTGAGACACAATCAAAGCCTTCTCACAAGCTAACGTGCTGGAGGCTTCGGATAGATGATGTGAACATTCCAGGCCTTGGTTCTTGACGAGCTGAACTTATTCTGCTCTTTGGACTTGAGGCCTTTGAACTAAAACGTGCCCTTGCAAGATTTCCCGGCTTCCTTGTTTGGACTGGAGAGGAATGAGAAACACGATTCTTATGGTATTTCAGGATCTTGTCTTCCTGTCCAGTTCCTAAAGGAGGAAGTTCAGAGCAGGGCAAGGGTTCATTCCAGTCTCACCATTTACAGGCCATCCGGCCACACCTTTGCCCCGAGCACGTATCCCCCAAGAGTTTATACCCTCCACTAGCCCAAACCCCTTTTTCATTGTCTTTCTAATACTAAGCAGTGCCTGCTTTTCTCTCTCTCTCTCTCTCTCTCTCTCTCTCTCTCTCTCTCTCTCTCTCTCTCTCTCTCTCTCTCTCTCTCTCTCTCTCTCTCTCTCTCTCGCCTTCCAGAAGTATTTTGTAGCCTGGCTTAAAATTTTATCATCTTTTTGAGCACAAACAATTATCACAATAATAAAGGTCTCATGATGATAGTTAATAACACTGTATTGTATAATTGAAATTTGCTAAGAGAGTAGAACTTAAATGTCCTCACACACACACAGAAAGGTAAATATGTGAGGTGATGGATGTGTTAATAAACTCAATGGGGAGAATTGTTTTGTAGCGCATACATACATCAAATCACCCCACCGTACGCTTTAAATATCTTACCATTTTGTCAATTATAACGCAGTAAAGCTGAAAAAGTAAAAAAATAAAGAAATAAAATCTTGGGCATTTGAGTGGATCCTACTATTTTCAAAAGTTTTCTTGTGATCCTACAAAATAGATTACAGCAGTTGTTATTTCCTCCACTTAAAAAAGTGCAAGAAATGGGGCAGCCAGATGGCTCAGTTGGTTGGAGCGTGAACTCTGAACTACAGCGTTGCCGCTTCGATTCCCACATGGGCCAGGGAGCTGTGCCCTCCACAACTGGATTAAAAGACAACAATTTAGAGCTGATGGGCCCTGGAGAAACACACTGTTCCCCAATATTCCCCAATAAAAAAATTTTTTAAAAAGTGCAAAATGGGCTCAGAGAGGTTTGTAGATTTTCTCAAGGTCCCACAGCAGTAATGCAGATGAGCTGAGGCTGGAATCTGGTCCTTCTCATTGTGAGCCCATTCCACCCTCTCTTTGGCTTCCCTCTGCCTGATTCAGTTCACAGCCTCTGACCCTCACCTCTGACCCTCATCTCCCACTTGGAAGACAGAGACTGTGGAAGTAAGAAGGCCCCGAGTCACCAGGGAGGTTTCACGAAGAATAGGCTTTAGCACCTATTAAGGGCCCAACGTGGCCTCTGGGGTATTTTCTGTATCCCCAGGACCTACCACAGAGCTTGAAACAGAGGAGTCCTCAGTAAAAGGGTGCTTAAGTCACTTAGCCTCGGGTGTTGCAAGCTTAGTCCTCTTGAGCATCCAGCAAGTAACAGAACCACAGAGTAGGGAGGATGGATTAGAGACCGGGAGCCTTCCTGGAATTCTCTAATAACAATTACAATTGTTCTTATAATAATAATTACAATTGTTATTATTCATGGAGAGCTTACTGTGTGCCAACAACTTAAAAAGTTTTCCGTGAGTTACCTCAGTAATACAATGATGTTGGGAAATGGGCATTTTCTATCACAGTTTTACAGGTGTGGAACCAAGGCTTGCCCACAGTTGCTCAGGCAGTATATGGGGGGGTTAGGATTCCCACTCAGGCAGTCCAATTCCAGAAACCATGCTCTTAGCCTCCCAGCATGTTCCCCCACAGAGAACCTGTCCCAAGGCCAAGGGGATTCTCAGACAGCCTGATGCTTCTGGGTGCCTTGTTCCGTCGACTGATACCCTGATCCTTAACATGTTCTCCTGCCTTCAGCAGTTGATAACTTTCCTTCCATCCCCTTGTCCATCCTCTCCTTACTTGCTTATTTAATTTTCTCCCTTTATGTTCCCCCTTTCCCTCCTCTCTGTCCTGGTGTTTCCTCTCATCTTTCCAAATGTCTGCCCCATGCCTCTCCCCAACCATCTCTCTCTCTCTCACTTTGCGGCAATGTTGGCACAACCATAAGTCGAAGTAGAAAGTCATCTGGAGGAGAGCTTGGGTGTCCCCAGAGCCATCAGTTTTCTCCCACACAGCTTAAACCAACCAGTCCAGGAGGTCATCCATTCACGTGTAGTGGGCATGCAGTGGTGAGGAGAAGCAGACATTAACTGAATAGCCACACTGCAAATGTAAAATACAACTGGATTGGGACAATTAAGTACAGTGGCACCTCAGCTAGCCTGGAAATAATAATAGTTAGCAAAATCTTAAGCAGGACTTAACCATCTGTCACTGTTGTAGGTGATCTCAGTGTCTCAACTTATTTAATATTCACAATAACCCTCTGAAGTGGATATTATTATTAGTCCCATTTTACAGATGAGGCAACTGTAGCATAAAGAAGTTAACTGATTTGCTCAAAGTCACAAGTTACTCTGTTTCCCCGAAAACAAGACCCCGCTGGACCACCACCTCTAACATGTCTTTTGGAGCAAAAATTAATAGAAGCCTGGGTCTTATCTAATATAAGACCCAGTCTTATATGGAGACTGGGTCTCCATATAAGAAGATTTATATAGAAGACCATAATAGAAGACTGGGACCCAGTCTTATATGATAATAAAATAAGACATACTAGAGCTGATGGTCCGGCTAGGTATTATTTTGGGGGAAACAGGGTAGTAAGTAACAGGATCAGAATTTGAACCCTGCTGGTGGGCCCCAGACCAGAGCCTGTTCTGTCAAGCGCTATGCTATGTTGCTAAGTCAGGGCAGGCTTTCTTGAGGAGGTGACAATGAGGTGAGATATAAGGATAAGTAGAGCTGTGATTGGGCTGCCATAATGAAATACCTTAGACTGAGTGACTTATAAACAACAGAAATTTATGTCTTACAATTTTGGAGGCTGGGAAATCCAAGATCAAGGTGCCAGAAGATTGCGTGTCTGGTGAGGTTCCACTTCTTGATTCACAGAAGGTTATTTTCTCCCTGTGTCCTCTCTTCCACATGGTGGAAGGGGCAAGGGAGCTCTCTGGGGGCTCTTTTATAAGAACACTAATCCCATCCATGAGGGCACTACCCTCATGACCTCATCACCTCCCAAAGACCCCTCTTCCAAATACGTTGGGGAGTAGGTTTCAACACATGAATTTTGGGGAGACATACATTTTCCATCCATAGCAAACTGGATCATAAAATATGCAATAAAATGTTGCCTTTCCCTCATGCCACGTTCATGGTAGATATCACTGACTGATTACAGTACCCCTTTTCTCAGAGTCCTCAAGAAGGTTCTCCAAGAAGCCCCTCCAGATTGAGCAGAATTGGTCCCAGAGTTGAAACTTTCTTGCTCCCCTAGGCTTTGCTAATCTGAAACCAGCAAGCAACCTAAAATCACTGTGATAGCTTTGAACCACCTTCTCTGTGCCAGGAAACCAGCCACCATTGATTAGGCACTTCTTGTATACAGCAATTTGGTTTTCCCAACATGGTAGTTACTTGAGCTACCTGGACTGGGTCCTCATTTTCTGAGAAGAGTGACCAGGAAGGGCAGGGGAACTGGAAGGTCTGTGAGCTTCAAGGGGAGTTGTTTGGGCAATGAACATCACCTGTGGACCTTGCCTCACGCAGAGAAATCATGTGTGATTCATACCCAGCTTCATTGTTGGACCACCTCAGGTTCTGTCCGGGGGTCTTTGGGTCCTCACTGACTCACAGCCAAATAGAAATGATACTGAAAATGGCAGTCATGGCTAGTCCTAAACATCAGCTTCTGAGCAGAGAATTCAAAACATCTGCTCAAGTGCTGACCTCCGCACGACATCCCTCCTCGCATTCCCACCCTGACCAGCTGTTTGTCAGCAGAGCCCAGCTCCCCGTGAAAACCCGGAGCAGAGGGCAATGTGTGTTGGGAAGCGGGGCTGCCGCAGCCCAAACAGGGCCCCCAGAATCGCTGACATCTGAGATGGTTCCTCCATCTTACTTACATCCTCACATTGTAAGTCAAGCACTCACCTTACAGATTGTCTTTTAAAAATACATACACATTTAATGCGGTTATACGTGTATGAATAGATCAGTATGATATAAGTGATATTTAGTAACCGATAATTACTGCGTGCTAGCCATCTGCTATTCCTGAGGGTTCCAAACCCTTTCATAAAAGCAAAATGATACTCCGCAGCCAAATTATATAACATTAACAGAATATTTTATATGGGAAATGCTGTATTTCTTTATTTTTCATTCAACGAAAAATGTACACAGTCAGTAACAAGCCATTTCAGCTGCATATTTATCCAAAACATTTCATAGGCAAAAAAAAAAAAAATCAAGTGAGAAAAATAACAGTTCAGCCACATGAGGGCTAGGAAAAACACATTAGAAAAGGGCTCCTCATTACAATAATAAACCAGGGCCCAATTAAGGCTGCCACATGCAGGGAAAGGACCCGAGGGCGGGTCCATATTTGGCAGGGAAAGCCAGTGCTCAGGAGGTTTTGCCCTTGACTTTGAGAGTGACCCCAGCACCCTAACCAGCATTCCCAGACAGGGGGCTGCCTCAGCTGCCCCACAGGAGACATTAACAGTAGCCACTTTTCAGCCTCACAATCTGGAAAGTACTTCGTCAGTGTAAGCAGACACTGCTTTCCAGGAACGCCTGGGCCCCGGGGTCACAGCCCTGTCACCCTCACTACCCTGGCACTTTCAGTGGGCAAATGCATGAGGAGCAGAGAGGAATGCACAAGCTCTGAGTCCCACAACATGTCCTGAGAAGACACATCTTGCTATTCATGAACCTGGGCTCTGAGCCCCCTAGATGGGGGAGAGACAGGGCACTCCTGGTTAATGGCATTTGCCAAATAAGTATGATATGTGGAGCCCTGGGGGGCAGGAAGGGAGGAGGGAGGGAAGAGCTTGCACCTGGCTCCTGCAGAGGCCACATCCTGCAGAGGGAGAAAAGTGTAGCGCAGTGCTCAGACAGTATTTCCCTTCTCTGAGCCTCAGTTTTCTCATCTGTGAAAAGGGAACATAACTACTTTTACGGCCGTTTGAGGATTAAATGAGATTATATATGCTAAGCACAGTGTCTGGCCCGTAAGAGTCACTTACTAAATGTCTACTATTATTATGATTAAGCCTGTGATCTAGTTGAGTAAATAAAATATAAGTCCATGAACCAGCAGGGTATAATCATGGAACAACGTGGGAATGAGTGCAGAACACTCAAGTACGGACTAAATTTGAGGAGTTGAAAGGTTCACAGAGGGAGGAGGTGAGCAGATGGCAAGTGGGGCTGAACCATGAAGGCTGCTTGGAAGAGGCAATTTCACAGAAGAGCTTCTCTGGTTCAGATCCTACAGGAGGTCAGGTCTTTTGCAGTCCCTGGCAAGGGTAGGGGGCCTTGGGAGGCAAATTTAGCCCTCAGGCCTCGTGCTTACCCCCACGACGCCAGCAGCCAGGTCAACAGTGGGGTCTATTTATGGTAACTTGGGCCCAATAGAATAGTAGAATAGGATTTCTTCCAGGGTGGATAATGGAGAGGGGCAGGGAATTCACAGAGGCACTTAATGTCTCCGTGTCAGCAGTTTACTTCTAATCAGTTTTCTCAGAATTGCTCTGTCCTTGCTTGCAAAAACATCCAATGTCTACCTCCTGACTTCTTAAAGAGGCCATGGCCTTTCTCATACAAATATTAAAGAACTTCCCAAATAACAGAAAATCTATTTTTAATAGTTACACGGCTATTTCCCCTCTCGCATACATATTCACTCAGAGAGGGAGATGGGATAGGGGAGAGAGAGAGAGAGAGAGAGAGAGAGAGAGAGAGAGAGAGAGAGAGAGAGAGAGAGAGGGAGGGAGGGAGGGAGGGAGGGAGGGAGGGAGGGAGGGGGAGAGGGAGAGGGAGAAGAAATGGAGGGAAGGGGACATATCGGAGGAGAGATAAGGACAACAAACGGCAAGACAAGGAAGTGAGTGAGCAGCATTTCTGGCCGAGCACCAACTGCTGCTACCTACCAGAGAAAGCCAGCAGCTGTGTGGCAGGACTGCACCCAGACTGAACGGGGCACCCTGCTGACCCAGCTGCCTTCCACCTCCCACCCTTCTACCTGGAAATTCAGCTCCCCACAGCTGTTGGATCTGAATACCCACATCTGTGTGCCCATTTGTCCAGCCAGCCTGGGTTTGATCATGACTCACCAACTGAGGTTCAGATGCAGGGGCAAATCTATTAGACGATCGGCGCCTCTGGAGATCTCTCTGGTTTGTAAGGCAAGTACAGTAAAAGGGAGCCTATTTTCCTGCAATTTGACATGTGGCTGAAAAGTTCAGTTTAAATTCAGTGTTACACTCCAATGTTATCATAAAGATACTAGCTATTTAAAGGAGCTCTCCTTTTAAGAATAAATAATTTATTTTAGTTTCTCTGGTTCAGGAAGTTGGCATTTAGATTTTGTGAAAATGGGAAACCTGTATGTTGTGTACCTTGTGAACACAGCTAATTAAAACGAGTGCTAGACAAAGGCACTCGTTTTGTCTGTCAAACCGCAGATTTCAAAGGAAACGCTGGAGCCACGCTGGATGCAAAGAGATGGCCTTGGTATTTACTGAGCATTTTCTATATGCTCACCCGATGCAGGAAGTCATGGGGAATATAACAGAAAACAAACTCCACCTGGACAGCCTTGTTTCCTTGTCAATAAAACGAGGAGTTGGATGAAATGACGTGTAACATGATTTCTAACCCTAGAGAGTTTTATGATTCTGTGATGTGATCTATGCCCTAATGGGGCTGAGAAACTTGCTGGGAAAAAGGATAACACACCTTCCAATGAAATAACAATGTCGCAATGACGAGAGGTCAGGGAGGGAGAGGCCATGGGGGTTGGAGATCTAGAACTCTTTGCTTCAGTCTGTGGGACATGGCAGTGTCTTTAATAATGGAGAAAAATCTCCAGAAGACCAGTGGAGAGCTGAGTCAAGGGGAAGGGGACAAGCTTGGTGATGGTAGGGGTTAGAGAGGGTACCTGCCTAATGGGGTTGTTGGAAGAGTAAATGAGTTGGTAGATCAAATGTAGAGTCCAACATAGCACCTGGTGCACAGTAAGCACTCAGCACACACCCAAACACAACTGCTACTGAGTGACTGCCACATTGGATTGTCATCTGCTTACACCACGTGGGTATAACCAGAAGGAGGAGGGAATCTCACAGGAGCTGCTGGAGAGGAATCCACAGGGTGGCTGCCATGATGGACGAGCAGCTCTCAAAGATGGAGAAGGGTGCAGGTCTGGCACCAAGATCCCTCTCCATTTAGTTATTTTTGCATAAAAATGGCTTGCTAAGCCCATGTAAACAGCAGCCCCAAGATCTTGGAGAGCTCTTTAGACAAAATTTGGACTAAATTAACTCTTGGCATGATCAAGAAGATCTCTTATTATTTTGCACATTTTTTGTCTTTATTATTATTAACCAGGAGACAAAATTGCTTATTGAATCATGTGCTTCATGCTATTCTCAAGAGGTCAGTGGGTCCAGCAAAGACTGGATTCCTGAAGATGTCCCTAAACTAAAATGCCAAGAGTTCTCTTTAAATAACTTGCCTGGCCTCTGTGACCAGCTCTCATGAAGTTCTATTTATCTGGATAGAGACCCAGCCAAGGATATTCACTGATATCTCTCTTCTTCGAGTTCCAATTTATACTATTATTAACTGTAGCTATCATTTATTGAGCCTTTACTTTGACTCGGGTACATAAATAGATTACTAAATCAGATTATAAACACCTTACATTAGTCCTATGAGATAGGTTTATTATTATGTCCATTTTACAGATAAGAAAACTGAGGTTCAGAAGGGATAAGCAACTTGCCCAAAGTCACACAGCAGGCAACTGAGACTAAAATCCAGGTCTGTCTGATTCTGATTCTTAATAACTATACTCTCCTAGATGATGAGGCAATTGAAGATCAGGAATAAAAAGGGCATATGAGGCAGGTGGATGAGAAAAAAATGGAAAGGTTTTCAATGCCCCCTTGGAAAGGATAAAGGAAGATAAATGGAGCAAACAGCGCTGTAGAACCACACCCCTTCGGCTTGAGGGTGGCAGGCACATGGGTCAGAGGAGTTGGTACCACATTCTTTGACAAGATGCGTACCGTGGACAGAACTCATATCCCATAATCCTGGGTGTTGAGGGTCCACGTGGAAGTGGAAAAACCCAAACACAGAGCACCCCCAGCCTTTGCTGTCTCAAGCACCCGGATTCATCAGGGTCTTGGGGGAGGGAAGAGAACCTCTACCCCAGGGAATCAAGGCCCCAGACATTGGGGGCTGCTGCCCATGACCATGGCGTAAGAGAATGGAAAAGCACTGGACATTTGGAAGGAGGATAGGTAGAAAATAAAGTCCCTCTTAGGTATGCATTATCGGCAACAAAGCAAAGCAAATTTACAAGCATATTATAGAAACTGTGGGAGAAGGAAATAAAAAAATGTCTCTAGTGTACAAGGAAATTGGACATGGAAATTGCATTCTCCTGCCGGTTATTATTAATTTGAGCTGTGTAAAATGTTATTGATACTGTCTTTGTTACTATCTTCAGACTGCTTTATCTTAGTGATTACACAAATATTCGAAAGGCTCCCAAGGGTTCATTCTCAACCTCCTCGCCCCAATCCTATTTTTCCTCTAACATCTTAAATTTCTTAAACCCCAATCCTCTACACCAGCAGTTTTCTTCATGCCTGGAGAGCCGACTGCATATATGATGCGATCCTGGCAGGCCGAAACTGGGCTTTCCCATCATGAAATCCACACTAGGCTTAGCCTGGAATGGACAAACACTAAGTGCTCAATAAATACCTGCTGTCTGATGAACACTTCTCAGTTTTGCCTCCCCTGGTTGTGTGACAATTCTGAGACTCACACTGGAAGACAGTAGGAGAAGGCAGTTGGGCCCCGTTTCTGCCAAGATGGGGCTCTGAGCAAAGGCCTGTCCCAGTGTGGGGGTGTCTGCAGGTTGGGGAAGAGCCTGCCAAGGATTTGCTTGCCAGGATTTGAAATTTCTGCATTTTCCCTGGGCAGCCAGAGTTGGAGGTGGATGGAGGTGGGGGTGGGGGAAGCCCACCACGGCCAGGACAATGAAAATAAAGAGCAAGCTTGCACGTCCTGGACTAAGCTGACCCCCTGTGAGATACAAAGATGGCTCAGGGCCTGCCTGGGAACAATTCACTTGGTGTGGACCTCAGACTTGGAGGAAAATTGAAGAGCCGAACAATTTCCCATTCATGAAGAAAATGAGGAGGCTGAGTATCTTTTCAATGAGTCAGCTGTAGGCAAAGGGATTTATTTATAATATTATTATTTGGTAGAAAAGAACTTACTATGGCCGAATGTAAAAAGTATTTTTTTGATAAGTTAAAGAGATTAAGAAAAATCAGGCCGATTTTGACAGAGAATGGTGTGTAAACGAGAGGTGTTATCAGTGAGAATCTGGCACCAGCTCCATTTTGTTATGGTGAAAAATATCAGTATTATTTACTAAGAAGATTAGGGTTGAATTGGAAGAGAGGCTGGTTGTTGTGTGCAGATGGAGATAAGATAAGGATTTTACCTTCTCTGCAGAGCCAAATGCAGTGCACACAGCACTGTTATCTCGGGGCTGGCAAGCAGGGGGATATTAAGATGTATGTTGTAATTACCAGTGGCAGGAGCAAATTTCATAGTGACTATTTTAAACCCTAATAAAACGCCGGCCTTTAATTATACAGCTTTGAAATCTTTTTCTCAGTTAATTGCAACGGGGGAAAATAAAATCAACCTCATATTTGAAACTGATTCTCACAGGGAAAGCCCTCCGCCTGGTGCTCCAGCTGCTTCTAAGGGCCACGCTACGGGGCTAGGGGTTGTCTTGGTTCTGAGTTTCCAGGTTCCACTGAACCCCTCCCTCACTGCGTAGCCCCCAACCTTGTACAGGGAGACAGAAGAAGAAAGAATGAAGTCTTTCTGTGTAGCATTTGATACCCCCGAGAAGCCATGTGCTCATTCCTTCTGGGAATAAAGTCTGATTTCTAGAAGCTGGAGGCAGGTGGGCCACAGGGGGGAAGAAAGGAGGGTTCAAGCAGGCCAGAAGGGGTTTCCACTCCACAGAGGCAGCAGGCCCCAAGCAACCGAGGCTAGGGAACTTCGAACCCTACTCTGCCTCCCCACAGGGCATATTGAGGCTGTCATCCATCTTCGTCCACACCTCTCCTACTTTCAGGTTCAGAGATCAAAGTGGGAGTTTCATGTCATTAACTCCTCCCTCTCCTTTGCCCTCCGTTAATAAAAAGAATAATATCACTACTACGTGTAGTTGTCATGGTTGTAATAGCTCCTATACGCGAGGCACTGCCCTAAGTACTTTTTATTCCCGGTAAACTTCCCAACAGGAGGCAGGTATTTCTATGACTTCCATTTTGGTCTATATTTTAGTACTGGGACTGAGGTCCAGAGAAGTAAAGAAACTCGCCCTGGATCACACCCAGAGAGGCCATCCAGGTCCATCTGACCCCAGAGCCCTGCTTGTCATCAACAAGGGCAAGCTCACCTCCATCTGTCTTGTCCTTTTCTTCCTCTCATCAACTCCTGCCTATGACTGTCATCAGATATCTGGACTCCCTGCTCAGAAATGTTAAGGCCCCCTCACTCCCTGCAGGATGACAGTGGAACATCAAGCCGCCCACAGACTCTACTTTCTGGTCTTGACTACATCTCTTCATTCATCATCCACTTCTTCCTCACAGGAAGCGTCACTGGCTGCTGAAAGGAACCACATCTACTGGCCTGGAACCCCCTGGAAGCTTCTCTCCATTCAGCTGTTCTTCAAATCCCAGTGCAAACTGCACTATTGCCTGAAATCCAATCCCTCCCAGCCCCCATGCAAGCCCCCTCTGTGCTCCTGTCATGTCCCGGCTTTGCTGCCACTGTACCCTGGTCACACACACACACACACACACACACACACACACACACACACACACGCCATTCGTCTGAGGCCCTAATAGTGTTTTCTGAACAACAATTTGTCAGTTATCCTTTAGTATATGTGTGTTCTGTCTTACCAGGTGGGTTGTAAACTTACCACTGGCAAGAACTATATGTGAATTTCTTTCATAATCCCAGCCTAGATTTGCCAAAGATGCCTTTGAAGGGAAAGGGGCTAGTCTTGTATCTCGGTTCCATGAGGTGGAAAAACCAAGAGATGGCACAAACTTCACTAGATTGCATCACGTTCTATCCCGTCACTCTAATCTCCTCCTCTGTGAAATGGGGCCAGGAACACACACCCTACAGAGTGCAGTGTGTTGGGCTCCAATGACTATATGGGATGGGAAAGACTTGTTCAGGAAGTACACGAACATGGAGTGTTGGAAAATAATTACCTCCTTCTCCCAGGGGTTGCCAGACCTTTTAAAGTCCATGCTGTTGGCTGGCACCAAAAAGAAAATCTCTCACTCTTTGCCACTGACCCCTGGACCCTGGCCACCATCCATGCTGGGGGTAGGCAAGAGGGAACCATGGTGTGAGCTCTGGAGGAATTGGGGGTATCCTCCCAGAATTTTCCCTGGGTCTGATGTGAGGCAGGGAGAGTGCGGGGCAGAGGAAAGAGCCCAATCAGATACTCAGTTCTTTGTACCATCTCTCTTTCGGGGCGTGGGGTAGAGGCAGGCCCCTCCCCCCCAGAAAGGGCACCAACCTTGCAACGAAGGAAGGGTTTATCAAAGCCAACTAAGGGACCCATTAGTATGCCTGCTGCTGCCAAGCTATTATTCCCTGGAGAAAGTTGCCTTCAGATAGAGCACAGACAGTCAGATATACTGTGTTCCTAAGATCCCTCTCACTGAATTCCCTGACGTGCTCCTAGAGCTGGGCATAAAGAATTTTTATAAAGTAGAGCCTCCTTTTCCATTAAATGACACCTTATCTTCTCAGAGTTAATCTATTTAATTTCTTATTGAACCTCTCTGTGCTTCATAGCTCCAACGTTTCTGTCTGATTCTTAGTGATCCGAAAATAGATACTTACACATACCAGGAACCCCTCCCTTAGAAGGTTTGGAATGACTCTTTCTTACAGAAAGGAAGAATTCGTTGCTTCACAATGGTTGTCACCGTTAATACACACATTTATCAAGGTCTGACTTAATGTACCAATTTGTAAATTTTAATTTTTATTATTGATAACAATAGCTAATGCCAGTGGTTTGTTGTTGTTTTTAAATATGCAAGGCACTGGACTAGAGCTCTTCACATGTGGCTTCATTTAATCTTTATAAAACCCTCTGAGGTAGAGACTATTATTATTCCCATTTTACTGATGAGAAAACAGAGGCCTAGAAAAGTTAAATAACTGGCAGCTGAACACTGAATCCAGTCTCATTCTAAAGCTGTGCTCTTAACCAGTATGTCATACAGTGTCACGTGGGGCCAGCCTGCATTAGTTAGGTAGTCTTTGTGTCTAGTGCACACGCGTACCTGTGTTTGTTTGCAGCAATCCCATGTGCTCCACTCTTGCAGTTCTTGGCCCTCTCAACAACAGTGACCAGGGCTTTGTGATTCCCTGGCTTTGGGAGGTCACAGCCCACTCAGATACAGTGCCTGGAAGCAGCCCTTTACCCAAATACTAGCAGGAGCTGGCCAGCATGCGCTCTTGGTCACAGAGCTCAGAGATTAAATACCGGGCAGGCATCTGTCATGGGCGGCTGCAGCTGGCCCTGGGGTTGCAGCCTTTGTGGGTGCTGGCTGGTGTTGGGGCTCTTACTGTTCCAGAAATGATTAATACTCTGATACTATCTTGATAGCTTTAGGAGACACCCCTCTGTGGACTGGGATGCTACTGGTTGATATAAAATGATATATTTTTTTCAATCTATTTCATGGTGGCAGTAATTCAGACAAGGAAATGTCTTGGCCTACTACTGGAGCTTTATGCTGCTTAGAAAGAAGAGAAAAAAAAAACCCACAGAAAATGATGAAGAGAGTTTTTCAGAGAACTTAATACGTTAGTAACTGGGAGCTTAGAAAATGAATCACTTTCTAAATTTCTGATATTGAACAAATGGTTTTCCCTCCCTCCTGAACAATCATGATTATCTCTCCCTCTTTCCAAAAGCCAGGCAGCCCAAGGGGAGTATGGTGAGATAGAACACACCCAGGGAAAAGTTGAAAATATTACTGTGTTTTTCTGATGTGTTCACCCAGAAGCAGCTCTATTTGTTGGTTTCCTTGAACAATTGTCCATTATTTTTGCAGCCTGCGCTAAAGGGATAGAACACATATTTTGAAGCCATAGACAAAAACCAATTTTTAGATTGTGTTATATCTTTGCTCCTCCCACATTTACAATGTTCTTAAGTTGCTTTGTCCCTAGCTAGAGCACACCAGGACCCAAGTAGTTCTTTAAAAGTCTGGCTACGACGGTGGCCTTTTTCCATGCCATTGCTGCCCTCCCTTGGTTGTACATGACAAATTGAGGCTGTTGGTAATAACAATATTTTAAGGCCTTTCTGAAGCTTCTGATTTTGCAGCAAACATAGACTGCAACCAAGTTGGAGTCACCCATTTGCCAGTGGGAATCTGTGGTCTGATATAAATAGCCAGCAAGTAGCTAGTAGCTGTTGATAGATAGAAGGGTCTGAGGCTTTGAGGGGATTTGGTGACAGGGAAACTGTGATCAGAGAACAAGCTTTAGCATTTACTGTAAATCCTTCTAAAACATTATTTTTATCAAAGTTATATAGGTACAGAGTTGAAAAGTAAAAAATATAATTCTATAAGGCTTATTCCCAACTGCCTTTTCACATTCTCAAGAGGCCACAGTTGCAACTCTTTCAGCAGCTTTTTCTATCATTTACTTCCATTTATCTAAATAACCTGTTTATGCTATTATTTCCACATTTTCCAATTTGGGACACTGTCTGCTAACTTCCTACTAAGGACGAGGAGGTTTGGGATTTCTTACACCTTTTCTCCCTCCACCCCATTCACATTTGCTCGCCCCCCCCCCACCAATATATTCTTGGCCCCCATGCTCACAACAGAGTTATAATTTTTTGATAGGTCAATGTTTAGTGTTTATATTACTATGATTAGGAAAATAATTACTTTGGAGCTACATGTATTCTATGGTTATATTTATTACTTGTACTTTGCTTATTTTCAGTAGAGTAAATAATTCTCTCTTTTCCTTAGTTTGGTATATATTTGTCACTAATTCATCCCTAAATGTTGTAAATCTTCTCTCCATATGTTTAAAATATTAGGAATTTTATCAATTTTATTTTTGCCCTAGACTTCCATCTCACAGCCTCTAGTTTCTTGGTTCAGGTTGGAATGGGTGTTTCCTAGGCTATCGTGCAGTTATTGTCTTGGGATCTTATCGTTATCCCAGTGATTCCCTCAGCTTTTCTCTTGTATTAGATTCCCTGTTTCTGGTATCCAAGGTCTTCCTCTTTTTTGGTTCATTCCTTCAGAAGCTTCACGGTAAAAAAAAAAGATATGTAAGATAAGGGCGGGGGGTGACTTTTCTGAGCTACTATATGAATGAAAATGTCATTCTGAACTTATGCTTCATAGTTTGGCTAGGTATAGAATTGTAGGGTAGAAATAATTTCCCTCCAGCTTTTTAAAGCATTTCTCTACTTTCTGGGATTGCATACTGATTCTGAAAATATTAAACCAACAAAATAATATCAGTGATTATCGTAGTAATAACCTACTGCTAGATTTTAAGAACTGGAGAAAAGTTGAACGGTAGGAGATCACTTTCTGTCAGGTATACAATATTGATTATGACAATAGGAATGGTAGCATTAACTTACTTTCTTTAAACTCCCTTCCTTGCTTAATGACCTACAAAGTCTCTCCCACTCCCCTGTCTGTAGAATCAAAGTCAGTCTTCTCTAAACAGCTATCCAAGCTCCTACCCACCTAATGCCTTTCTAATATGCCTACTCTTGTTCAGTTCAGTAAGCTAGTCTTATTATCCCCTGCTCACTTTTCCTCTCTTCACCAGCTAGGAATTTTCTTCCCTGAAAGTTTCTTTCTTAAAATAAATCCTATACATCTTCAAGGACTATTTCAAAGTTCATCTTCTCCATGAGATCTGGTTACATTGATGTGCCATATACTCTGGATTGGCTCATTCAACCTTCCCTCCAATCTCGTTGTATTTGGAGAGATTAAAAAGATGAAAACTACATTTCTTAATTTTCTTGCAGCTTAGGTTCTAGATTGGAATTCGGTTCTGCCTAATTATATATACTCACATAAGATTTGGAATTGACTTGAGTTGATTTGGAATTTGGATTTGAATTATTCACCATAGCATCTGAAGAAGAAAACGAGTGAGGCCAAAAGTAGAAGCAGAGTTTCCCTACAAGTTAATCCTTAAGGGATCAGTTTGTCAAGGCTGACTAGTTGGGTGAACCAAGATCTGCCTCCTTCATTCATTCGTCACTCAATGCATGTTTCCTGCATGAAGAAAGAATTAATGATTGCTAGAATGCTACTAGAGATCTCAAGGGAAGCTACTCATTACCCCCCACCCCCAGATAAAAAGAAAAAGAAGGGAAACTCCTTCAGGGGTGGCCGAGGAGTTGATGATAGATATAAGGGGTGGATGATTAATTAACCTTGCACATCCCATCCACAGGGTCCCTTGTCCAATTCTTCCTGGCTAGAGGCATTTTTGTTTTGTTCCTTTTGGAAGCAAGTTTCTCTCCCCTCAAACGTCCCTCATTTTATCTGGTGTCCAGTGCACTTCCCACTTGCAAGTGTCATGGGAACATCACTCTATAACAACAACACTTGTGTATTCTCTCAAATTGAGTTGTGTGAAGTCCCGTATTGTTCTCCAGGGAACTCATGCATATCTGACATTATGTCACTTCTGACACAGAGAAGAAAAGGAGGACTCTGTTGAGAGCAATTGACAAGACAAGGACAACATGTTCCCAAGTCAGACAAGTCAATATTACAGCTACTCACAAGGAGTTCTTTGGAAAATGACATAAATCTAAATGTTACCTCAAATCCCATTTGTAAGGCAGCGACAAATATAGGATCAGATATATAAATAAGTGTTTCCAAACTACACGCAGCAATTAATGAAATGGCTACTGACTGACAGTGTGCTCACTAAAAATCATGGGAAAGGAACAGAGGAAAGCAGGAGAACCAGAACCAAAAGCAATAACTAACTTACATTAAAACGCACGAACATGATTGAACATCTGCTATGCGCTGTTTTCAAGTGCATTATCGTACTTAATCCGTATCTTGTGAGTTATATATTATCGACTCCATTTTGCAAAGGAGGAGATAACAGTCAGAGGAGTTAAGTAACTTGTCCAGTGTCTGAACTAAGATTTGAACCCAAGCTGCTTCATTTCAAGTTATGGGCTTGGTTTCCATCTTTGCTCACTTACATGGCTTCCAGAGTATAAATCGGTAGTAAGAACCAGGGAAGGAGCTGGAAGAGGCACCATGTCCACTAATGATTTGAGGATGAGTGTCAAGGAGAAAGGTAAATGGATAAGTATTATTTTTACTGGGAAACGGAGTATCTTATGACCTATGGTCAATTCTTTACTATAGGGACACAGACGGAAGTTAGAGAAGCAGAAGCGTCCTTTAGTTGGAAAGATTCATATGTATTTCTCAGGAGCCTTTTGATCCCGGAAGAGATTCTCTTCCGACTGAAGTGGGTTAGGGAGGCTTCCACAAACTTGGAGGCAGAGGGGTTATCGGTTCCTTTATCCCAGCTCACCCAGGGCACCTCCATTGTAATGAATTGGGTACACTGGTTTTTCCTATACAAAATAGATTAAAAATCAGTATGGCAGGGCACGGCTTTGAATCAATTGTCTCATTAACATTTTTGTCATTCGTGTGCATCCAAACGTCCATTGCAGCATTATTTACATGGCTAAAGTGTGGAGGCAGCCTGAATGTCCATCAATGGATGAATGCATACATACAATGGAATATGGCTCAGCTATAAAAAGGAATGACATCTTGCCATCTACAACAGCATGGATGGACCTGAAGGTTATCGTGCTGAGTAGAGCGTCAGAGAAAGACAGATGCAATGTGATTTCACTTATATGTGGAATTTAAAGAACAAAATAAACAAAAAAACAAAACAGAAACACACTCATAGATACAGAGGACATTTTGGTGGTTGCCAGATGGGAGGGGGTTGGAGGGATGAGTGGAAAAGGGGAAAGGATTGGGAAGTACAGGCTGGTGGTTGTGGAATAGTTATGGGCATGTGGAGTGTGGCATAAGGAATATAGTCATTAGTATTATGGTAGCTATGTGTGGTGTCAGATGTGTGTTAGATGTGTTGGCGTGATCATTTTGTGGGTTATATGGATGTCTGGTTACTGTTCTGTGCACCTGAAACTAGTATAATATTGTACGTCAACTGTAATTGAAAAGGGAAAAATTATTTTAAAAAATTTTTCTGTCGTTTACTGACATATTTATTCAGTCAGTTGGTGAGTATTTATTGAGTTTCAATTCAATACTCGGCTCTGTTCTTAGCCCTGTAACTCATAAAAGAAAAGAAGCTACTTACTCTCTACCTCGAGAAGCTTTCCATCTTAGAGAAAAGACTAGAAACACACAAGTCAGTTAAGGAACAATGCATAGTAGGAATAATCAGATGCTCAAAAGAATGATATGGGCTGTATAAACACTGTATTATGTTTCTTTTTAAAGTAAATGGGATGGTTAAAATGGCATGTTTTACGATATGGATATGTTTTTAACATGCATGGACATACACAGTAAATGGAAACTTGAGGCTTTCATAGAACCTGAGATAAAAATGTTTTATAGAGTCCAAACTGGTATCATTAATCATCCTAAAATCATCAGGGACAATGGCAATCTTAATTCAGAACCCCACCCAACATGATAGCTAACATATTAAAATGCATTCACACCCACACTAAATACATGTGTACATGTTTTCTGTACAAAACATTTTTCGTAAAATGCTTTTTATACTTAAAAAATTTTGCTTTTAAAAGTATTTGTCTAACTCATTTACATCATAAATGACAATTGATTTCTGGTAAATGATACCTACCCAGGAATTTGGGGAAGGATCAAAATCTGATTTATAAATTATCTTCAAATATGATATTTTTATGAATAGTAAATTTAACAATGACAAAAATATGACATTGTAGATGTTGAATCTAGCAAATATTAATTTTGATTTCCAGGTTTTCTTTTAGAATCAAGAGTCAACAAATATGTTGTACATGTGAATGTTGAAAAGACAACATTTAGGCCCTGGGGTTGTTTCCAAGTGCCCAGAAAAATGACCTAGATTTGGTACAGAGAACCAAAATAAAAGGAATGCTCTAATAACAGCATACAGTAATATGAAACGGAAGCTTCCGCTACTCATTTTTCCTCCTCCACTAAGAATCACAGAACATATAAAAAGCACAACTATAAAGGGTACCCACCAGAATTGGTCTTTCACCTCATGTGCTTAGAATTATTTAACTGTGGTGAAACTCAGAAGCAGGGGAATGGACGTCGTGGCCACAGTATAAAGATCCAGGACCCATAAAAAGTGAGGCTACCAGAGAAGGAGGATGTAATATACATGGCTTGGTCATTTCCAAACAGCCTACAGTTTTTAGCAAAGTGATTGGGACCCCTCTCCCAACCTTTGCCCCTCAACTCTCCACAAGTTTTGACATCTGTAAACAGAACCATGTTCTAAACACTAAATTTTAGATGTACCTCAATAGCGCTTTCCAGCTGAAATATATTTAGAATGTCTCACCTTTCTATCTGGTAATTATGGCCCAAATGAATGCCTCCTACTAATCTCTGGAAGGAGGAAGATAGCATGGCTATTCTCCACCAGGGCTGCAAGGCAGACTGTTTCACAGTCCTTTCCATTTACCACAGGCAGGGGACGCAGAGAGAGGGAGGAAGTGGGTGAGGCTTCGAGGCTCAAGGCTACTGTGTGAGCCAGGCTGTGCTGGCCTTGTGGGTTGGCAGTGGGTTGACGTGAGTTGATATAAGAGAGAAATATAGTGCACGGTTCGACCCAGAGGGGGCTGCAGTTAGTTGGGGAGACACATGCAATGATTAAACACAACCACCAATAGGTGAATAAGGAAGTCCTGTATTGTGTGATTAGTCACAGCCACTCATGGAGGAGAGGGATGGAGCCTCCATGGAAATTACAGTAATTGAACCAGGCAGGGTTTGTCCCCTCTCAGGCATGCTTGAGGCTGTTTATCTACCCTGTTGAATCACTCAGCTTTTCCAAGTTTTATCTCTTTATGGACTCTTTCTGCTCTTCCCCCTCCCAGAAATATTGGCAAGCCTCTCTAGTCATTTGTGTGTCTTTACATTATCAAGGCCAGAGGTATATCTTCTCTGATAGATAATGGCCCTCAGTTAAGACTAGCAAAAGCTATTTTGCTTGATGTATTAGTGCCCTATTTTAGAATAATCTTATTCCCTTGATTCTTTAGTATTTACAATTTTTGTAAGTACCGATTATATTTTCTAAGTCAAAGTGGGGTAAAATTAGTGCATTGTATCCTGTTGTTGCTGCTTTCTGGAATAGTCAGTCTTACATATTTGAACAATACCACCCTGGTGTAATTTTAAAAGGTAAGAGCTCAATTCTTTAAAAAACACTTAGACGGGCAGTGTGAGCTCTCTCTGAGGATCCTCACATTAGGAGTGTTTTACATATATCACACAAAAGGAAAATGCGTTCTGAGGGGACTGGGGCTCATCCGAGCTGAGAGCGAGACCCGCTGAATTGTGGTAAATGGGCCCGTTTCTGCCAGCTGCACACTGTCAGCCAGGTGACATTTGAGGCTGTCTTCCATTAACGGGCTTGTGGTTTGGGAAGCGACTGGTCGGGGCATGTAAAATGTCAGGCCCAGTCAGAAGCAGGGACCCTCCTCGGCGTTCCCCAGCTAATAAAGACTATGCATTTACCATGCAGCGGCTGTCAACTCTGTAGCGGCCCTCAAGGGCTTTGGACCTCACTGCTGTGGATTATCTACAACTCCTCCAATAAAGAATTGGTGAGATACAGGAAGCAGTGGCGTTTGGTGTTCTGATAGTTGAGTAGAGGGAGAAATGAGTATGAGCTGGAATAATCAGGGAAGGCTTCCTGCAGGAGTCGGACTTCTGCAGAGCCTGGAAAG
This sequence comes from Rhinolophus hipposideros, assembly GCF_964194185.1. Taxonomy (NCBI): domain Eukaryota; kingdom Metazoa; phylum Chordata; class Mammalia; order Chiroptera; family Rhinolophidae; genus Rhinolophus; species Rhinolophus hipposideros. The sequence continues at coordinate 46,730,373 of NC_138058.1, forward strand.
GTGACCAGGATTTAGATGAGCAGAGCAGAGGACAGAGACAGAACTTGACCATGCACCTGAAATGCTCTGATCTCAAGCGTGGCCTTCATTTGGCTGTGAGAGACCGTCATCCCCTTGGAAACTTCTTAGCTGCCACCTCCCTGTCTGTTGTGTTGGACCGATCACTTACTGAGTGTTCATCCATGGTCACAGACTATGCCTCTCCCCCTTTTGAAATCTTAAATTAAAAAACAAAAAACAAAAAACAACAACAACATAAAAGCGTAGAGGATAATATTTTGAATGCCCAGCTCATCCCCAAATATTGTATTACATCTACTCTGATCTTTTTATAATGAGATGACTTTTACAGAAAACATACTGTTCTATGTTCCTCCCCAGTCCCATCCTCCCCAAAGGCAACCACTATAATGAATTTGGTTTGTATCCAGTAAATGTTTGTATACTTTTTAAGAGTGTGTGTGTTTGTGGTCCTATTCAAAGATTATTTCCCTTTATGTTTTCGTCAGGAAGTGGGTGCTGCAAGTATTAGACTATAAAACGGGGAATTGGCGGAGTGCAGGTGGAAGGATAGAGGAGGCTGGGAAGTTGCGGACCCTTGTTTCAGAACAAATATCCCCCATTTTTCCTTGGGACATAGACCATATGCCTATTGAGGCTGTAGCAGTAGGAAGAAATTCAGAATCTTGGTTTGTTACCTGCTTCTTGTGGCTTTTGATAAAGTCCTACAAGAAAAAGATGGCTAAAAGGAGCCCTAAAGCAGAGAAAAGAGGGAAACTGAGCAACAGAAATGTCAGTGTCTCGTGTCTGTCAAGTTCTCTCCTGACAAGCTGATCTTCAAAATGGTTAGGCCAATTTGCTTTCCCACCAGCATTGTGTGAGAGTTCCTATTTTTCATATCTTTTTCGACAATCGAAATTTATTTTCTGCTAATCTTATGTGTGTAAAATGATCTCTCATTGTGATTTTAATTAGAACTCCTTGATTATACTGACGTTGAACCTTTTAAAATGTGTTTTTAGGCTATTCAGGTTTCTTCGTACATGAATCATGCAGTTTTCTATTTGGTTGTTTGCAGTTCTTTTTTTCTAAATAGTCATCTTCTGATTGTGACATACGATGTAAGTATCTTCTCCCAATATACTGCTTTGCTATTAGTTTATGGTATCTTTTGTTCCACAAAATTTTACATTTTGATGTCACCGTTTTTTTCCAGTCTTTTCCTTTATGATTTCTGTGTGTGTGTATGTGTGTGTGTGTGTGTGTGTCTTCTAAAAAAATCATTCCTTATTTTATGATATAAATGTATTTTCCTCAAATAGCTTTCAAGTTTTATTTTTATTTTAATCTGTGACCTATATTTTAGAGCACTTTTAGGTTCATAGCAAAATTGAGCAGGGATGGGAGGCTGGATGGCTCATTTGGTTAGAGCTTGGTCTCTCAACAACAAGGTTGCCAGTTCAGTTTCCACATGGGATGCTGGGCTGCGCCCCCTGCAACTGAAAATTGAAAACAGCAGCTGGACTTGGAGCTGAGCTGCGCCCTCCACAACTAGATTGGAGGACAATGACTTGGAGCTGATGGGCCTTGGAGAAACACACTGTTCCCCAATAACATTAAAAAATAAATAAATTGAGCAGGGAGTAAATAGAGTTTCCAAATGCCCCCTGTCCCCACACGTGCACAGCTTCCCCCCCACTAACAACACCCCCCACCAGAGTGTACATTTGTTACAACTGATGGACCTACAGTGACACATCATCGTCACCCAGAGTTCACAGTTCACATTCCAGTTACTCTTGCTGTTGTACAGTCTGTGGGTTTGAACAAATGTATAATGACATATCCACCATTATAGTATCATACGGAATAGTTTCTGTGCCCTAAAATCCTCTGTGCTCTGCCTCGATTAATTTCCTGTATCCAATTTCATTGATTTGGGCTCTAATTTTTATTAGTTTTTTTCTTTCTACTTTGGATTTAATTTGCTCTTCTTTCTGTAGCTTCCTAAGGGGGAAGTTTGTTGATTTTAGATCCTTCTCCTTTTCTAATATATGTATTCAATGCTCTAACTTTCTCTCTAAGCACTGCTTTACTGCATCCTGGAAATTTTGATAATTTATATTTTTATTTTCATTTAGTTCAAAATATTTTAAAATTTTCCTTGAGATTCCCCGTCCCCCTACGCATGTGTTACTTAGAAGTGTGCTGTTTAATCTCCACGTATTTTGGGATTTTCTAGCTCTCTTTCTGTTATTGTAGTTAATTCTGTTGTGATCCGAGAGCAGATATTCTATGATTTTTAGTCTTCTAAATTTGTTAAGATGTGGTTTGTAGCCCAGAATGGGGTCTCTTGGTGAGTGCTCCATGTGAGCTTGAGAAGAATGTGCTGTTGTATGATGAAGTAGTCTACAGGTGTCGATTATATTTAGTTGTTTGATAGTGCTGTTGAGTTCGACTACGTCCTCACTGATTTTCTGCCTGCTGGATCTGTCCATTTCTGATAGTGGGGTGTTAAGGTCTCCAGCTATAATACTGAATTCATCTATTTCTCCTTGTAGTTCTATCAGTTTTTTTCTCATGTATTTTGATGCTCCATTGTTAGGTGAATGCACAGTAAGGATTATTACCTTCTTGAAGTATTGATCCTTCATTATTAGGCACTGTCATTCTTTGTTCCTGAAAACTTTCCTTGTTCTGAAGTCTGCTCTGTCTGAAATTAATATAGCTACTCCCACTTTCTTTTGATGAGTGTTAGCTTGGTACATATTTCTCCATCTTTTTACTTTAAATCTATACGTGTCTTTATATTTAAAGGGATTTCTTGTAGACAACATATAGTTGGGTCTTGTTTTTTTATCTACTATGACAATCTCTGTCTTTTAATTGGTATATTTAGACCATTGATGTTTAAGTTTATTAGTGATATAGCTGAATTAATATCTACCATATTTGTTAGTTTTCTATTTTTTGCCCTTGTTCCTATTTTTGTCTTCCACTTTTTTTCTGTATTTTGTGGTTTTAATTGAGCATTTTAGATAATTTCATTTTCTTTCTTCTTTTAGCATATCAGTTATATTTCTTTTTTTAGTGGTTGCCATATAGTTTGCAATTTATACTTAGAACTAATCCAAGTCTGCTTTCAAACAACACTATTCCACTTCATGGATAGTACTAGTACCTTATAATAACAAAATACCCCTAATTTCTCCCTCTTGTCCCTTGTATCATGTAGATTGCTGTCATTCATTTCACTTACATACGTGTACATAAGCATATATACATATATAATCAAATCCATTGTTGCTATTATTATTTTGAACAAACTGTTGTCTGTTAGGTAAATTAAGAATTAGGAAAATAAGTTTTATTTTATCTTTACTTATTCATTCTCCAGTGCTCTTTCTTTTCTTATGTAAACCTGAGTTTCTGACCTATATAATTTTTCTTCTCTCTTGTAGATTGGTACAACTGCTATGGAAGGCAGTGTGGAGGTTCCTCAAAAAATTAAGAATAGAATTACCATACGACCCAGCAATCCCTCTCCTGGGTATATAACCAACAAATCTGAAAACATTTATCCATAAAAATATATGTATTCCAATGTCCATTGCAACTTTTAACATTTCTTTCATGACAGGTCTACTGACAACAAATTCCCTCAATTTTTGTTTGTCTGAGGAAGTCTATTTCTCTTTCACTTTTGAAAGATAATTTTGCAGGGTATAGAATTCTAGGTTGGTGGATTTTGTCTCTCAACATTTTAAATATTGCACTCTACTCTCTTTCTCGCATGGTTTCTGAGAAGTCAGATATAATTCTTATCTTTGCTCCTCTATAGGTAAGGTTTTTTTTTCCTGCTGGCTTCCTTCAGGATTTTTTCTTTATCTTTGATTTTCTGAAGTTTGAATACGGTACACCTACATGTAGTTTTTTTGGCATTTATCCTGACTTGTTCTCTGGGTTTCCTGGATCTGTGGTTTGGTGTCTGACATTAATTTGGGGAAATTTTCAGTCATAATTGCTGCAAATATTGCTTCTATTCCTTTTTTTCTTCTTCTTCTGATATTACCATTACACATATGTTATACATTTTATAGTTGTCCTACAGTTTTCAGATATTCTATTCTTGACTTTTTGTTTTTTGTTTTTTGCTTTTCAGTTTGGAAGTTTCTATTGTTGTATCTTCAAGTGCAGAGATTCTTTCCTCAACTGTGTCCAATATACTAATGAACTCATTAATGGCATTCTTCATTTCTGTTGCAGTGTTGTTGATCTCTAGCATTTTTTCTTGACTCTTTCTTATAATTTCCATCTCTTTGCTTACATTACCCATCTGCTCTTGCATGTTGCCTACTTTTTCCATTAAAATCCTTAGCATGTTAATCATGACTTTAAAAAATTTCTGGTCTGTTAATTCCAACATTCCTGCCATATCTGACTCTGGTTCTGATGCTTGTTCAATGTCTTCAGACTGTGCTTTTAGACTTTTAGTATGCTTTTTTGTTATTATTGGTGTTGAAAGGTGGATGTGGCACACTTGTTAAAATGAACTGTGGTAATCGGCCTTTAGTAATGTAATGGTAAGGTGTTGGGGGAGGAGAAGTATCCTACAGTCCTATGATTTGGTCTCAGTCTTTTAGTGAGCCTGTGCCCCTGGACTGTGAACTTCACCAGTGTTCCTCAGTATCTCTCAGGATGCTTTAGTGTATTTCAGAATGTTTTTTTTCTCTTTCCTGTACTGCACAAGAGGATTTTTTCTCCAGTATTCACTAAGAGAACTTCATAGAACTCCTGGAAGTATATCTCGTGAAAGTGTAAGGATCTCCCTGGAGTTTCTATAGTTTGGGCTTGTCTACACTGAGCCTCCAGCAATTCATCAATCACAGTTTAGTGTTTCCTACCTCAGCACTGGTTCCCACAGAGGTTTCTGCTTCAGTATGTTGTGATTCTACGTATCCGTCTGTCTGTCTCTCCAATTCTGAGGGCAGCAGTTTGCCCTGTGGCCTCAGTTCTCTGACAGATTCAAGAAGAGTTGTTAGTTTTTCAGTTTGTTTAGCTTTGTACTTGTTGTTAGGATGGTGTGAAGATTTCTAAGATCCTTATATGGCAGACCAAAAACCAGAAATCTCAACTTTAACTTTTTTATATATTAACTCTTTAATAAATCTGGAATTAAATTTTGTGCATGATGTAATATAGATATCAAATTTTATATTATTTTTATGATTAGCCAAGTAGTACACACCAATTATTGAACAGTCCATTCTTCCCACACTTATTTTTCAGTGCTACCTCTGTAATATATCAGGATCCTACATATACTTGAGTGTGTTTCTGAGATTTCTATTTTATTCCATTGTTCTTTCCATCTTATTCTTCATCAAGGCCACACTGTTTTAGTTACTATATTTTTATAATAATAGTTCTAGATTAATATGCTGAAAATTAATTTACTGAAAGCCATTTTCCATTTGTAACAACTTCATTGAGTTATAATTTACACACTATAAAATTCATCCATTGCAAGTGTACAATTCAATGATTTTACTAAATTTATAGAGTTGTGCAATCACCACAATTCAGTTAAGAACCTTTCCATCATTCTATGGTTTCTTCATACACTTTTCTAATTAATACTTACTCCTACCCACCACCACCCCAGCCTTAGGCAGCAAATGACTTGTTCTTTGTCTCTAAAAATTGGCTTTTTCTAGTTTTACCATATAAATGGAATTATACAGTATTCAGTCTTTCATCTGTGAAAGCCAATTTTTAAGTCAATCCACCTAATGTCCAATTTGTCAAACTTATATTTACTAACTTACCAAAAATTTTAAGATATAGACTTCTTGACTATATTAAATAATATATTCTTGAATATATTAAAATATAATATTCTTCCTGAGACTGATTTCTCAATTAGATTTTATATATAGAATTTATATATATGTATATATATTACAAAGTACATTTTTCTTAGCAGCATTTGAATGAATGTTTAATTTGCCAAAAGTTAATTTATGAGACTACATTTCTGAATATATTTAATGTAGTCTTGAATGTATTCATGTATAAATTTGATCTTTTCTCATGTACACTGCTTATAAGAATATAATAAAGACTATGTTATTATAAAATCATTAATTCATAAAGATTATATCCTTGACTATATTTATTATGTTGAATATATTCTTGCTTAGAATTCTTATAACTGAAGTCAAGAATATTGCTTAAAACATATTTGTAGCTATTCAGTACACCTTGTAAATTCTGTGACAGTAATTTGTGGCATTAATTCTTCAGTAAATTGGCTTTTGGCAAACTGGCCATTCATTGAATTGGCTATTTGAGAAATTGATGTTTAATGAATTGAACAGCTTCGTAATATGTTTTGATAGCTTATGGAGCAAATCCCTTATCTTCTTCTTTTCCAGATTTATCTTGGTTACTTATGAACTTCTCCTCTTATGTATGAATCTTAGAATCATATTAAGTTCTGTGAAAAAATCCTACTGGAACTTTGTTTGGAATTACACTGAATATTAAGTCTTGATAAATAGCTTATTATTGGTGTCTAGAAGCGCTAATAATTTTGGATGTTGGTACTGATTAGGTCTAAGACTGTGGTTTTGGGATTTTCTATGTAGATAATTATATCTTATACAATAATCGTGTCTCTTTCCTTCCTTATAACTATTTTTTTCCTTTTGTTATTATTGTATTCTCTAGAACCTTCAGTATAATCTTGTGTAAGAGGAGCAAAAGAGAGCATCCGTTGTCTTTTTCTTGACAACAAAGGAAATCCCACTAAACTTCAAATATTAAGTCAGATATTATTGTAGATTTTTGGATGATATTCTTTATCAGATTACAACAGATCCTTTCTATTTCTAGTTAGATAAACATTTTATTTTAGCTTAGTTTAGTTTAGTTATGAAGAAGCATTGGATTTTATCAAATATTTTCTGCATCTGCTGAGATGATCATAAGATTTTTCTCTTTTAATCTGATAAGTTACATTGATACATCTTCTGCTACTGAGTGATTAACCCTGCTTGATGAAGACATATTACTGCTTTTAAACACTTCTGAATTTGATTTGATTTTGTATTTTTACATGTCATAAGGAACACTGTGACTTTCTGTTTATTTATCTCTTCGTTCCTTTCCTTTCCTATGATTTTCTATTATCCTACTATCCTTATCCCAGTTTAATACCAAGTTTAAACTAGCTGTGTACGATGAACTAGATAGCTTTTTCTAACTTTCTATTCTCTGGAATAGTTTGTTTTGATGATGGACTTAAGTACTGAGTCAATTTATTTAATAATGATTACAGGTCCCTTAAAATTAGCAAATTTCCTTGAATCATTTTCGCTAATTATCCATTTATCTAAATTTTCTAATTTAATGGCACAAAGTTGTCTATAGATTGTTTTATGATTTAAAAATTTCTATTGCATCTGTAGTTAGGTCCCCTTTTACCACCCAGTCTTATTATTTCTATATTTTCTCGATTTTCTCCTTAATCTACCGTGTTTCTCCGAAAATAAGACCTAACCAGAAAATAAGCTCTAACATGATTTTTCAGGATGACATCCCCTGAACATAAGCTCTAATGCATCTTTTGGAGCAAAAATCAACATTGACCCAGTCTTATTTTCGGGGAAACATAGTATTAATCTTACAGGTATACTAAAATCTCCCACTGTAATTTGTTATTTAAAAATTTTTTCTTATAATTATGTCAGTTCTTACCTTATATGTTTTGAGTCTCTCTTATCAGGTACATATAATTTCGTGATAATTATACCTTATTTGTGAATTGGTTTTTCCCTTATGCAATATTCCACTTTATCTCTATATATGCCTTTTGCCTTAAATTATATTTTGTCAAGTGTGAATAGTTATTTTGATTAGTATTTGCCTGGCATATATGTGCATATTATTTTTGAAATGAGTAGTATCATATATACACATAGTTCTGCATGTTGCTTTTATGAAAAATATTAGTGGAAGAAAATAACATGCACATAAAAAATCCAAAAAAATGTATGCGTTAATAATTATAAAGTGCACACTTGTGTAACCACCACTCAGATAAAAAAATAGAACACTGCTGACACACCTTATGTTTGCCTTTCCTTAATTTCCATTCCCTCCCTCACTCCCTGCCTGCACAGGGAACCATTATCTTGATTTCTTCATTGCCTTGTTTTTCTTTACAGTTTTGCCTCCTGTGAATGTATCTGTAAACAATAAAGCTTAGTTTTCCCTGTTTTTAAATTTTATACTCATGAAATCATATTGTATATAGTCTTTTGTGCCTTGCTTTTATTTATTTTTTGCTCAATATTACATTTTGAAGATTTCTCCATGTTGTTGAATGGAATGTACTTTGCTTTCTCCACTTACAATAGTATGCTATGTATGCTAATGGTATAGCATGCAATCTATAAGCTACAGAAATCTTGGAGATTGTTGCAAAGTACTGCATGTCAGGACAATGATTTATTCAACCAGGCAGGGTCAGAAAGCAGACCTGTGAGAACCTGGAGAACAGGTGAGATGAGAGGTAGATGGGAGATTACAGGGAATCCTATGAATCCTTTTATTTTTTTTTACATACAATATCCTATTAGTTTCAGGTGTACATCATAGTGATTCAATATTTATATACATTATGAAACCATCCCCATGACAAATCTAGTTACCATCTGTCACCATGCAAAGGTATTACAATATTTTTGACTCTATTCCCTATACTGTACATTACATCTCCCCTGACTTATTCATTTTGTAACTGAAAGTTTGTACCTTTTAATCCCCTTTACATATTTCACCTGTCTCAGGACCCAGCCCTGCCTTCTCTGGTAACCACCAAGTTTGCTTCCTGTATCTATGAGTCTGTTTCTGTTTTGTTTTTCAGATGCCACACATAAGTGAAGTCATATGCTGTTTTTCTTTCTCTGTCGGACTTATTTCACTTATTACCCTTTAGATTCATCCATGTTATCGCAAATGGCAAGATTTTATTCTTCTTTATGGCTGAGTAATATTCCACCATGTATCTCACCTTATATCTATCTATCTATAACATCTTCTTTACCCATTCATCCATCAGTGGACCCCTGGGCTGCTTCCATATCTTGGCTTTTGTAAATAATGTTGCAATGAACATAGGGGTGCACATGTCTCTTTGAATTAGTGTTTTCGTTTTTCTTCAGATAAATACCCAAAAGTGAAATTGCTGAATGGTATGGTAGTTCTGTTTTTATTTTTATTTTTCTGGAGTCTCCATGGTGACTGAACTGTTTAACATTCCTATCCACGTGCACGAGGATTCCCTTTTCTCCACATCCTCGCCAACACTGACTGTTTTTTGTCTTTTTGATGATAGCGATTCCAACAGGTGTGAGGTGATATCTCATTGTGGTTTTGATGTGTCTTTTCTTGATGATTTGTGATGTGGAGTGTCTGCACATGCCTTTTGGCCACCTGTATGTATTCTCTGCCTTTTTTTTAAAAATTGGGCTATTTGTTTTTTGATATTAAGTTGTATAAGTTCCTTGTATATTTTGAATATTAACCTCTTATTAGATGAATAATGTGCAAATATCTTCTCCCCTTCAGTAGGTTGCCTTTTTGTTTTGTTGATGGTTTCCTGCAGTGTGCTATGGATCCATGTTGAGGGCCAAAGCTGACTGTGGTTGGTACAGCTCTGGAGGTGTTGGCTGTTACCCTGTCATTAATCTCTCTTCTGCTATGTGTCTCCTCCCCACTCCATGGATGGACTGGAAAGCTGCTCATCTCATGGAAACAGGGATGACGAAAAGGAGAGGGAATATTTACTTGCCTTTCCTCCGACTGTATGCAAGTTTGAAATATTTTTGTTTCTTTACTGTTAATAACATAATAACCTATTTATATTTATCACCACTTCTCCTACATTACAGAACCCTCTTCCCTTCCCCCAGTCATCACGGAAACATTAGAGTAATACCCTTTTCTCAGTTAACCTTTCCTTCCAGGATAGTATATTTTTGAGAGGAAACATTTGATAAAGCTCAGAGTAATTTTAAATACATGATTTGCCATGTTAACACTTGTCACTTATCATATGCACTTTAGTTCGACCTCTCTGCCATTCTGTTAACCTTCAGAGGCAGCGTTAAAGCAAGCCATTTGCAGTTGCCCTGTGAAAACTCTGCATTTAAATTGCTTTTCCTCCCTTCCCCAAATTTTCCATAACTATAAATAAATTTAATTACCATTCCGAGAAGTGTAAGCAAATCTTCTATTACATTTTTTAATCTGTTATCTCCTTCTTGTCCCTCCACCAAAGATACAGTTTATCACGCAGCTTCCCTGCTCCTAGTGGGACTCATCTCCTCTCAGCTTTCCTCCCACTCATAAAAATCTGAGTCTGTTTTCCCTTCCATCCAGTTGGGTTTCCTGAGAGTTTCAGTCCAACCTAGCACTCCAGGGCCTACCCTGCAGACATGCACATTTCTGTAAAGGAGATCGTAGGGAATTGTCATCTAGGTCTCCTAAAATGCCTTGTTGGCATCCTCCTCCACGGGCAGCACCCAAGACTGTGTCCTCATCATACCACATGTGCAAATTTCCTTTTGTCCCCATGAGGTTGGGTCCAAATGACACCTTGAAAAGGCACACTAATAACAATTTACCGTGAAGGCTTTATTCTTTTCAAAGCACTTTTTAATGCATTATTTCATTTGTTCTTTTACAGATTATATAATAATGTAATCAACTATAGTTGATAAATAATAGAGTGTTATCAACTATATATTTCATTTGTTCTTGACAAGATCTTCATAATATATTATCTCCCAGATTGGGAAATTAAGGCACATTCCTAGTGCGTGCGCGTGCGCGCGCGCACACACACACACACACACACACACACACACACACAGCCCTCTGTCTCTATATCTAGAGTTGCTTCTTTGACTCAAACCCTCTACGCTTTCAGGCGATCTTATTCTCTCCTGCTTCCTTCTTCACATCCAAAGCTCCTCTATAGTGACAGCAATGGGGTTGAGAGCAGGGCCTGCTAGACTCCTTCCCCAGAACTGCGAGGGCCAAAGCAAGTATGTCTGGGTCTGCATTCAGGTCTCTGGAACTTTCTGTGCCTGCTGGTCCCTTCCTCAGTTTACCTCCCAGATCCTCACTGCACCTGATCTCCTCACAGTCCCACACAGGGAATCAAGGGTCCAGTTTTACTTTATTCTTTCTCATCCATGCCACCTCCGGTCATATACCACCCCTCAAGTACCTCCCTTCTTGAGGCCAGGATTCTTGGAGGAATGATCTGGCTGCCTCACTGCCCACTCATGGTCTTCAGGCCTATAGCATGAGCTGCCATCTGACCTTTACATTCTGGAACCCAACCCAGGAGTTGGTCCTTCTAGAATTGAGCAGGGAATAGGAGGGAGCTGAACATGTTGTTCAGATGGAAGCATAAAGATCCAAGGAAGAGAAAGACTAAGAAGCACTAGAGAGGACCCAGAACCTTCATTCTAGGCAGAGTAACAATGGCAGAGCAGGGGAACCACCCCAGACCTTGTATCTATTAAATGGCCTGAGTGTAGCATAAAGTCATGCACGGCATTCAGGGAAAGTGTCAAAACTGCTGCCTGCTCATAGCTAATAATAGTAATAGGACAATTGTAACGATAATAAAGAATTACTTTGTGCCAGGCACACTTTTAAGTACTTTACATGTAATAACTTATTTAGTCCTCCATCAACCCTATGTAGGAGATAATGTTATTATCCATATTTTACAGGTGGGAAAAATGAAGCACAGAGAGATAAGCAAATTTTTTCAGGCCACATAACTAGTAAGTGGTACAGTAAGGATTTAAAGTCAGGAATGGGGGCTCTAGAGTTTATCCTCTTGACCATTATACTTAAGAATCAATGATAGCAAGACAAAAATTAAACCTAGGTTTGATGCTTTTCTAACTTGAAATGCCTTCAGTTGCAAGTATCGAAAACTCCATCTTGAAATGACTTATATATCATGGATGAACCTTGAGGACATTGTGCTGACTGAAATAAACTAGTCACACTCCTGTGATAGGATTCCACTTACATGAGGTTCCTACAGTAGTCAAACTCAGAGACAGAAAGTAGAATGGTGGTTGTCGGGGACTTGTGGGAACAGAGAATGGGGAGCTCATGCTTAATGGGTACAGAATTTCAGTCGGGGAAAATGAAAGTTCTGCAGACGGATGGTGGTGAGAGCTGTACAACAACGTGAATGTACTTAATGCCCCTTTCCTGTACACTTTAACATGGTAAACTTTATGGTATGTATATTTTGCCACCATTTTTAAAAGAAAAAAGTGACTTATACAACAAGGAAATTTAAAATTATCACATAGCACACAAAGTGCAGAGGTAGCACAACTCCATGTGTGTGGTCCGAGGCTTGGTGACATCGCTGAGGACCCAGAGCCATTTCATCTCTCTGCCCTGCTATTTCTGGTGTGCATCTTGCTCTATTTAAGGTCCAAAGTAGTTGCTGCAGTTGTCACATTTAAACATGACAAATAATATATAGAGAAAAGACTGTTTCTTCCTTCCTGGGGAGGAAGATTTCCTTAGGAGAAAGGAAACATTTCCCAGAAGGCTCCCAGCACATCTATCCACATGTCACTGATCAGAATCACATAACCTGCTCATGTCTGAAGAGACCGTAATTACCATCTTGGACCAATCAGGATTTGCCGTTTGGAGCTAGGAGCAGAGCCAGCTTCCCCGGAAGCAGAAGGAAACACAGAGGAGGGTGGAACCAGAAGAAAATGGGCTCTGTTAGAAAGATTGGGAATTGGGTGGGAAGAAGATGCTGAAAAGATACTCAACTACATTGCTATGATTTTGTAAAATTATACTTAATAAGATCATTTGTTAGTCACGCTCACCATGATTGTGTCACACTCACTAAAATGTCTCATGGATACCTGTCAGAATGGGCTGTTTTAAGTTTTTAAAAAATATATATTACAACACTATCTCTTCTATAGCTCATTTGGTACAATCACCTTCTCATAACAGCTTGAAAATATAAAAAAGTAGCTGGGGTTACCATTGCAATTCTGATAATACACTACTAAACCCCCTTTTCATTGGAGAAAGTTTAGGGCAAGGGAAGAAGGAAGGAGATAAGAGGTGAACCTAGATTACAGTGTCCTAAAGCAGTGATTTGCGACCCAACCCCTACCCCTGCCAAGGGGACACACAGTGGACCTTAGTGGGTGAGAGTCTTGGCTCCAGAGACTGGGTTCAAAACCTGGCTGGGACAAAATATGAACTGCTTGACTTGGGTAAGTGACTTAATCTTTTTGAACCTCAATGTCCTTATTGTAAAAGAGGGATGAAAGCAGTGTTGGACCATAAGACACATAAGGGGTTGTTGTAAGGAACTGATAATCCTAGACTCTTCCCTTTCCTTCATCACCATATTCCTTCAATTGCCAAGTTGTCCTGGCCCCTCTCTAACACTTGGGACATTCATCCCTTTCTCGCCATCACTACGCCGTACTTGTGTCACCATCCTGTACCTGGACTTGCTGTAACAGTTCCCTAACTGGCTTCAGTTGTCTAATCTTCAGCCTCTGCAATTCATTTGCCCTGCAACTCTGGGAGAAACCTTTCAGAAGCACACATCTGATCAGGCTGTCCCTCTGTTGCTGACAGGATGAAGCCAAACTGGCGTGGGCACCAGGCCGTGGGACTGGGTCTGCCTGGCTTCTTGGTCATGCACCTCCTACCTGTTTCCAGCTCCAACTGTCCCTGCACTTCTTGGGTACACCTTCCACCCTTGTTTACAGTTCTTCCTTCACTGGAAATACTGTCCCTCTTGCTTGACAGGCAAATAATTGTTCTTTTAAGTGGAGTTTCGAGTCAATTCGGTCCAAATTCTAATCTGAGCTCTACCACTAACCAGCTGTGAGACATGGAGCAGGTAGCCTTACCTTTCTGAGCCTCAAGTTCACGATGGATCCAATGCTCTTACAGGGAAGTGAGAATTAGACAACAGGCAAGGAAAGGGTCCAGGACAGTGCCCTGCTCCCGGTAAGTGCCTCCAAAAGACAGTCATTACCAGCTAACCCAGCTCAAGTATCACTTCCTTTTGGAAAAATTTCCAAGCCCCTGGGCTAGAATAGTCCCTTCTTCATTTCTACATAGAAATGAAGTATAGGCCTTTGAATAGGCCTACTCCAGCATCTGTAACGTCTATTGAAATGAGTCAAACACTAATTTGTGTTCAAGGTTTCCCCCCATTGCACAGGGCAGACGCCTACTTAAATGTGTGTGCATCATGGACCAATTAGCGACACATCAATGGCTTTTGTGGCACATCACTCTTGTGTCCAGCCCCAGGCCAGGCTCTAGCACAAATTTCTCCAGGGAGATGCCAGAATCAGGGCTAGATTTGGGGGTAAAAGCCCATTAGGTATAACAACCCTTCTATCAGTCTGTGTCCCCCGGGTAACCTGGTTGGACCCCCAACACACCTGGGTGACCCCACTGTCCTCTCTGCCCACTAACATCCAAGACTGGAGGGGAACTTATTGAAACACACATGCAAACTCCCAAATTGCTTTTCCCTCTCTCCTTTTCTCTGGTGAACAGAAAGTAGCATTCCAGGGCCATTGTGTGTCCGAGCTCTCTCCTGAGTCAATTTGTCAGTCTCATTTTCAGATGAGGCAAGTACTTATGCACTGACTAGACCTACAGAAAGGTCTCCAGGAAGGAGGGGCACGAGGAGCTGGCTGTGGTGATTAGGGGTCAGAGTGTTGCATGGGTTCCTGAAAATAGTCTTCATGTCTACAACTTCTTTTTCCCTGAGCCTGTGGACAAGTCTGGTTTACCTCCATTCCTCCCCCGCAAGCCCACTCCATTTTTATATGGCTCCGAGGTTAATAGCCATGTCGTGTGGGGTCATAGAAGACATCTGTGTCTCAGATAATATGCTTACGGTGATTACCACACATAATTGACTGACCTTCCCTCATTCTTTCTCTGCTGCAGGCCGAGGCTGATAGGATGAAGCAAGCCACAAGAGTTTATTTTCCATCACACACCATTGTGCTGCTGAGCAAATATTTTCGCAAGCTTTGAATGAATCACCTTTTCAAGCTCGAGGTTTTCAGAGTTAAAATAGGAAGCCAGGCCCAACCTTAGAATATTAGATTTTTAAATCATCTTTGGGCCACACTACTTAGAGCAATATTACGGATCTCCTAGAAAACCAGGTGAGGGGTATCAACATGGCAGGATCCTCTTCTCTTCTACTTCATCCTTCCTCATGTTGCTTTGCAGGGAGTGTGGGAACTGTGATACTTCTTATTTCAGTGTCTGGGTCTTTAGAGAAAATTTAGCCCTTGGGTGCCCAGCTCACACAGGTCCTAAAGGGCAACTGGAGGCCAGCCTTTTGAAATCAGCTCATCCCATTGTATCACTGGCCACACTCGGCCCAGCCGCCAGCTCCTGCATCCACCCGCCATCACAGGGCCACATGTGATGTTCTCAAGAAGGAATATCCTACGCTCTCAGCAAATGGATCTGTCCTTCTGCAAATACTCCTGATCCCAGAAAGACTGTAAAACTAGGAGACTGAAATGAAAAACTTCCCCAAAGCAAACTTCAAAATGTTACATGAAGATTTTAAAACTTTTTAATAATGTTTTACCTGAGCTCTATTCCATCTATCTAGCAATTAATCCATCAGCCTTCACACAATACACACCTACAGGAAACATGATTACATGTCTCTGGGCTGGATTCCACTGTGAATTACTAATGTGTTAACACTCGGGAATTCCAAGCTCCTTTGACTTTCAGCATTCCCTCTCCGCACCCCACCCCTCCCAAATAAGTTCTTCTGTGTCATGGAAGATAAGGTCAGGGCTCGATGACTTCCCTGGGATTTGGACCTGGCCCCAGAGGCCCAACCAGGGTCTAACTCTCAATGACACCACCTCTCCCAGATCTAAAATCTCAATGTTTGCACTCTAAAACTCACATGAACTCCCCGAATCTCTATAACACTACATCTCAGGAGGATTAACTGGAAAGCAAGAGTCAACAAGAAAGTTTTCTGCCGCAGTTTATCACATGAGTGCTGCTCCAGAGTTATTTTAATTTGTGCAATAACTTAAATTGAGTTCTCGTTGCCACTTACAGAAATCCACCTGGAATGATCAATTCACCAACATGTCACATAAGTCATCCCTACCTTCTGTTGGTAGGGAGGAGAAAGGCGGGAAGTGGGGAGCGAGATTGCAACCGCTTAACAGAAAAATTACACATATTCTAAACATATGGGTGATCTTTAGTAAATCTCAGCATCACTTCATAATTATATACTACAAGTTTTAATTAACTAAAGCTCTGCAAATCATAATGCCTTATTAAAATGCAATTAATCCTTTGATTAAAAAACAAAAAGCACAAGTATTTACAACAAAAACACAAGTAGAATAATTACAAATATCATGTACCCATTTCTTTTATTTGGGTGTCACTTATGATGTTGCCTGCTCCCTTCATTAATTCAAACACACACATTATCTCGCATCCACAGCAGCATGAGTGACAGTGGCCACCAAACACACAGCACTATATCCTATTGATTTCGGCAAATCCTGAACAATGCCATTTGCATGCTTGTTTCTGTAATAATAAAGATATGCCATTCAGAATTAAAGCCCGGCCAGGCTAGTGGCAACTAATTGTGTTGTATGTAATGAGTGCAATTTCAATTTGATATCACCCTCAGCTTTTCTTGCCGCACTCGCTAAGTACTTTCAAGTCTTTGTGGGGAAATAATTGATTTTTTTGTGCTGTGGGCACAAGAAAATTATTATGATCTTTTGAATAATGCCAAAGAAAAGACCATGAATGATTTAAATTGGTATATGAAGAAGGCTTCGCTGTGGACTGTGGCTTGACTGACATCTTGCAAACGCAGTATCTAGATTAGCAGTTTTTAAGGAGGTAGAGAATGTGAAACTAGTAAAACAGAAAAGGTTGCTATCAAGATTGGGTGATGGTGGGGTGTTGGTAGTGAGGGTTGTTCCATTTTATTTGTTATCCAGGGAGGACCAACCAATTGGGGGTGTAAGGCATGGCACGATTACATAATTGCCTGGCCCTCATCACTGAGGGTATGTTTCCCCTGATAAATGACACTTTAGCAATGGACAGATAGGAGAGGGCTGAAGCAGGATTGTTAGTGCCACTACAGTGCAGATGGGCAGAGCCACCTGCGCTGGGCAGGTCCCAGGACCTAGAAATGCAAGTTAGTAAGCAGCTGTTTCTGCCATTCAACTCCAGGAAGAAATTGGGAGTAGGGTGGTAAGGGAGCTACTTTATTTATTCCTTACTCTTCCCATTAGGAACAACTATGCAATCCTACGGTGAGCCTGACATGGGTCTCGCAGAAGAGCTAACGTCCCCTTTTAACCTGGGATGATAACAGGGAAGGAAATGTAAACCCAAGACAAGTTTCCTTTGTGCCCATAAAACCTCGGATTTGCAAACCCAACTGGGACAACTGGTTCACCTCCCCTTTCTCCTACCTCCCGGCCTCCAGCTGATACTTCCGTCTCCAGTGTAGCACAGCCTGGACGTTGACAAGGAAATAAGCACCTTAGAAGGATAGATCACCAATTCAAAACACAATTCCACCTTAAAATGCATCCACCTTCCAAACCTCATTCTTCAGAGGAGGGGGTGTTGTTAATTTAGTTGGTCATAACTAAATAGTTTCTAATCTGGAGCAGGAGGCTGCTGGGAATATTGGACAGTTTAAAGGTTAATCACCATCGCCTGGTTACACAAGTGAGGCAGAACTAATTCCTCCAAAGGCAAATGGCTTGCAGTTTTATCAGCAGTGCAGATTAGAAGTGTTAATATACAGAACAGAATGGATGCTTAAGGGCCGGTTTTCCCCTTATCGGCAAACTTTGCAACAGAACTCAGCTCCTGCACAACCTCTGCACTTCTATAATAAGGCCCCTTATTTTGCCTCTCGAGCAGAACTATCACACAATCCTGTCCAAACCACTGCCACCAAAATCAGGGTATTACAGACCACGGCTAATGGGAAGATCACTGTAATGAAGGAAAAGATAAAATACTTTGGCTGTTGGCCTAAAATGTGGATCAACACAACATAGGAAGCTATCTTGCTATGTCACATTCTGAGCGATTTACATAAACAATAAACTCAATCCAACTACCCATACCCCGCCCCGCCCCCCCGCCAAAATACATCTTTGTTTACAGTAAATGCAACCTAAAGCCAGACTAGAGGAGGATGGAGAGGTACTTTACATAGGCAATATGATTCGGCCAGCAGTTTTGCGACGGTGCAGGAGAGCAGGGACTGTGTATGTTTCTTCTCTTGCAATCAGCAGGGAGAAAATTGTTTTTAATGTTCTCCACGCTTCCTATATCATAGATATTTAAATATTTGGACCACTCAATATGCTAAAACGCTTGTAGCAGCCAAACAAATTGACTGCCACATTACTGCTAGGGCTGCAGGTGCCCTTCCAGGGGAGGAGAAAGGGGAGGGTGTGGAAGGGGAGGGTTAAAAGGCTGCCAGAGGCTGGTGCCCAAGTGACTTGGTGGGTTTTCCTTTGGAGACAGGGAAGGAGGGTGGGTGCAGGCGTGAAAGGCTGGTGTGTTAAGAGAGCACAATTGGAGAAAACCAACCTAATCGAGCAGGAACTGACATGTTTCCTTGATGGGAAATCTCTTACCATAACAAGACCAAACATTCCAAACACGCAAGGAAGAAACTGTCTGGGGTATGGAGGGTGGGCATGCACTAAAAGCAGGTCCATCCAGCTAATGTATCCCAGATTCAGGTTTATTTTGTCCCCAGGTATACAAGGCAGCCTGGATGAAACCATCTCACAAGCATTGTTTAGTGATTTTTCACCTCTGGCTGCTGGCTCTAGACTCCCCGCCCCCAACACCTATCTTTCCCGAGCCCTGGGGTAGCTACAAAACAGGGGTTCCTACCTGCTGGTTTCTGTCATTCTCTTATTCAATCTCTCACTCTTTTTTTGTACAAGCTCCTATAAGAAGAAACCATGTCTTTTGTTTGAATGGCCCACAGCACCTGGAAGAGTTCCTATTAGATACTTCCCAATTTATACAAACTGACTAATGCACTCAATATATATGTACTGAATGCTGTAGAGGGTACAGGCTGCCTACAAGGGACTAGCAAGCTTAAGGGGGAAGGCCAAGACTAACACCTAAAAGTTCATGGACTTTAGGGAAGAAATGGCCACATGATAAAAGAGGAAATGTCATGTCAACTACCTTGCCAAGGCAAGAGGTGCTTTGGGAATTGAAGAGGGTCAAAATGATTAGGGGCCTTGAACTGGGCCTGTAATTCATTCATGTGTGTAGTCATTTGTTCACTCAGCAAACACTTGTTCTGCTCCTAATATGTCCCTAGCAATGTTCTAGATACTGTGCATACAAAGATGAGTAGAGCAAGGCCCTGCTGTGAGAGGCCATGGGTGCTGCTCCATGGCCTCGGTTACCTGCGCAAACGGTTACCTGTGTTCACCTGTCTGCAACGATGAATGCTTCCAGGCCCTGCCTGGTGTCCACTCTTCTCTCCTCAGCTGCCTTCCTTCCTGCAATCTTAGCCTCACACAGGACCAAGTCTGATCAAAGCAGGTAAACTTGCAGAGAGTCACAGAAAGTCCCCACTTGCTATTAGCCCAGGACAGACTCTTGGAACTGGGCCTTCTCCCTGATTCTATGATTCTTCCAAAAGGTATTTATTGAATGATTATTAGGAGCCAGGTACTGTGAGAGGCACTTTTGTATGGCGACAGGAATTAATATGTAATAATACTCTCTTCACCCAAAGAGCTCTCATCATTTTGGGGAGGAACACACATAAACAAGGCCACCACCAGTGTGGTAAGGGTTCTAAACCGCAAGAAGACTTCACTGCTTCTTTTTGATGTGCCTTATGGAGAAAATAAGTTTGGTCAGGTACGAGTTAGAGTGCTGTTGGCCTTGAGTTCAATGTTAATGAATTACTAATACACATTAAACAAGGTATCTTTAAAGAGAAAAACACATAAAACAAGATCATGCATTGACACATTAATGACAATTGTGACCAAAGGCTTGTAGGAAGCTAACTCCATCCCGTGGAAGCAATAGTTCAGAATCTACTAATTCAGTGTTCAGACTTCACAGAAGATAACTACTGCGAATAATAAGAATCGACCACACGCAGAGTAAGGGATGTGTGGAGTTTGACAGAGTTTGACATTTTAGAGTTGGAGTACTCCAAAACTTGTAGGAAGTGGTTTGGCAATAGCTTCCCTTTTAAATAAACACTCAGACTGTGTGGGGCTTTTGGAAGCACAAAGATGCCCTGCTTTTTTGGACATCCTGCTTTTCCTGTCGTCAAAGAAGGCCCAAGATCTTGGCCTGTCTTGGCCCCCAGCTCTGGTTTTGGGATCTATTCGGGCGAGTCTCTGTCCAGTGTTTCTGGAACTTGTATGCACAGTCCCTGGCCAGTGCCCTTTTCTCTCTTCTGGCCCTTTGTGTCTCAGTCCAAGGACCCAGCTCTCTGCCAATTCTCTTTGCAGATGACAGCGGCTCATGTGTCCAGACTTCCACGCGTAATCTGCCCCTGATTTCCTTTACCCCCTGCACTGGCTCTTTCCCTGAAGTGCCTATTCCACTCAACAGGGCATGTCCAGTGGCAGATTCCAGCCCTCTCAAACTGCCCCTTTCTGCCATAATGGCCAGGGTCATGGTTCGAATCAGAGCTCAAAGGCTGCAAGAAACAGACATTTAAAGGGATGATTCCTAAAAGGATCGGGAAGCTTCCTTTTGTAGAAATAAATTCAGGCCTCTTTGGAACTGAAGCTGGTGATGAGGAATCCACAGGGAGCCAAAAAGATTCCCTGTCCCCTCTGTTTCTTTCTGACTCTCTGCACCTGTCTTTCCCTCTTTCCATCCTCCTTCCCTCTTTTCTTATCCTTAGCTTCCCTCTCCTACTCTGCTTTATTCTCTTTGCAGACCATCTTCCTCTGCTTCTTCTGGCCACCTCCTCCCCTCCAATTCTGGCTTACATATAGCTTGGGTTTGCCTGGCATTAATTCCAACTCCCATTTACATGGCTGTTATCTCAAATGTCCACTCCCAAATACTCTTAGTTTGCATATGCAAGGGAGAATCTGATTGGCTGAGTTCACTTGCTTATATGAGCTTCTCTTAAGTCAGGTGCTCACCCCTGGTTCAATCAGCTGCAGCTAGACGGAGAAGAGGATAACATAAGACAAGTCATGGCCATCTAAACCTGCTCCACGGAGGGCCTATGGGTAGAACTTGGTTCCCAGAAAAGGGGACAGAATTCCCAAATGTGTAATGTATAGTCATTTCATAACTCAGGCCCTGTTCTGAAATATGAGGAAACTCTATGGTTGATACTAGGGATCCATATTTAATCTTTCCTGCTGCCTCCTTGTTTCATGGAGAGAGTAGGCAAGTCATTTATGAAACTTAACTTTGAGGTTTAGGACTGTCTTCCGGGGACAGAAGTTCAGACCTCTGGACCAGCGAGCTCCGCTCCTGTCTGATCTCCCCACTGTCCTTCATCAGCATTTCAGAAGGAGGGACAAAATCAGCAACGTAAACTACTCTCTCCATCAGGGAGGCCTCGAGTGGATTGAGGGCTTCCCAGGGAGTGATGTCAGAGCTTCTATTGCACAGAGGGGTCAATCTAGGGAGACGGAGGGAGGATTACAGGCGCTGATCTCCAGGCAGGAAGACTTTCAGAAGGTCTCGCTGATGTTAGGGATGTCTGGACCCAAGGTGGGGATGAATGAGGTCATGTCCCAAGGCCAATCTTCAGCCCTTTCTTTCCATCAGGTGTGGCATTGCTGGTGAGGAAGCACTTCTCCCCTTCGCGCCCCACGTTTCTGCCTCTCTGTGTGGAGCACCGAACTTCTCTCAGTTCTCTTTCCCACCCACCCAGCTGGGGCTTGGGGGAATATTCATTTTCTCCTGTACAGGTTCTCTCGTCACAGGAGGAGAGGAGGGAGGCTCTTAGAGCCTAATGGTCACTGTACATAAAAGGCTCATGAACACTTTGCCCACTTCTTCTTTTACTTCCTGCCTCATATCAACATAGCATTAGGATCTGGGTAGACCAGCCAGCCTATTAGTTAAGAAACGAAGGTACTGACACATTTACTGTTTTGTCTGTCTCTTCATTCTCTACAAATGTGCTCCAAATTGGCCTTTCCTAGCACTGCATCTATAGGTTCTGGGGATAGAATAGGCAGAGATTTGGAGAAAAGGAACAGTAGTTACCACTTTCAGCTGAAGCCTAAGCCATGTTCTCCAGCCCTGCTTTGTCAGAGCCCTGCTTTGGGGGTATCTGGTATTGCCCACAGACTCTTCAAGCTCTATTGTGTTTCACATATGGCTACTGATCCTGGAGCCACTGCTCAATCCATCAGAATCTCGGAGAGGGTCTGACAGAGAAACAATTACCACGTGATCTCATTTATATGTGGAGAGTAGACCTTAAAAGTTCTCATCACAAGAAAAAAAATTGTAAGTATGTGAGGCGACGGATGTTAACTAATTGCGATCATTTCATTATATATATTAAATCGTTATATTGTACACCTAAAACTAATACAATATTATATGTCAATTATATTTCAGTAACTTTGGGGGGAGAAAGAGAATTTTGGAAAGGGGATTAGTATTTACTTCAATATGTTAGGAGACCCAGAATCTGAGTGTGCAGTGTATGTGGGAGGCAACTATTAATTTGTTTCACCAGTGAGTCTATCCCACATGTTCCCTAAATTATCACAAGTAAAAAGGAGGTATGCCTTAGAGACTTCTGTCTTTGTTATTCCTTGATGGAGGAATGAAAAAGTTAAAAGACAGACACTGGGATAAAAGTGTTTTGTTTTTGTATTGAAAAACTTTTTAAATACTTGTCAGCTTCATCCGATTTTCTCTACTACCATATAACATCCGAGAAATTTCGGTTATGCAAGGAGATCAGGTGCAGTGAGGATCTGGGAGGTAAACTGAGGGAGGTACCAGCAGGCACAGGAAGTTTCAGAGACCAGAATGCACACCCAGACACTTTGGCTGGTACCCATCTTCTGCTCTCAGATCCCCCTACCCACTACCTGGGCAGCATGATGAGAACTTGGGATGGCTTCCCCTCAGGGCAGTGGGGCAAGTGGTTGCAGGGCCCCAGCCCTGATGGGCTTTTCTCTTTTCTAGGGGAAAGACCAGGGGGACTCTGAGATGCTGAATATACCCTGAGGGCTTCCTAGCATTGGGGCCAGACCCTCTCCCTGAACTGCCTGTGCAGTGTTATGAGATTGTGTCTCCTGGTGATCTTTCAGGAAAGTGGAGTCAGCCCTACTTTGCTGCACTGGACAATGAGAAACAGCCAAGCTAGAACCTGGCCAGCAGTCAACCCATCCTTGGCTCACCTGCAACCACACACTCAGTTTTCCCCACCTTGCCCTTTAAAAAAATGTGCATAAGTATATATACTCATTATATAAAATTGGGAAAGTACAGCTAAGCAAAAAGAAAACAACCACCTGAATGGCCAACCACATGCTGGATGGCCACTGTCAACGTTTTGACATGTATATCCTTTTTCACTGTTTTCATGCATATGTGTGATATTTATTTACAAAAACATGAATCATATTACGCAACGTGGTTTTGTAACCTGTCATTTAACATCTAACAACATATTGTGACTATATACCCAGGGTAATATACATGGGTCCACGGTATCGCGTTGAATGGCTGCATAACCATGGTTGATTCCTCATTTACTAACCAACCCCATCAGGGGATGATTAAGGTTTCTCCATTATTCTGATGCTATTATAAGTAGGAGTGAAATAAGCAAATTCTTATACATTCGCCTTTGAACACCATTTGGTTATTTCCTGTCAATACATTCCTAGCAACGCAATTGCCTGAATAAAGCGTATATAATTGTTTACGATGTTACTGGATAATGCCAAATTATCCACCCCCACAAAGGTTGCCAATTTACACTGCTACAGCAGCATATGAGACGGCCCATTTCCCCATACATACCCATGGCAACACTTGGTGCCATCTCTGTTTCCACAGAACAGTGGTTGAAGAATCACATATGTATGTGAGGAGGTGGGTGTGGGCAGGGGCATCAGCTCCAACCCTAGCAAGTCATGGCTCTTCCCTGGACCCAAGTCTCCTGTGTGAAAGCAGCTGGCAAGCACAATCATGAGTCCTCCAGCCATGGAAGCCTGGGACGGTGGGCCTCCCCAGATGTGGCCTGGCCCCACTTGGAGAGTTTGCGCTCCTAACAATGACCAAGGTTCAGGCCATCTCTCCTGCCTCCCACCCGGCTTGCACCCCGTATCCCTTGTCTGGCCAAGGCCTTATTGCCCTCTGGGGTAAGTCAGGGCTGGCCAGGCTGCCGCAGGAAGCCTTTGGAAAGAGAATTACTAACATATGAATCTTTGCAGCTTCCCCAGAGAGCTGTACTTTCACACACACCCTCTGGCTCCCTCCTCGGGTCCCAGCTGGCTTTCTACAGCAGTTTTATTGGAAGTTGGGAGCTTCCTTGTCAGTAAGTTTAGAAAAAAATCTGTTAAATCACCCAGCAAGCCGCAGAGCTAATCAGAAACCACAGAACCTGGAGAAAGCAGAACGAGGTAGGAAAGCAAATGGCCCCCACTGTTCCGTTGATCTATTTCTCCCTTTATGCTGCTCTTTCTTATCTGCCTCCATGAAACGCAGTGTCTCTCTCCAGCTTGTGAGGAGGATAGCTTTCCCGCCAATCTGCATATTATGGTCCACACAGACTCAAGTCTCCACAGGGGAGGCGGTTGATTTATGGGGAATGGATCTTCAATCAGCTTCATTCCAGCCTTCTGAGCTCTCCCTCCACTCCCGTTTGGTTCCTAATTCATTAATCTCCCACCTTCTTGCATTTGCCTGATCCAGTTACTCTTACATATAAAATATAATTTTGCTCCTTTACGTACCACTGACTGACTACTCATTTGATACTAGGTGCCCCTGTACCTCGTACCAGGAGATGTGAAGGGGCTGCTATGGGTCCACCCGAAAGCCTTGCCTGACTCTTGGGGATGCAAGCATGAAGCAGCAGAAAGAGAAATGACAACGAGGGAGAGGTTTCCAGTCTCACCAGGCTAAGAAACTTTCTCATTTTCTGGTTCCTTTTTCATTATAGGGAAGTTTTCAAGCTTCTCCCAGCTGCATATTCAGCAAATGCTGTAGTATCAGCAGCGTCTCTGGGATCTCCATTCTTCTGTAGGATAATGCAGGGGAAGGTCTGCCAGGGGGAGCTGCCTTGTCTACACAACATGAACACTTCCTTTAGGACACGAGGACCAAGAGCTTGTCAGAGCACTGGGCTGGCATTTAGCACACTTTAAACGATGTCTGCTAAACTCCAGAGCCAGAAAGGACTTCAAGATTATTCTTATCCAACTGCCTCGCTTCTTTGTCTTTTCGTTTATTTCCCTTCCTTCCTCTCTTCCTCCCTCCCTCCCTGCCTTCCTTCCTTCTTTCCTTTCTTGTCTTCCTTTCTTTCTTTTTCTTCTTTTCATAGCCATCCAGGGAAGTTATTAGCGCAGGGGAAAGCACACTGACCTAGGATGCAGAACCCAGGAGCTTGAGTGCTAGCCATGGGAGTGTGCTACCTGGGTCAGAGCAGGAAGGTGAGGAAACACTGGTGGACTCCTGAACCCGGGTATGTGGATTCCTGAACCCTGAGGTGAGGGGCCCAGCCTCATGCTAGGGTCCCCAGTTCTGAGAGTCCTCACAGCACAGATTTTAATGACAGGGCAGGATTTAGGGAGCCCAGTGAGGCTTTGCTGATCCATCACAGCCCAGAGTTCTCCCTCTGGAGAATGGCCAGGCTCATACAGGGGTCCCAAATACAGGAGCCCCGCCTGGGTCCTCGTGCTCTTGTTCCCTTTGCCCTCACCTGTGCTTTCTCTCCCAGTGACTTCATCCACGAGGCCAGTCTCCTTCGTCTCTCTCAGTTCTTCAACACAGCCCTGCCCCTGGAAGACCATATTGGGCCATTAATCCTGCCTCCTCCAAGAAGACTTTTCGGATTACATCAGCCTACACAGCCCCTCACGGGCAGCACTGATGGACTCTTTAAGCGCGTTTCATGTGTCTCTCTCAGTCTGCCCTGAAAGGGGCCCTCGTTCCTCCTTCACTTGTAGGCTGAGTGCCACGTCCTCTGAGCCTGGGGTGACACAGAGCTTCTCTCACACTCGAGGCAGTTGCATGTCCACCTTTCCTCTGGCCACCAGCTCCTTTAAGTCAGGGCCTTGGACTGTTTCTTCCTTGTGTCTCTAGCATTTCACACAGTGCCTGGCATATGGCAGAATTTTAAATACATGAAAACACTAAGATACAGACTAGGGTTAGGGAAGGAGTAAAGGGAGAAGACGCTACGAAGTTAAAAGCAGCTTCTGGTCGCTCAGAAGGGTTATTTTGAGTGTTGTTTGGATATCCCTGGGGGGGGGGGGGCCCAAGACCCTTCCATGGGGCTCTGAGGTCAAAATTATTTTCAAAATAATACTAAAATATTATTTGCCTTTTTCAGTCTCATTCTCTCAGGAGTGCACATTCTCTCAGGAGTGCGTTTTCCAGAAGCTAAATAATGTGTGATATCACAGAAGACTGAATGCAGAATCAGATACGAGAATCCAGCTGTCTTCTATCAAACCAGACACTAAAGGGATTTGTAAAAATGCAAAACAATGCCACTCTTCTCCTTAAATTTTTCTCCTTTGGGAAAATAAAACTATTTTTTCATAAAAATATGCTATTTATGCTAACATGTAATTGGCTTATTATGGGTGATCTTTAAAATAAATTAAGAAATATTTTAAACATTTCTCAGTTTTAATTTCTAATACAGCAAATATCGACAGCTATAACCCAAATAAACAAAAGTTCTTTGGGGTCCTTAATATTTTTTAAGAGTAAAAAGTTGGAGAGTCTTTGCATTCGAATATGAATATTATTTGCTTGTCTGGTAGTCAACACTCCTTCCCCCTACCTACCTAGTTTCCACCTCTCTTTTATTTCTGGAACTGTGACTGTGAATTTTGGGATTACTCTTAGCTCTGGCTAATCCATACAGTATGGCTCCCAGTGGCCCTCAGTGGCGGCATGCTAATGAGGAAAGACCAGCTGTGTGAGGAAGAGAGCTTAGTGAGGGGTCCCTGGGCACTTTCTGCAATGGCCAGCATGCCTTTTCTTTTTCCTCTTTGTAAAAGCCCATGAGTCTCGCTTATCATCTCAGAAACTACTGTCTGGTTGCAAACAACTTGACCAATCCAACAACCAGCCCTTCTCAGCTCACAGGCCCTTTTCTCAAAGCAAGAACTGAGAGAATGTTTCTCAAGGCCTATCCTTCAGGATTAGCTGAATCCCCATTTTCACTCTCCCTTGGAGATGGCATGGGAGGAGGGAGAGGGAGGAAAAAGGGCATGCCCGTCCCAGAAAGCAGCTGCACTAGCAGAGGGTCCTGGTGTTGACACCCCACCTCCATTCAACAATACACACCCCATAATCCCCAAAACCACCTAACCCAGGAAACTGTCTCAAGGCCCAGACTCAAGCATATATGTGAGCTGGTGTTGCCCACGGAAAGGTAGAACAGCTGGCTGCTCAGTATCAAATCAATTAAAGCATTTCAAACACTGGAGGATCAAGTCACAACGGAATTGAGATTTGTCTGGAAGACAGAAGGCAGGAGGAGGGAGAACGCACGGATAGAAATGCCACCACCATCCACGTACATAATAATAGTAACTAACGTTTCAGGTTAGCACAGGCACACCAATGCATTTTCCTCACAACAAGTTAGCAAAGTAAGGGCATTATTATCTCCATTTTACAGATGAGGAAGCAGACTAGTTGGACTAATGTGCTACCTACTAAGTGGTGGGACTGAATTCTGACTCCAGAACCCTTGCTATTTAGGGAGTACCAGTCCTGGAGAGGGCTGTGTAGGCAATGGGTTCTCTCTGCTAATTATTGCTCCATGGAAGGGAAAGAGAGTGACTCTTCTGAAAGCCACATTAGCCGATTGCAAAATGTCAGCTTCCCACTTTGTGGGGTTACAGTGAAGTTGACTTCCCAAGCAGTGCATCCCGGGGACACA
Organism: Rhinolophus hipposideros; assembly: GCF_964194185.1. Classification (NCBI taxonomy): domain Eukaryota; kingdom Metazoa; phylum Chordata; class Mammalia; order Chiroptera; family Rhinolophidae; genus Rhinolophus; species Rhinolophus hipposideros. Next base: position 46,758,670 of record NC_138058.1, read on the forward strand.
CCAGGCAGTGTGGACAGCCCAGGCAAACATTCTTGAATTCTTTTATGGCAAGGTGGGCGAGTGGTGGATATATGCTTATACCTGCCTTAAACATATTTTTAGGTTAGACTGTTGGGCACACCACCTAGAGTTGACCTTGGGTGTCTGTATCCCTGCGTTTGTATGCTAGAGCCAATTCCAAATGCTTTCTGAGGAAAAACAAGCCATTAGAGAGCAGGAGAGACTTGAGCTAGATATGAGGAAACCTCCCCGATAATGTAACAGGTGTTTGTGAGAAACCATTTTCTCGGAGACAGCTTTGCTTCTATTCTACATGGCGGCAAAGACATGGATGAAATGAAGTGACTCATTAGATTTTTAATCAACTAACAGATGCTGGCAGGGAGCTAGTGGACCAACAATGGGCTATATGCTATGGAAGACAAAAGAGGTCCGGAAAGGGCCCGTGCCTTCCAGGTCCTATCATCCTGTTGGGAAGATAAGCAAGGCCACACGCAAAATGGTGCAGGAGCCTGTGGGGCAGCGTGCTGGAGAGGTTAAGAGTAGGGAGCCCAACTGCCTGGGTTTAAATCCCCACTCTGCACTTCCTAGCTCCATGAATTCACCTAACTTCTTTTGCTTCCATTTCCTCACCTCTAACATGGGACTAATAGGATTGTGTGAGAATGAAATGTGCCAATATCTGAAAAGCTATAAGTAGAGTGCTTGACATGTAGCAAGTACCATACAGTTGACAGTTAAACAATACAGATTTGAACTGCGTGGGTCCACTTATATGCAAATTTTTAAAAATAAAGACTGTAAATGTGTTTTCTCTTCCTTATGATTTTCTTAATATTTTATTTTCTCTAGCTTATCTAATTGTAAGAATAGAGTATATAATATATACACAACACACAAAATATGTGTTAATCAACTATCCATGTTATTGGTAAGGCTTCCAGTCAACAGCAGACTATTAGTAAAGATTTTGGGGAGTCAAGGTTATATGTGGATTTTCAACTACATGGGGGGTCAGGGCCCCTAACCTCCACATTGTCCAAGGGTCAAATGTACATATATTTGTTAAACAAAAATAAGTGTTGTTTGAAAGTTATGGATCATAAGGTACCGTGGTCCGGAGACATCCTTGAGCTGCAGGTGATTAGAAATGGCTTCACAGAGGAGATATCAGAGAGAGCATGATCAAAGGCCTGAGCAATTCAGATCTCTTAACCCAAGAGACCTTCTCCACCAAAACTTGTCCACAAGGTATGCGTGAAGAGAGGAAAAAGTCAGGAAAAAGTCAGAATAATGGAATCTGTGATGTATGGAGGTGGGGGAAGGGCTTAATGTCAGGATCAAGAATTTGAGATTTGTCCTGGAGGAAGGATGGAGCCAAAGAAGGTTCCATGCAGCAGTGACAAGCTGCAAGGACACGTATCAATCGGGATGGGCTGTGTGACAAACACACACCGCCCCTCCCATTTTTCAGTAGAGTCAAACAACAAAGTTTACTTCTTGCTCACAATGTATGTCCTCTGCCACTCCGCTGGGCCTTTTGCCCCACCTTGGCTTCCTGTTGGGACCCAGAATGAGGACACAGCTTCTATCCAGAACATTGCAGGGTTGTTGCTGAAAAGGGGGAAAAGCGTATGGCAAATTGTGTGCAGGCTCTTAAAACTTCTGCCAGGAAGTGACATGATTTCACTGGCCAAAGCAAGTCATACAGCCAAGACGGAGATCCATGGGGCAGGGAGGGAGGTTTTCCCAGGAAAGGACAGCAAATATTTGTGAACAATATCATCATCTCCCCCAGGGAGTTTTAGGAATCTTCCTGATATTACCAGGTAGGTTTCTCCTATGATGTTTCCTCCATCCCAGTAACATTGGTATCTTACATTGTTATGAATTTTTCTTTAGACCATCATGCCTGAGAATTTCCCTTGAAATCAATGTGGTCCTCAGCCCCACCTCAGGATGCCCCATTAGCTCATTAAAAGGAAGGGGTTTCTCTAAGAAGCATTTTTCTCCAAGCCTGAGAAATTAATATAATGTTTGTGCTTTTGAGTTACTCAGGCATCTGGGTTGAGGTGAGGCTGTGTGTTCTCCAGTTTTCCTAGACTTATAATTTTGTAGCCTGCTGCGATTTCTGGCCTATTGATTAATGGGTCTCTCTCTCTCTCCACCACAAGCGACCTTAATCTTTTCTTAATTGCTTTAATGGCTGTTCGGCTTCCCTCTTGTGCTTTCCCCCACAATGTTGTTGTTGCAAAGCTTTTGTATCTTAACTTCATCCCCCAACCGAGGACTTTGCAGGAGAATGAAAGGTGAATTCTTTCTTTGTTTACCCCCTTTTTCTTGTTTTTCTCTTTTGCTTTATTTCTTTTTCCACTGTTTTCACATTTCTTAACCGTGTGTGGCATTCTCTGAGGTAATTGGGCACAAACAGAAAAATAAACAAAACTATAATGAGGGAGACCAATGCCAAGGCATTCCCCACCTCCACCAGCGACCCCTGCACCCCATCCATCGGCATCCAGTCTGGGCACTATGCCTCACTCTCTCTTCCCTGCCCTCTGAAGCCAGTGATCAGGCAAGCCACCCCCCCACCCCCCGACCCCATGCCAAGTGTCTGAGGTCTCCCCAAAGCCAGACTAGGGTGGAGGGGCAGGGAAGTGTTGCCCCTGCTCTGGTTTGGGGCTCTCTCCTTCCTTAGGAACAGAATTCCAGGAGCTTCTTCAAATATGCTTCATTTATCATTCATTCATTGATTTATTCACAACCACTTATTAAATGCTTACTGTGCTAGGTATCATAGGGATGTACAAAAGAGGCACAGACCCTGAACTCAAATAACTTACAGATCAATCTAACAGAGGTGAAAGGGTAATTAACAAAACAATGCTTCAGGCACCCATGACAGTGCTGAATAACAAATACTAGAGTTTGAGGTGAGAAGCCATGGTGTGTGGCCTGGGGATTTAGGCAGACTTCCTGGAAGAGGTGGGCTTTAAAATGGGTCTTAAGGATGGATAGTACAGACAAAGCAGATAAAAGAGAAGGCATTTCTGGAGGTGACCGAAGTTGGGAAAGTGAGGGCATAGGAGTGGGAACCCTGACTTCTTTGTGAGGGGGCCTAGCTACTATGGCCTTCCACATGATTCTAGGCCACTGTCTTTGTAGCAGATGTGTTGGGATTTCAAGGCTGTATTTCGGCATCACCTCATGTTTCTTTTGCCAGGCATCCTGAACTGCTTCCTGATGGACCCCAAGTGTCAGTGAACTCCTGGGGTAACAGGAATGGACAGGACCCAGGAGCTGGATAGAGTAGCTGAGCCAAATTGCTTGATGTCATTGTGCCAAGGGATTCATTCACCTCTACTCTTATGAACTCTTAGGGGAGGCGGAAGGAGAAATGCCACTTATTGAACATTTGTGTCAGTAAATTAAGGGAGACGCAGAGTGTTTGGTTAATATTTGGTTAATATTTTATCTCTGGGGTCAAATGGACTGAGTTCAAATCCAACCTCTTCAAATCTGTTTCTTCCCAGCTGGGTGACCTTGAGTGAGTGATTGAATCTCTCTTTTCTTTTCCCAAAATGTCTTAGTTTAATTATGAAACATTTCAGAGAAATATATCACATTTATATAAAATAGGTACTTTTGTATTTATCACTAAAATTAAAGACATAAACATTGTATAATATTTACTTCATATCACCCTTTTTTAAAAGAAGAAATGAAATGTTAAGAATTAAAACTATCCTCTCGTTGCTTCCCCTATTTCCTCTCTAAAGGTAATCAGTGTGCTTGCCATATGGGAGGGGGGTTGGAGAATGGGTGAAAAGGGTGAAGGAATTAAGATGCACAAATTGCCGATTATGAAACAGTTGTGAGGACACAAATTCAACACGAGGTATATAGTCAACAAGATTGTAATGACTATGCATGATGTCAGTTGGCTACTAGACTTATTGGGGTCATCACTTCGTAAGTTATATAAATGCCTAATCACTATGTTGTACTAATATAATATTGTGTATTAACTGTAATTGAAAAATAAATTTTAAAAAAAATAACCGGTGTCCTGAAGTTGGTGTTTATTATTCTAGTGCATTTTTAAAAACTTTTACTACCTACATAAATGTCTGTAAGTAATATATGCTGTAATAATATAATATATGCTCTTTAAAATCCTCTATGATGGGTATCATATTTTAAGGATCCTTTTGAAAATTCCTTTCCCCCCCACACACATATTCTGAGATTTACCCGTTGATGCCTGTATGACTGCTGTATGCTATTCTGCTCTGAGAGTAAGCATTGTTTTGTTTTGCTTTGTTTATAAGTGAAATTTATTGAGGTAACATTGGTTAATAACATTATATCAGTTTCAGGGGTACAACATTATAATTTGATATCTGTATCCTTTATTGTGCGCTCACCAGCAAAAGTCCAGTTTCCTCCTGTTACCGTATATTTGACCCCCTTTACTCAATTCACCTTCCCCCCACCCCTTTCTCCTCTGGTAACCACTATTCTGTTGCCTATATTTATGAGTTTGTCTTTGTTTTGTTAGTAGGTTTGTTACTTTTTTGTTTTATGTTCTACATGAGTGAAATCATACAGTATTTGTCTTTTCCATCTGAATATCCGTATTACCTAAAGCAATCTACAATAGATTCAATGCAATCTCTACCAAAATCCCAATGGCATTTTTCACAGAACTAGGACAAAAACCGTCAAATTTGGATGGAACCACAAAAAACCCTGAATAGCCAAAATAATCCTGAGGGAAAACAGAAACAAAAACAAAGCCAGAGACACCACACTCCCCGATGTCAAACTATATGACAAAGCTATAATCAAAACAGTATGGTATTGGCAGAAAAACAGAGACCTGTAGAACAGAATTGTGAGCCCAGAAATAAGCCCACACATATGTGGGCAACTAATTTATGACAAAGGAACCAAGAATATACAATGGAGAAAGGAAAGTCTCTTTAATAAACTGTGTTGGGAAAACTGGACAGCCATATGCAAAAAAAAGGAAACTAGACCACTATCTGACAGCATACACAAAAATTAACTAAAAATTGATTAAGACTTGAATGTGAGATTTGAAACAACGACATACATAGAAGAAAACATAGGCACTAAGCTTCTGAATGTCAGTTTCAGTGATGTTTTTGTGCATTTGACTCCGAAGGAAAGGGAACCAAAACCAAAAATGAACGGGACATCAAACTAAAAAGCTTTTGCACAGCAAAAGAAACTGTCAACAAAACAAAAAGGCAGCCAACCGAATGAGAGAAGGTATTTGCAAAGGGTAACTTCCAATAAGGGGCTAATATCCAAAATATATAAAGAACTCACACAACTCAACAAACAACCCAATTGAAAAATGGGTTGGATCTGAGTGAGCCATTGTTTATTTTTCTGTCTCCTGGAGCAGGGGTCAGCAATCTTTTTCTGCAAAGGGTCAGATAGTAAATATGTTAGGCTATGTGGCCTCTTGTAATGATTTAAGTCTCCCACTGTAGAGAAAAAGCAGCCATAGACAGTGTGATTCTGTGCTTCGATAAAAACTCTATTTCACGTAATTTTTCAAATTAAGATCTTATTTTTTTTTGAGCAATTTAAGGTTCACAGCAAAATTGAGGGGTAGGTACAAGATTTCCCATCTATCCCTTGCTCCCAAACAGGCACAGCCAGAGTGGTGCATTTGTTACAAGTGATGGGCCTACACTGACACATCATCAGCCAGAGTCCATAGTTCACATTAGGGTTCACTCTTGGTGTGGGACATTCTATGGGTATATGGACAAATGTAGCCATCATTCTAGTATCATACAGAGTATTTTCACTGCCCTAAAACTCCTCCAAGCTCTGCCTCTGTGCATCCCACCTACTCCCCACCCTCACCCCTGGCAATCACTGATCTTTTACTGTCTCCATAGTCTTGCCGTTTCCAGAATGTCATCTACCGTCGTTGGATTCACACAGCATGTAGCCTTTTCAGATTGGCCTCTTCCACTTAGTAATAAGCATTTAAGTTTCCTCTATGTCTTTTCGTGGCTTGTAGCTCATTTCTTTTTAGTGCTGGCGAATGTTCTACTGTCTGAATGTACCACAGTTTTCCCATTTACCTATTTACTGAAGGACATCTTGGTTGCTTCCAAGTTTCAGCAATTGTGAATAAAGCTGCTGTAGATATCTGCATGTAAGTGTTTGTGTGGACATGTTTTTAATCGTACAACTTTCATATGTCACAAAATCTTCTTCTTTTAATTTTTCCCCCCAACTGAAAACGTAAAAACTATTCTTAGCTCTCACCCTGCAAAGTCAGGTAGTAGTGGACCAGACGTGGCCCGCACAGTTTGCCAACCCTTTCCCTGGGACTTGTGGTGGTTTCCACTTTCCTCCTGTTATAAACACGGCTGCAGTGCTCATCCCTGCACATATTTCCCCGAGCACTCCTGCCAGCCAGACGAGATGTGGAATTGCTACGGCACAGGGTGCGTGTTTTCAACTCCACTAGATATTGCCAAATTGCTCTTCAGAGTTGTTTATAACCATTTACAGTCCTATTGGCACTACCTCTATTTCCCCACATTCTCACCAACACTTAATGTTGTCAGACTATTACCTATTTGGCCAGACTGGTGAGTGTGATGACTGATATTCTTATTTTAATTTGAAATTCCCTGAGAGGTGGCGAATTTTTCCAAATGTTCATTTTTAGGTTTCATTTCGAATTGCCCCATTAATATCTGCTGCCCATTTTTTTATTGGATTATCATTTCCTTGTTGATTTGTAAGGTTCTTTCCCTATACTGGGTGGTTACTTAAACCTTGGTAGCCCCAGTTTCTTCATCGGTGGAAGACAATATTGACAGTACCTCCATCGTAGGATTCATGTAAATGAGGATCATATATGCGGAGTCCCTGGCCCTATTACACAGAGTTAGGATAAGCAGAAAATTGTGTTCCCCAAAATTCCACTGTATCTTCTTAGAGAAAATATTGTGCTGGACAACAAGAAAAGGAGGGTAAGGTAGGAAAGGAAAACTCAAGAGCAAGAGATGGCTGTTAATTGGCGACGTACGACAAAGTGCCAGATTTGCATTACCCCTGAGAGGGAAGGAAAAGAGGTTGCCCACCACATGTTAAAAGGGGGAGATTTAAAAAAAAAAAAAACATCAAAGAAACAGTGCCAATAGAGGAGAAAAAAATCTCAGAGGTCTGGTTGGTTGTGAAGTGTGTGGTTTAACTTCCTTCTTCTGTTTCTCTTACGCAAAGTCTCCACTGCTCACAAATGCTGTTGTGTGAGAGGACTGTTCTTCACAAGAAAAGGTACCAGCATGTGCACTTGGGTTGGAATGGGGATAGAAACAGCATCTAGGCACATAAACAGCTGAGCCTGAGGGGATAACTGACAACCAGAAGCTATTTGCTTTTAAGGGCTGTACTTGGTCCTTTCAATGTATTATCTCATTTAATCCTGGCAGAGGCTTCATGAGGCCTTAATATCATCCCCAGCTTACTAGAGGGACTTGAAGTTCAAAAAGTCTTTTGCCCAGCATTGTGCCACCAGTAAACAGTGGGACAGGATTGCATCCAGGTGTGTCTGACTCTAAAGCTTCTGTTCTTGGAAAGAGATAGAGATAGAGAGAAAGAGATAGGGATAGAGATAAATAGGAAGAGAGAAGAGGGAAGAGACAGGAGAAGCAAGTGGGGAAGGGAGCAGGAGGTAGAAGGGGAGAGGGAGAGGGAGAAGGTTAGAAACCACTGCTGACCCTTTTGGAAGCCTGGAGTTGAAGGAAGGGAAGGCTGGGCCCTAGAATGCCAGCTGCTCAAATTCAGCAAATACTATAGAACGCCATTTTAAATTTGAATTTAGATCAACAACGAATAATCATAATTATGCCTCATGCAATGCATAGGACATATTTACACTAAAAAATCATTTGCTGTTTTTCTGAAATCCCAGTTTAACTGGTGTCCTGGGTTTAATCTGGCAACCCCTTGAGCATCTTGAGTCCAGAGCAAGGAGACATGAGCAGCACCATCTGGAAAAGGCACCAGAGTGGATCTTTCTTCATCTCCCAGTGGCTGGGATCATGAAACAGACATGTCCCATGTGGCAACCACCCCCTTTCAGAGCACCCACCTCTCCACCTTCCGAGCTATGAAGCTTTCCGATTTGGCAGAAAGCAGGAAAGGTAGGCAATCGTAGGAGAAGCCACTCATCCAGCCTCGACAGGAGCATGGATAGACCGGAAGTGCCAGAGAGTCTGCCTTTCTCTGGAACATCCCACCTCTCATTTCTCCATCCTTCTCCCTTCTCTAATCTCGGTTCCCTAAGGCTCTGTGCTACTCTGGTCCTACCAAAATATTCGGTAAACCAGTCCACGCTGAGGTCAAAGGACCTAACGTGCAACCCCTCTGAAGAGAACTTGCAGTGGAAGAGCCCAAGGAGATGTTGAAGCCAAAGGCACAGAACGCAAATGGCGGATTCAGGCCGCATGACAAGTGTTGGAGGGATATTTAGGAACAGAGGGGCCCTTTTGGTAGTCCCCAAAATGTATCAGCTGTGTAACCACCTAGTCTGCCAACCCTGCCTGAATGAATGGTAACTGAACACAAGCACATAGTATCCCACTCAACACAAAATTCCAGCCTGAATCGGCTCTCTCTGGAGCGTGTCCTCCTTCAGGCTGCTTCCTCCTGGCCCGGGAAGCAACCCTTCCAGGGCTGAAAGGCTTCCTTTGTGCAGGCAGCACCAGCACTGAACACTGGAGAGTCTCTAGCCCGTCTCACCCTCAGTCTTTCTCCATCCTCTCCTTGAACGCCTCCCACCCATGGAACAGGGAGTACTGAGCAATGCTCAGAGGCCAGCTCCCAGAAGGCGCTGAAGTCCCAGAAGCTCCAGAACAGACTCTTCACACGTACCTGTCCTTGGCTCATTGTGGCTCCCTCCTAGGAAGAGTATCGGGCCTCCCACCCTGGCCCACCCACGTGTAAACAACAGCTGAGTGCTGTTTCCATGACAACCAGAGGCACTGCTGTAGTTTCACACCTGTAACACTATTCCTCCACACACACACACCCCTCCCCTCAACAGTTTACCCCTACACCCAGGATTTTTGTCAAGACCCTCTTTTGGTCACACGGAGTACACGCATGCTCTGCCTCACGGACCCCATTTCTGTCAGCTTCTAAGAATTTTCCTCCCATGTTTACTCAAAAACATCAATGGAAGGCCTTCCCTTTGAGTATGGATTTTTTTGTTTTGTTTTCATTTATGGTAAATTAAAAATGTAACACACAGGGCTTGGACAATTACAAAACTATTTGGTAGTGCTGAGGCTATGATAGGATCTTCAGAGACATGTGTGGAGAACTTGGCCCAAAGGCCTATATGTGGAGATGTGATTATTCTTCAGGCAGGAGTTAATGGGGAGGCAGATCTCCACATATTTCATACATAGATTACAGCCAATTATAGGATTATACAAGAGGCCAGCACACTGGCTCCCCTCTGGCCATCTCCAGATTGTCAACACAAAAATGGCAAGGAAAAGGGGTCCCAGGAGAGAGGCCCAGGCTGAGGGAGGGCAATGAGGGTAGAGACCACAGAGAGGAAGGGCACCCCCACTCCTCTGCTCAGCCTCTTTGCCCAGCTCTGATTCTGCTTTCAGTAGTGTGCAGAGGGGCCACTCCCCCACTTCATCTAGGTGGGTTCCCAACAACAGATTTAGTTTATTCATAGCATCCCTCCCACCCCGACACACACACACACACACCAATGCCAATCCCATTCTTTCTGCCTCATGTGTCATCAACAAAACACCATTCCCAGCAAATCCACCCATTACATCAATGTGGAATGAACATACATTTCCACAAAATGAAGAGAATGAAGACATAGGAATTATAAAACCCTATCATCTTATTTCTTAGGCTTTCACAAAGTATTTTGTTGGTTGGGTCAGAGCAGTTCTATCTGGGAGGGGACCCTGAGATCCAAGAAGGGGACAGTTAATGCCTTTTGGATTCAGGCTCTTGGCTGGTTGGGATCTGGTCCATTCTATGGGCCTTCCTGAGGGTTCAGGAGTCTCTAGATGGTTTCTCTATGCCCACCAGGAGGCCCCATCTGATGGGACAAGGTCTGTGGGGCTTAATAGTCCCCACCAACCATGACCTGCCATTTCTTCTCCTTGTTGATGGGGTGGCCAGAGGGCAACTCACATGTCAAGTCTTCTATATAATCCCATAAGTGGCTAAAGTCAGATGATGAAATCGTCATGGGCCTCTTCTCGGTTATCTCCTGATAGCAAAATTATATTTTCTAGTCGTAGATTCTAAAATACAATCTGGGGCTACTTTACCCCATAAACTCCTCCCTTAGGAGATGAGATGGGATGGGGCATCAGATGATAAGATCCCCTTGTGCTGTTCTGTTTCAGCCTGAGCCCTAGTGTTTGGGAAATTTGGGGATTTTGTAACAAATCCCACAGGGCAGGCTGATTTCTCCTGGACTGCCAGGCCCCATGTCAACCAGGTCCCCTCAAGTGAGTGACACTAAAGTAAAGGTGGGATTTTAGGTTAGAAGGCAAATTCCATTTCCTATTCCAAAGAGGAGTAGAGCTTTCAAAGAATAACTCAACCTGTATAACACCCCCTGTACATTTCAGCCCCCCCCCCACACACACACCTCACAGATGTTTCTGGAAGGGCATCTCCCACCTTGTTCACTTTGGACCTATTCCAACTTGACTTTGGACAATGTCTGTCTTCCTAACTCAGCAAAGTGCTGGACTATCAGTTCCTGCAGCCTCCCTCCTCCTGGTCAGCTGGTTACGGAGACTTCTCTCTTCACTTTGAGAGAAATTGAGGGAAACTGAGGCCCTGGAAAGACACAAACTTTTCAATCCCTTAGCCCAACAACTTTCTAAAATCAAGATGCCAAGTTTGCATGTGAAACAACTTGGGGGTCCTGGGTTATGTCACCTCTCTGCCCTCCTCACACCTCATCATTGTCTGGGTGAAACCCCAAACTTTTGAAAGTGCCTTTGAGCTGCTTGGCAGCCCCAGACTCCACTGTATCTACACTTCTGTTCACTCCATTGACAAGGGCTGCAATTCACAATGCCCGGGGGGAGGGGCTGCCACCTTCGCTCCAGGGCCCCTCCCCTACTCCAACTTTGTGGCTTTTTATCAGCCTAGCTGCTTCTAAGTCTGAAAAGCTAATGTTAAAAAAGAAAAAAAATCCCCAAATCAACAGATGCATAAGTAATTGCATCCTGGCAAGATTAAATTAGGTGAGTTAGAAAAGCAACAGGGGGTGTTATAATTCAGTACTTAGGAGGATAACCACACGAGTAAACAGCAAATGAAAAATTCTCATTTCTTCTCTTGGTCCCTTCTGGCAGCAACCACCTCCAGCCCAGTTTGGTTTCAGCCCCCACTCCCAACAGACATCATCCTGGCCAAAGAGGCAGTGAGTCTGCTCTCCCCCAGGTTCCCCTGCCACTCCTTCATTCCAGGACGTCTGAGGTTCATCCGGTGAAGGGAACTGATCCCAGGGTTCTCACTCAGGTGAACTCAGAGGGACCCTCAGGGAGATTAGAGAGCATCTGCTGCCAATGCCACAACTAAACACAGGCTTATAGTGAAACCGAGTCAGTTTCCTAATTAAGTCTCAGGCAGGAAGTTCTGAATTATAGAAGAGTCAAGCCCAGAAAAATCTCCAGAAATATGAGTGTAATACAGTCCACAAATCAGGATGGTTGGTCTTCTGGTGAGCAGGGGGACATCTATGTGTCAGCCTTTGGGAATGTCCCAAATGATCACAGGCAGGCACATCCATGGAGTAAACGGCTTGGGTGCCAGGATCAGTCAAAGCCAGAGTGGACCCTTGAAATATTTTGACACCAGTGCAGAATTATCTGAGAGGAGAAACTGCAAATTGCAGAAACTGCAGTTTTAGCTGGGAATTAAAAATTGCTGCAGGTGTAGCTTTATTTTCCATTTAGGAAAAAATACCATCCTCCCATTTGCATTTTTAAGATTAAAAGATAGTTAGCAATTCAGCTCTGGAAAGCCAGTTTCCTACTCTCTCCTCAGTATTTCTGAGGATTTTGGTGATGTGACAGTAAGTAATAAGAATTACCTAGTGACTAAGGTTGCCAATTTAGCAAATAAAAATACAGGATGCCCAGTTAAATTTGAATTTCAAATAAACAACAAATTCGTTGTTGTTCCTATATCTGACAACCCTCCTACCAACGCATGAACAAGTAAGGAGGAGCAACTTCCTAAGGTCCATTCACCGCAAAATTCCTTCAGCACCTACTCTGTGTACTGAGCACCTACTCTGTACCTGGCATTACGTTCAGTGCTGGGTAACAGACCTAATGCCTGATGTCAAGGAAGCTACAGGCCAGCTGAGGAGGCAGAGCAGCAAAGTGGCCATCAAGACAGAAGGTGAAACATGTCATAGACAGGAATATCCAGGGCCAGGGAAATCAGAGCAAGAAATAACATTTCATATGCATGAAGGAGCAGAAGTCACCAACAACACAGAGACACCAGTTTTGCCTGTGTGTCTGGGGCAGAACAGGGAGGTACCACGAGGCCCTCTTGGCCATTTCTCTGTTGTGGCACCTCCCTCTTTTCATCTCCCTCTCCATCAAAAACCTATTCGTTCATTTATCCATTCAACTGACACTTATTGAGGGTCCAAATGTACTAGACACCTCACAGTATGGGAGAGACAAAGATGATCATGACCCAGCCCCTGTCCTTGAGGTTGACTGTCTGGAAAGGGTGGCAAGACATGGTCAGAATCATGGTGACCTAGAGGTCATTCTAGTAGTGGGGATAAAGCAAAGAGGGAACACTGGAGGGGTCTCATACAGCATCAGAAAGCCAATGCACACCACAGTCACACATTTTTATTTGGAGGCCAACTCCCCATCAATATGTTGAGTGACTCTGATCAAGTCACTGAACCTCTGAGTTTTGTTTTCACCTGAATAAAGGTGATGTTAATAACAGTATTTGTCTCACAGTCCTACTCTGAGAAGCTAATGATACAGCCAGCACTTGAAAAACTATAAAGTGTCATAAAAATGATTACTGTGTGGCAGGTCCCCAAAAAGTTAAACCTAGAATTACCCTATGATCCAGTAATTCCACCTCTACCTATATACCCAAAAGAACTGAAAGCATGATTCAGACACCGGTACACCAATGCTCATAGCAGCAGTATTCACAATGGCCAAAAGAGGAAAACAATCCAAACGTCCACTATGGATAAATAGATAAATAAAATGTGATATGTGCATACATTGGAGTGTTATTCAGCCTTAAAAAGGAATGAAATTCTGATATAGGTTACAACATGGATGAACCTTGAAAACATTATATGAAGTGAAATAAGCCAGACACAAAAGGACAAATATTGTATGATTCCACTTATGTGAGGTGCCTACAGTAGTTAAATTCATAGACACAGATAGTGGATTAGGGGTTCCGAGTCCCTAGTAGAAGGGGGAGTTACTGGACATAGGATTTCTGTTTAGTGGGCACAGAGTTTCTGTTTGGGATGATGAAAAAGTTTTGGAGATGAATAGTGGTACTGGTTATACAACATTGTGAATGTCCTCAATGCCACCAAAATGTGTAGTTGAAAATGGCCAAAATGGTAAACTTTATATTATGTATTTTTATCATAATTTAAAAAAAAGGTCATTATCCAGAGATGGCTAGAAATGTCAGGGAAGGAATCACAGAGGAGGTGTTTCTTGAGTAGAATTTGGCTAGAGGAGATGGGAGGAAGGACATTTAAGCAGAAGGAGCCAGCAAGTACAGGAAGGGCAGGGCTCCCTGGGTTTCCGGCAACTACCACAGGGGAAGTATAGGCATGAGGTTGAGATACTTCCATGCCACCTGCTATAGAGATGTCCTGCAAGCCAGGGAAGAAAGCATTGAGGACTCACAGAGTGGTGCTGGGGGAAAAGCTTGGGGGAAGCGGGTGAAATGGTCCATCATTGAACCACCATCCCAGGAAGCACTGGGTTGGAAGGGAGAACACATATCACTTGGGAAAGCCTAGGAGCTAAAGAAGCCAGAGGAGCATCTCATCAATGGCTTAGGAGGAGGAGCCAGGAATTGACCAATGATTGGGGAGAAGGAGCCAGTAACGCATCAACACGGGTGGGGACGGAGTGCTTAGGGCCAAGGTGATGTGACTGCAGATGGAGGCAAGGGGACCTTATGAAGGAGATGTTCCATAAGCCCTGGAAGAGTCATATGGGAAGATTGGTTGGGCAAGGAGCCCAGGCAGAATGGGCTGAATGGGCAAGCAGGACTAACGTGTGTGTTTGTCTTAGTAATTACTAAGCTACACTGAGCAGAGCCCCTTGTAGTTATTCCAAGTCGTATCCAAGGACCCAGAATGCAGACCCTGGGTTCTGCACTTGAACCTCAACAGAGACTGCTCTTGTACCCAATCATTTTCTGGGCAAGAAAGCAGAGATAATATCAGTTCCTGCCCGAGCAAATCTGCTTTTCCTCTGATAAAGGGTCAATTTCAGCAAAATTATAAATTCAATGAAGGTACATTTCCTTCTTCCCAAGTCATACCCCTGAAGCCTCCCACCCTCATTCTCAGAAAAGGGCTTACTATCAGACATTTTACACCTTTTTGTTAATTCAAACTTTAGTGTTCCTTTTCCCCAAATCATTTTCATTTCAGCCAGATCGATTGTTAAAAGAGTCTGACCGTTGGAGCAAGCAGGGTAGGGCTTTAAGACAGGGTAGTCTTTCAGCTCCCCTGCAATCACTCCTTCAACTATAAGAGACGCTAGCTTGATGAAGGGGTCCCTTTTCCTCACCCCTTGCAGATTGTCACCTCTTCCTTAAGTTAACATCAGGCACTGGCCAAACAGCAGGGTTTGCATTTAATAATAAAACATTTTAACAGCAAATAGAAATTTCTCTAAAAATTGAGATCATGTAAGATGACAGTGAATTAACATTTTAATTAAATGTGGCAATTCCAATCATTTTATCGTTATAGAAATACACAACATTTTGACACATTTCAGGTATAAATTGATGGTTCCAGTCCAATGGCAAATTAAAATAATGTTTCAAGTGATGTTTATAAGCTTTCAGTGGCAGCAAGAGATGGTATTCAACATTCAAAGCCACAGATTCTAGACATTCCCATTCAAAACACTAGTTCTGAAGTCCCCCTCCCTCCATAAATAGCTTTAAATATCATTGCCCCAGACGTCACACATACTATGATAAATTAATTTGATGCTTTTTAATTTGCAAACCTCACACCAAAAGGTGCTTTGTTTCCCCCAGTAGAACGTCAGATTTTGTTCTCTGGTTGAAAAGCACGGCAAGCAGGACTAACGTGTGTGTTTGTCTTAGTAATTACTGATTTACTGTGCACGGAGGATGTGACTTAGCACCACGCTACTGCTGATCTTCACAGAGGACCCTGGCAAGGCAGCTCTTATTGTCCCCAAGGAGGGGGGAATCCAGGCTCAGAGCAGATAGTAACTTCCCAAAAGGCACACAACTAGAAAGTGGCAGCACTAGGACTGGAACCCACAACAATCCAGCTCTCAAAACTGTGAGCTTTGGACTACTGTCTTTCTTCCCCAAATGAAAGTATGCACAGCCTTTGCTAAAGGGAGACTCCACAAATATTTCTTGACTAGTTATCTTTTTCCTATATGAAAGGCCAAAGAAGACCTTCCACGACTAGGTAACCTAACCTTCCTGAACCAAGTTCTTTGTCGCATTTCCTCTGTACCAACTCTCCCCCAAACCATCACTACCAGCATCATGATCACCATCAACATCCAAATACAGATTTTATGTGAAGGAGAAATAGTTTTCAAGAACAAGATAAGTATTGGAATGGATGGATCACACTATTTTTTTGCATTCAACAATTTTCATCTTGAAAATCTAGGATAGGCTACATGTACTGGCTTCATCACCTTTATTATTACCCATGTCGTGTGCTGAGCCAGTGGCCTTCCAGTCACTATTTGCCTTCGAGTTCCCTGAGAAACATGCATAGTTTTTCCAGCAAAGTTAAGCAATTTATATCCCCATGCAGCCTCCTCCCTATCCTTTCACAGCCATGTAAGCGCAAACGTGTCAAGAAGTGACAGAGAACTTCACATTGAAATAAAAGACCTACACAACATGAACAGCCATCAAAGGGACCTGCTGAACAAAGTACGCCAAATTTTGAAAACTTTGGAACAAACCAGAGAAAATGAAACCACTAAGAAAAATAGTACAGTAAACAGTCTCAACCCTTCATAGTCTAATCATACTGGCTAATGTTGAGAAATATTCAGCAATACCGTAGTCTTTTAAGATAAAACTCTGTGGGGCTGAATAAAGTTTATTAATAAAAATCAGTAAGTACATCCGGACTAAAGTTATTGATGCCTGTAGCACGTGTTTTACCTCTGCTAGATTGAAAAAAACAAACGCACACAAAAAAACAATGTCGTGAGGGCATGACAGTCCCTTTTCATCTTTATTAGCCCCAACAGTGCTTAGCCTAGCACCACTCTTGGAATAATTTGATCAATAGATGCTTGTTGAATGAATATCAGTATTTAATAAGTGTTCTACAAAAACTTGGTGATTCTACAACTGGGAAAAACTATAACTAAAAAATAAACTATAGACACAACATTGTGAATGGACTAAATGCCACTGAATTGTACACTTTAAAGTGGTTAATTTTGTTATGCAAATTTTGCTTAATAAAACAACTGCAGCGGCTAGGGAATAGCAACTGAATAGCTTTCATTAAAATTCAACACAGTATATTCTCATAGTTTCATATCAAATATAAAATACAAAAGAGCTCATAAACATTCTTTATGAGTAGGAAGTTTTTAAATCATCGTTATTAAGTAGATAAAATTAAAAAGTTCCACAGAATTTCCAGAAATTGTGATGCAAATAGCCTGAAATATTCAAAGCACTCCTGGCTTGGTAAGAAGTATTTATAAGATTTTTCCAAATCCTCCTGGCTGTTCCTGTTTGCCCTCCTGGACCTCGTCACCCTGTAAAGCAAAGGATGGAGCCAAAGTCCAGGGGTCCTGGGATTCTTCCCCATCCAAGAAATTTGGGAAGTACATCTGAGAGATGTAGTGCCATCCCTTTACTCTCATCCTTTCACCAACTTCAATCACAGTTCCAAAGTCAAGGTGATTGTTCTAAGAACCTCAAACTTAAAAATAATTTCCAAAATCACTCTTCATTCCTATATGACAATGTGATGACAGACAGGCTTCTTTTTTGTTTTTTTGTTTTTTTTTTAGCAGTAAAGAAAAAGCCTGTTATTTAAAAGGTTTAACAATCTCAGTAGGGTTGAAAACATAAATGTATTTCCACTATTTTAGGAAGCAGTGTTTTCTTTTCTGATTATTGACACAACAATGTTTCTTTTCCATTAAAGAGTTGTTTATGGAGATAAATGTTTAGGTGCTGAAGACATTGTACAAGGTTTTCAAGCTATATTTTCACTTGTAAAAGGCCAGTGATTACAAACTTGCTCTCAAAAAGTTAACACATTTTGAGTAAGCCGAAGCCTGGAATCTTGTCTGTATCACATTTTCTTTTCTGCTTGCTGATAAATCACAATGTGACAGCCTCTGAGCCTTCCTCACTGGTCTGTTTTGCTTGCTCATTAGGTCTTTAAAAGAAAATGCAAATCCTCATCTCTTCATTAACTCATCTTAGAAAATAACTCAGATGTTCCTAATTTCTCATCTGATTTATCAGACCGGTCTCTGATAACTTTTGAAAGAAATCTATTCAACATTCTCAAGGACAAAAGACACTTTATAGAAATAAATAAAAAGAAACCCTGACATAAGCACAAGAGGGGAAAAACACCCAGAAGTTTGGTAAATGTTGCTTACTTGCTTCTGAGTTACTTCAAGTTCTGCCCAAACCGATAAACACATTACACTGAAGATGTTTTATTCAAAAACTTCTCTGATATAATCTATGATAATAACTACAAGACTCTCCTTTTCACTCTACATTATAGATGCCTCACAGGCTAAAGGAAATCAACAATCTAATGTAACCTTTCTTTTAAAACAAGAAGAAATACGGCAACATGATAGAATCTGAAGGAATCAGAACACATTCATTCTTAACTCCTGAAAAATCTTCTCACCATGTGATTACGTGTACAGATATGTTTAAACATATATACATATATAAATACATATGTATATTTTTAAAACCTCTCTAAAATTGCCTTCTTTTCACACATCAACACAACTAAATCCGAGGGTCTTCACAGAATGCCTCCCCATGATCAGGTGGCTTTAAAAAGAATTCTATTTACCAAAATCATTACAACAGTTTATTTTCCTCAGAGGGGGGCTGGAGGAAGGGCGAGAGGGGGGCTGGAGGAAGGGCGGGAGGGGAAAGAAAGGAAAGCTGGTGAGTTTTGTATACTAAATGACCCTATCCAGCAAATAAACAAGGCTTCCTTTTCAGGATATCTGTTATCAAAGACATCTCCAACTCTAACTGCATTTCTCAACTCCTCACCATCGTCACCAGAAATAGAACTACTGACCCCACCAAAAGTAAAGACCTTTCTCTTTCTGCCCAAGACGCAGAGAAAAGAAGGGAAGCATGTGTGGGAATGATTTTCTTGAACACTGCACCAGACATGTTCTCAGCCATTTGACCACAATCTGGGCGCCTCCCTCTCTACTCTCTCTCTTCAAATGAATCGCAGGGATGGACCCCATGGTCACAAAAATTCCACTAAACTGCCTTACAGTTGTTTTTTTTCTTTTCTTTAGAAAGTTCTCAGGATTTATGGGTCTCCACGTCAGCGAGGGGCTCTTCCTAACAAAGACAGTTTGCAATAACAAAGTAGAGAGGGTGTATCAGTGTGTGTAGGGGGAGTGGGGGTTATGTTTGGTGTGGTTTTGAAAAGAACGAAAGGAAAGATACGCAGCCCAGATTTCCAAAATAGTTTCTGGGGAGGTAAGTGACACTGGGGAAGGAAAGCGTTTGATAAACTCCCTGACTGAAAACTCATTCACTAGATTGTACTGAGAGGAGAGAGAGCAATGCCTTCTTTAGAAAGGACATCCAATGCGCTCTTTTGTACAAACATTTCCGATCAGTGTCCAGAAAGACCCTAAGACACACCTCAGGTGGGAGAGCCTTGTACCCCCTATCCAGCCAGGAGAGTTGGGCTTGTTGGGTGCAGATAGGGACCAAAGGAAATTTAGGGTGAGGACCGGCACTGGAGGGAGAGGAGGGTCCACAGGACTGGATCTTTCCAGAGGCTGCGTTGCCTGCTCTTCCACCTGGATCCCAGCAGGGAGTCCTGGCCCTCCTTTTGGGGGGGGGGCCTGTTGACTAATGAAACAGTGAAAGCATAAGTCAGTCATCAGGCAAATAATAAACATATTTGCCTTGCATGTCTCTAAAGCCTGTTTAATGGGTCGTCCCTCCATGTACATGGGCTTCCTACCCCAGCCTCCATCACCCCACCTGTATCAACAACAATGCCTCCACACAATTATCTTACCTTAATGAACTTAATCTTTAATTTCCCAGCTTGGCCCTGGTACTCAGCTTCCTAACAAAGGAAGTGGAACTGTTTTGAGTCCCCGTGAGCACCCTTCCTCCACCAGCTAGAGAAACTTTAGTCACGACAAGGATTTTTGCCCCTTGTGGAACTGTCAAAAGCAATAAATATTTTTCTTTTTATTCCATCATTAGACCCTCCTAAGAATGCCTCCCCATTGTCCACTGTAATTCCCAGAGCTCTCTGGGCAGGGGCGTTATTGTGGAAAATGAATCCTGAAGTGTTAACAATCCTGCCAAAGCGGCTACACGGTTTTTTTTTTTTTTTTCCTGAGGGCGTAACCGTTAGGAATGTGTCGCCTCACCATAGCCTGCTCGGCGAAAAGAGCACTTGTGTTTTTTAACACTGGTCTTTGAGAAGGATGCTCAAGTTAAAGCATTGTGGCCACTGTAAATAGATGCACTTAGCAGAATAGAGCTTCTTCATTCCTAATTAGGGAAGTAACTCTAGAAAGACAGAATGTCACTTGCTAGGCTGTGCGTATTGTTGAGTTTGGGCTCGCCTCCACAATGTGAGGTAATTGGAGTTGTACCTTTTAGAAAGCTGCTAATTTCACATAGGAAGTGCTAACAAGACCTTTCTGGGCCATGTTTTCCTTCTTCCTTTTTAAGGAAGTTACAGACCTTCAGTAGTGGGAATGGCTGAGCCCTGGCCTGGCGGAGGAAACAGCAGTAATGAACCACTTCAGCCCGCAGTTAGAAAAAGGAGGCCTCATTTTGGAGTCCTGAGAATACTAAGCACAACAAAAGGTTCTGTTTAAGCTTGTTATCCAGGACATTCTTACAGGCTACACAGCTTTCCCTGCAATGACCCTCTCCAAACAAGTGCATCAAGTTTGAGCAAATAGAAACACGCAACTTTCAAGGCTTGGAGTTATAGTTTTCTTTACAAAGCCATTTATATAATGTAAGCTGCAATTAGCATGGGACAGAGCGAGGAGATTTAGGCTGGAAAGTTCTTTTAACAAAAGATAGAAATTAGTGGAATAAGTAACAGTTAAATATCGGCTTCAGATAACTAGTTGAAAAGACCTTTTAAATCATTTACTAATAAAAAATAAAATAATTTTGCCTCAGACCTTGTTCCAACCAAAGTGTGGCTTTTGAATCACTGAACTGATTAATCTTACTAATTTTAAATTATCCAGCAAGAATGGATCGGAGCAAAAAAAAAGAAGAAAAAAAAAAAGGCCACACCCCCCAAATGAAAAGCACTACAGCTTTTAAGCCTGACAATTTCATCAAAATGTCCATAGGAATTACATAAAAAATTCAAACCGTAATGAAATAAATTGCTACTTACATTATGAAAAGTCTGCAAAAGCTTTTTATAGACTTGAAATGCAGAAGTTATATAAACCGCACAGTAAAAAGAATTAGAAATTGACCTTTACAGATCAAGGGCTAAAATTAACAGTCTTCAGGGGGAAAAAAATTCCCAGTTCACAATGGCTTTTAATGCCATTTTTCCCCCCCTACATTCATTTATCTAATAACCATGGCAAGGTTAGGATAAACAATGAACAGTATGTTTTCACATTTTCCACCTTTTGTGTCCTCCATATGAATTTCTAAAACACTTAAGAGAATAGATACATAAACCTGTGACCTTCAAATGAGCTTTTTGATACTCTCAACATTTTGAATAAAAAGATCAGAAAATGGAACCACTTTTACACAATAATGAATTCCATTCTGTTGGGTAAACAAAGCTAAATTTTAAAACAGAGACCTGACATTTGTATAGCTCAAGAAGCTATTCTGTTCATTTGGGGGTGGGCAGAGGGAGGGAGGAGACATTGTCAGTACTTTACCATGGGCTAAATAATGACCAAATCTACAATTCACACAAAAAGGGACACAAATCCATTTGGCCGTCTTCAACAGAGAGCCACCGTTTCCAAGACAAGAACAACAAAAATGCCCAATTTTTATGACAATTTTCCCCCACCCGGTGAACAATTGAGCCATCTCACAGAAAAGGGGGGTTGGTGGGGGAGGCCCATGCCGCCATTATGGAGCTAACGCTTATTGACGGGAGCTACAAGGGCCTCCAAAAGTTACTCCAATTTCCGTCGAGCTTTTGTGCGTCCGTTGTCCTGTCTGAAAGGCTCAGTTAGGTATTGTTGCAAAAAAAGTCTGCATCCACATTTGTTCCCCTCTAATTCATACTCCGCATTGTGAAGTTTTGCTATTCAGGGGCTGATTGGACAACAGCCCTGACAATGGCCAAGCGATTAGTCTCTCAGCATGGGCTGGGGTTGTGGGTATAAACCTAGGGATGGGGCTGGAATTCACTGGGGCATTCAGCTTCCTCTCGGGCCTTCCTGAGAGACAGTCCCTTCTTTGCTGCAGGTAATGCATTCCTTCAGACCAGGGAAACCGAATCCTTGTAATTAGCGTGTCCAGGATGGGGCAAGCCGCCCCCTCCCTGCAAGGCGGCCCTCAGGGCCCTGAAGCTTTCTAAGGAGCTCAGCTCCTGAAATGCTCCAGCCCCGTCGAATTGAAAACTTTCTAGGGCGGCTCGGTGGGCCTGAAAATCAGCACACAGAGGAGGGGAGCCCAGGGAGGGCTGCAGTCCGGCGCCACTTAACCCTTGGCACGCCAAGCCGGCCAAGGAAGCGCCTCCTGCAGACCCTCACGGCCCTCGCCCCTGGCTTGGGCAGGGACGTCGGCATTGCGTGCTGCACCCCAACCGCTGAGCAAGTCGCTAAGTGTACAGACGTCAGTCTGGTGTTTTACATGTCAGTAACTTGAATGAATTTACATTTATTTTCCTATTGTTTTATATCATTTTATGACAATGTGTGCTGCATAATATAATTTAAATCTTTAATGTACAACTAATTCTCTGCCATTAATTTGTCAACATGATTACTGGATATGCCACCTGCAGCAGCAGGCCGACTTGAAATATGTAGAAGACATTCCGCTGGGTTGTTGTTTTTTGTTTGTTTGTTTGTTTTGTTTTTTTAAACAAGGGTTTACATAGGAAATGACAAAGATTTACAGAGGGTTTTTTTTTTCGTGGACTGTCTATAATCTTATGAAAACTGCAATTTCAATGTGATTCCCACTTAAACTGAGGAATTCCAGGTCTCAGTGGGGAAGAAGACACATACAAGGACCCTTTCTTGGAGGAATTAATTTAGGCAGCGTGGTGTTCTCGCAGCAGCGGCGGAAATGAGCGGTAGCCCAGCCCTTTGGCCAACAGGGACCCCCCAAGACCCGCTGGGGCCACAGGGACCCCCCAAGACCCGCTGGGGCCACGAACGCAACTGCACCTGCGCTCGCGGGGCCACGGGGAAGGGGGGGCGCGGCCCAGCGCTCTGCCCGGGGTGGTCCAGGAGGCAAAGAAAAGTGGGCACCGGGGCTCAGGCTGCATTCCCCGGCCCGAGCAGGCACCGAAGGGGTTGGGGTAACTTAAAAAAGGAAAGGACGTTGTCTGTGGGAAATGCGTTGCTGGGCTCCCTGACTTCGGGACTCCCCCATCCATCCCCAACCCTTGCCTCCCTCTTTCGCTGGCTGTTGGAGGCAGTTTGAAACAACGGGTCCTTCCCTCCGCTCTCCAGGAGCACGGGGGCCCTGCAGCCACCAGCCAAGTGATAACACCCGAACGGCTGCACCATGAAAATAAAAAAGGAAGCACCCCAAACCTTATTAAACATTCAAATAGAAAAATTAAGATATTCTGGGCAAAAGAAGTGTTTAGACAAAGGCTGTCTGCTTCAATTTCCCCGTTAAGCGGGAAGCAGGCTGCTCCGAGACAGAGTGACGGTGGATTCCATAAATTAACTGAAAATCCCTCTTCTCGGGAACCCAAGTTATCTCTCCGTTGCCTGCAGCTCTGATTTAGAATGGGAGCGGGCTTGTTTACCGGTTTAATTAATGCTCCTTTTCAAGCAGGGAGGAGGGGAAGGGAAATGAAGTGGCTTGGTTATAAACAGGTGTAGCCGGGCCTGTAGCGCAGCTCGCGGGGCCTGTGGCAGCCTCATCAGGCTTGACCGGGCCTGACCCTGCGAGCGAGAAAGGTAGATGGCCCAGTTGGAAGCGCAGTAGGTGAGCATTATTTTAACTGCGAGCCTGTGATTGGAATGGCTTAAAAAGGGACAATCAGCACTTGGGTTTTTCCTTCTTGCTCCAGAATGCATTCTGATTCTTTCCTGTTGCTGAGCAGAGAAGAAACAGACCTTGACGATATAGGTCACAGGCCTTTTACCTTC
Organism: Rhinolophus hipposideros; assembly: GCF_964194185.1. NCBI lineage: Eukaryota > Metazoa > Chordata > Mammalia > Chiroptera > Rhinolophidae > Rhinolophus > Rhinolophus hipposideros. Next base: position 46,782,567 of record NC_138058.1, read on the forward strand.
TCTTCCTCCTCCTCTGCCACAGCCTTCACCTCAAAATGTAAGGGAAGAGCCACTTAAGGAGGAAACCTGGCTCCTGCGCTCGCTGGGGACCGGCTTTCTGCTCTGAAAAAAATCCCTGGGCATTCTCTCTTTATTTACTTATTTCAGCTTTTTAATTCCAAGAGCCTAATATCTGGGATTGGACTGTCCGCGGCCTACGTGTTTCTGTGACCTTACAGATAACAGGGAAGGTTGGATGGAAAATGAAATTCAAGCGCCAGCTAATTTTAAAAACATAACTAAAAACTCATTCCCAAGGGGGGAAATGGCAGTTTCTGTAAGCACCGGCAGAACATGTTTTGAAATTAATAACTAGCCCTGGTATTTGCTAAATGATGGCTGTATCAGGGGGAAAAATTTTAGTCATTAAAAACAGCAGGTGCCCAAGGTGAGAATATATGTTTCATGACTTAAAGTCACCTGTCTGCTTTGCCTGCTGCCTTCCAGCCAGCATCTGGGAGAAACAGAATGAAACCAGAAGCTGGGTCTATCAGCCATGCTGGACTTTTGGAGAAAAGAGCTTTTGAATTCTGTTTTGTTGTTTTTTTTAAAAACTACCATTTATTGAATGCCTACGTGATGCCTCTGCATGTTAATGCCAATTCTGACAGCTTCCCTAGAAGGTGGCTATGCTCAACCCCAGTTTTAAGAGGGGCTGAGAGAATTTTAAGTGATTTTCCCAAAGCCACAAAGCTAGTCAAGTGCCATAGTAGGGATGAGAACCTGGGTCTCTCTGTCCCCAGGGCCCTCACGTTTTTCACTCTCTGTGAGGTAGCAGTGACCCTAGGTACCCACAATCCTGTGGAGTGGGGTATTTGATTCTAGATAATGACAGGTTGTGTCCTTGGTTACAGGAAAGATCTTTTCATCACCTGGAGAATTCCACACCTCAGGTCTATGGGGGACCCAACACATGTATGAGCACAAAGTACTTCACAGAACAAGAGAGATTTCTTTCTGAAAAGATTTATAGACCAGGAATTAGGATTTTTCCGTTTCATGAATGGTTCCACTACCCCTTAATATGTGACCTAGAGTAAATCACCTATTACAGCTGAGTAAAGTTTCCTCCTTTCTGACTGGGCACACTTCCTAGCCTACCTCCTCCCAGTGTGGGATGGGGCCAAAATGAGCTGCTGTGAGTTCAAATGTATTGATTATTGTGAATAGCTGGTCAATGTACAGAGTTATCAGGTCCTAATACACAATATATGTGCATATGTTTTGAAAGGTGTAAATTACTATACAAGTGGATTTTTTTTCCTTGTTATTAAGATAAGAGCCTTTACTCCCTAACTTCTAACATGGAAGTCCTGGCTATATTAACAATTGTGCTAAAAGTTCTAATGCATCCTAAAATCATAGAATTTTGATGGAAGAGACCATTAGGTAAAATAATAAAAACAATATAATAACGGCTAATGTCACTCACTACATGCTAGACAGTGTTCTAACTACTTGTTATAGACCCGTTAGTCCTCACCATTCCTTCATGAGATAGGTACTGTTGTTATCATACCCTTTTTACAGATGATAAAACAGAGACAGATGGCAATTTGGTTGGATAATTTACAAATAGCAGAACTGTCATTGGAACCCAGGCAATCTGGCACTGAAGTCCCCACACTTAATCACCGCGTTGTACTGTTTCTCACAAGAGAGTGCCTCTCCAACACACAGTCTTAAGATGACAAAAGTGAAGCTCACAGAGGTGAAATGATCTGCCTGCGATCGCACCTCTGTTTCATGGCAGAGCTGAAAGCAGACCTTGAATTTCCTCACGCCCAGTGGTAGCTATTACTCACTTCACCCAGCCTTCAGCTCTCCATGGAGAGATAGACCGCCTGGGTTTAAATATTAGCTCTACCAGCCCAGTCATCTCTCTAAACCTAAAATAATAGTGCCCACCTCCTTGTTAGGCAGATTCAATGAAATGACACACCAAAGTATTGAACAGAGTCCCTGGCATATAGTAAAGGCTCAATAAACCCTCCTCAAATGTAAAATGCAAGATCCAGAAAGAGAATTCTGAAGCGTGGGGAGGCTCTGACGTGGAGCTGGCTATCCCTACTCAGTGAGTTGGCCCAAGCTAAGTTGAAGGAAGAGCCAAAGCTGACTGGGAGAGGAGCAGAACCCACCAGCTGGGGAAGGCTCTGAGGCCAGCCCCTCAGACAGTAGAGGATCTTGTGGAGTGAGTCTGAGAAGACCTAGCATTGCAGTCATTGGCCAGCCTGAGGGCCAGAGCGGAGGGATCACCTGAGGAAGACAGAGGAAGGGGAAAAGGCAGAATCAGAAGAGCTACAGGAAAGCAGTTGGGGAAGGCCAGAATCAGAAAAGTGGCTGCCTCAGCGTCCAGTCCATTATGGGTGGGTCCCCTTCATGGTGTTGTCCCTAGGGACTTCAGCAATGGTTGTTTCAGCCCCATGGGGAGAAGAAAGGACAGGAGCGACTTGAGACTGAATGCTGAGGAGAAACCACAACACGCCTCATTGATAGGAAGCTGTCCATGCAAGAGAAACACCTGCAGAGATGTGTGTTTGGTGGGTGGGGAGAGCAACCTACTTGAGAGAGGAAAGTTCAGCATCCTAGGGAAGGGAGAGTGCCTGAGGGAGAGGCAGGGACCTTTGCAGTGGTGAGGCAGCTGCTTGTCCGGTTGCAGCTGCTCTTGAGCAGTGTGTGTATGGCGAGGGTGGGGGGAAGGGGGCCTGCCACATGGAAGACAGTGGCAGGCTAAGGGGTGTTCAGGCCTCTGGTTTGGGGGACTCTAGCAAAGGTCATGGGAAGATACTCTGGTCCCAAGCACAGGTGCCCTGCTCTGCTGGCTCTTCCCTGAGGACAAGACTTGTGATCTGAATCACCGGGAGCTCTGTCCTGTGCTTTGGTCTGCAGGGTCGCTCTATCACGGATTCGGCCCTGCCTTCAGTTTTTTCCCTCAGCCAAGACTCTGTAGCACTGAGCACCTACAACTTGATTTCATCATTTGGCTTCTAGTAATGGAAGCCAACCTCCCTTAGAGGGTTAGCTGTTCTGTACACAACATATATCTTGCCTCTTAACTAAATTCCATGTTCCTAAAAATTCAGGGACCCACAGCATCCGGCACATACTTGGTCCAAGTACCCAAGACCTGTAGGGTCTGACAGGTTTACAGCATGAATTTACACTACGGCTATCTCAAACCAATATTCTTTAAATACTTGCTTGAAATTTACCCAGTGGGATAGCATATTGCTGATTTGCTATGAAAATCATATGCCTCCTCCTGCATATTCAAAATAAGGCACTGATTTACTACATGCATGGAACACATTTGAAATATTTTCTCTTCTTAGCAAAATAACTATACATATAGTTATAAATCATATATGCACACATATAGTTATAAATCAAATAGTACATGAGCTTATGATAAGAGTGGTACAGCTTCTCCAATCATCAGTTGGTGCTCAGAGGCAACCTCTTTGATCTAGTCGATCTTTAGTTCTGATGGATCTAGGATTTCCGGATTCAGACAAAGAAACAAAAAGAACAGGATGTCCCATCAAATTTAAATTTCAAATAAACAATGAATAAATATGTCCCAAATATTCCATAATATTCTATTTTACTGGCAATTCCCCCCATATAATGTATAAAGTTACATACATTGTACCTCTAATGTATTTATATCTCTATTTACACATTTAGCAACCTGCCAGACAGTATCTATGGAATTCTGAGTGTGAAAGAATTTTAATGTTCAGTATTTATACTACATTGCATTTTTCTGTTTGCCTTCGTATTTTAACGAAATGTTTAAACTTTGTATATATTGATCCATTAACTTTCAGCAGTGCCCCTTGACTGTCTAGGTTGTAAGTTGAGATATTACTGGTATCCTATCCTTTCCTCTGCCTTTTCTTTCCCTTTCCATGTCCCACGTATGCCACTATGCTCATACTTTTACATTGATGAAGTTGTTAGCATTTATATTCTTTCCCGCTCCGCAACCTGGTCTATCCAGCTTTATCTAAAGGTTGACTCTTAAAATGGGAAACTGATCGTGTTTACTTTATTGTTATTATTATGTAATTTTTATTTAACGGTAGTAATATTAGGCTTACATATCCTGCTCTTTAAGTCAGTGTCATTACACCTGAGCCTCTCTAAGGACAATGTTTAGCCCCAAGTCACATGGATTCTTATTCCTCTCACTTCACACTTTATCATTAGCTGTATATCATGTCACTTTTAGTTTGCTTCATGCTTACATCTCAACTTTTTTACCAGTTCCCCCTCCCGCCCAGAGTTTTCAGTTGCCTCTTTTATTTTCTTGCATTACTCGCTATTATATTCTTAATTTAAAGCTATTAATTATTTTATCTAATCTTTTGAGAACTGCCTTCCTCTTTTCTTCCCAGTCCTCTGTGATCCTGTTCCAATGTGGGCTGGTTGCTGTCCAGGCTGCTACACAACTGTCATCTCGAGACTTCTCCTTATTGCTCTCAGAGGTTACATTCCAGCTTTTCTTCTTTCTTCCATCTTACGTCCTAGTTTTACTAGGGTTTCCAGGTGGGAATTTCCGCCTGTTCTCAGGAATTTCTTTCACTTTGCCTTTCCCGAGTCCCAAGATATAAACTATTTTCTGTTCTCTGTGATGAATCGTTTCCACAAAGTGACGGCTGATACTACCAATCACCTGGGTTCAAAGAGCAGATTTTCCCAATTTCCCGACCAACTTTTCTCGGGATCCGGGAACGGAAAAGTGAAAAAAATTCCAGAGAATGGGTGGGAATTCCTGCCTGGAAACCCTAGCGATAAATAGGAAAAATGTCTAAAAGATACATTGTGAGTAGTATGTTTATTTCCCATTGTGGGTATTACTGGGTTCAAGGAGCCGATTTTCCCGATTTCCCAACCAACTTTTCTTGGGATTCGGGAATGGGAAAGTGAAAAAACTTCCTGAGAACGGGCGGTAATTCCCACCTGGAAACCCTAAGTTTTACTAAAGAATAGCCTCCGGCAACTTCTTAAGAAAAGGCATGTTGGAGGTAAACTCTATGTACTCTTGTTCGTCTGAAAACCCTTACGTTGTCCTCCACTTGACTGAGAGTTTGCATATGGGATTCCAAACTGAAAATAATTTTCCCTCAGAATTTCGAAGGCATTATACCATTATCTTCTGATATCTAGTGTTGCTGAGGAGAAGTCTGACACCAATCTTACTGCCATTCATTTGTAGGTGCCCTGATCTCTCTTTGGAGCCTTTTACAATCAATTCCTTATACTTAGTGTTTTGAAATTTGATCAGAATATGTCTAGTTGTTGGTCTTTTTCAGTCATTGTGCTGGAAACTAGCCCTTCGAATGTTAGGACTAGTCTTTCTTCAGCCCTGGGAAATTTTCTTCTGTACTTTCTTTGATAATTCTCTCTCTTTCAATTTCTAGTGTTTTCTTGTTGGATTCATATTCGTTAGAAATTGGATTATTCCCCTGTCTTTCTTTTTCTCACTCACACTTTCTTTTTCTATCTTGCTGCTCAATGCTTGTGAGAGAGTTCATCAAATTTTTCGTTCTTCTGAATATTTTATTTCACCCGTTGCATTTTTAATTTCCAAGAGCTCATTCCTTTTCCCCAAACCCCATTTTTAGAAGGTATTATCTTCCCAACCCTGGGAATTCTTTTTAAAATGTAAAGTGATTTTCGGTTTTCTGAATCTGTTTCCCCAGGAGTGAGATTCTCCTGCTTCTTTTCATATATTTCCTTTATGCTGTGGGTTCTCCTCATTCCCCATATGTGCCTCGTTGGTGATCATTAGATGTTGAATACAAAAGATCTAGAGGTGGTGTGGATTAACCTTGCGTGAGTCGGCTTCCGTGAACCTTTCTGCGATGGACCTGGCGCCCATGTCCTCTGCTGCCCCTCACAGAGCATCTGCGTGTGGCTTCCTTCAGCGGGTTCCTCTAATAACTGCTCCCATAACACTTGATATATTCCAGAAATGTGTTTACATCTCTTATTCGGTGGTTGCCTCTTCCTTCCCTCTTTAATATTGTGGATTTGTCTCTTTTTGGAATTCCAAAACTTTATTTTAGCAAGATTTTTTTAGAAGGATGGGAAGCAAATACATATCCTGGCTTCACCATCTTGAAATATAAGGAGATTCAGAAAATGTTATTTTTTTACAATTCTAATTGCTCCATCTTTGAGCAGCTTGGTTCCCTAAGCCAGGAGATCCCCCCGGGGTTTAGAGTCTCCCCAGGAAAGTGTTATTTGAAGATGTTCAGCATTTTGTGGCCCTCATTCTTACAACAGTACACATAAATTAGGACCTGGTTTTCCCAAATGTCTTCCTGCACAGGTCTGGGGTCCCCAGGAGACAGAATGAGGTGGCCCTTCTTTAGACAACCATACTCCCCCTCATTTCAGGGCCCGAGAGCCTCAGCAACACCAAGGGGGCTCCACTTTGTCTTTCATTCCATCTGCTTCTGTCTCCAGCCTGGCTTAGCCCTTGTGTACTCTTGAGATCTCAGATCCAGCACCATTTCCTCAGAAAAGCCTTCCCTGTTCCCCCAACTCAGTCAAGTTCCTCTATTGTGTGGGCTCCTGGAACAATTTTTCTCTCCTTTACAGTATTCTCCTTAGTCTGTAATATTTGTGGAGCAAGACCATGTCTGTCTTCTGTTCACTTAGATGTCCTAAGCTCTTGAACATAGTGCTGGCCTATAACAGGTGCTCAATAAATATCTCGCGTGAATGAATAATCATGAAAGTGGCCACAAAAGAAACATTCCTTCAGCTAAGAAATAACCCATACGTGCCCACAGTGCAGCCCCACATACGGCCCACCATGGAGGTCTGCTACCCGACTGGGCACAGATCTCCAGGCCCTTGTCAGCATTGCCAAAGTCTTCCCACAGCCTCCTGTCCAAAGCCTCAGCTCTTCCCATGATGAGCCGAAGGTCAGAGAGGCAGATTCTGGGGCAACCCACAGGGCTCGAGGCTCATGTCAAGGTTTTCTGACTACCCAAGCCTTCCATGGAGACTTTGGAACAAAGTTGTGATTCATCTCTAGACAAGCCCCTTGAAACCTGGAAGGAGGGAAACCGGCAGACTCACTCAAGGGGCCGGGAGGAACTTGCTTAGCTGAAGCCACAGACCCCAGGGGGTGGTCCAGAGGCGGCCCAGAACCAATGGCGACATCCCTGGCTGGGAACAATGGAGCCCCACACCTCAGCTACCTTTTCTGCTCTGGCTTCCCAGTGGTGAGGCTCTTATTAAATTTGGGATTACCATGTGTAAAGCACAGTCTGAATTTTGTTTGCTCTGCCACGAAACTCGCCTTTCCAAACACTCTGTCAGAGCTGCAGTTAATCTACTGACCAAGGGCTTAACCGGCAGGTGGCCAGGAGGCCCCACCAAATTCCTCCTGACCCTTTGTTACCTGGCCTGGCAGGGAGAGACCCCTTGTTTTGGAAGTGTTTCTCCTCCCCCCGAACATTTGCTGTATTAGGAGTCTTTTGTCACCATAAATCTGAAGCGGGGATTATGACGGGTAGGCTGGCACCCAGATTGCTTCCTCCAGAGGATAAGGGGAAAAGTTTGTGGGTTGGCCTAATGAAACCTTTATTTAGGGGACAATGACATTTCCATTAAATTACAGCTCAAGCCTTAACAATGCCTCAGAACAAACCCAATTTGAATATTTAATTTGGGATGGAAGGAACTGAGTAAACACCTCTCTCCCTTCAGCCCCTTTCTGGAGACTCTGTGCTGCAAACCTGAGGAAGTCTCCTGAATTGTTGATGTCAGGTTAGCAGCTGTTGTTGCCGACATCAAAGGTGGAAAAAATTTAAATCTTTAATATTTAATTGCCATCAAAGAATGTTGTTTAATCCTAGCATAAAAAAGAAAATGCCGGGAAGTGAATGCTCATCAGATAAGCGACGAACTAAAATCTGCTTGTGAGCAACGTAGAGCTTTCAGATGAGAGCTGTCCCCACCCAAAGAGACTCACGACCAAAGGTCCTCTGACAATGGTACACTGCCACAAACCCTGCCGAAGTTCCTCCTTCTTTGCTTCTTCCAAGAGAATCTCTATGAAAAAGAAATGTCTTAATATGCTTGACTTAAAAAAAAAATGGCTGCAGTGACGTCAAACGTACCGCAAGGGAATGGAATTTTCTGTATCTTCCTACTCTACCTGGCAACCAGGCAGCCATATGTACCCGAGAGATGGAGCTGTGTGTGGGATCCTCTGTGCCGAGAGTCAGAATTACCCAAGAATAATTTCTCTGTGGATCATTGGTAAGGTTTCTTGTCCTTACACACAGTACCATCAGCTGATTCTTGGTCTCTTTTTTACCTCTTGTTTCCTGGGGCAGACTCATCCTTTTTTCTGTCCTCCCAGAGATGGGCATCAATCCTACCCAGTTTATGTGCTGGCTCTATGTCCTCATCGCTTCTGTTTTCTTTATTTTTCATAGTCTTCATCTAACAGAGAGATGATCAGAAGCAGATCAATCACACTGTAAGGGGGTGAACCATCATGCCCACACACTTGATTTCTCTGTCAAAAATGTGGTTTCTACCTTGCTAATGAAGAAGGGACGTGAGTACACAGAAGGAATGTCTCTGGCATTGCTGACACGGTGTCCCTAATCTCAGCCCACCTGAGCCAGCCACAAGCGACTTTTTTGGGGAGCAGCTGCTGAGGCCACAGTGCTTGACTTCACCTGAGAAATTCTAAACAAGTTCCCAAAGTCCATTCTAGGGATTAACAATCAAGTCCCAAGGCAAAGAAAGCATTTAAGGTGGTTTTAGAGACTGGTCACCAGGACCACCCCAAGATCAGCTAGCACTTGGGATCCTGGGAGGCCAGAGCCTGAAGTCCAAAGAAAGTGCCTTCTCAGGCAGGCTCTGTGTTTGTGGGGGGAGGGGAAGAAGGGTGGGAGGGGCAGGAATGCAGGCTTGGCACACTACTTATGACGGTGGCTCACTGCCCCCGATCTGTCTGTGGTTTGGGCCCAGATGTGCCTGCATCTGGCCAAATCGTGCACATCATGGCCACAGAACTAAGGGCCCTCTGCTCAGATATGGCTCTCAACTGTTGATTTGCTTTGACAACTCCACCAGTCTAACAACCAAGCACTGGCAATGCCACCATGCTTGCCCTTTGCATTCAAATGAACCTATGAGCCGTCTTTCTAGGTAGGTCTTTCCTCTGGGCAAGGGCATCACACAGAGTAACCTGGGTACATCTGGGCACATCGTCTCCTCAGCAAAAACGGTGCCAGCCCAGAGATGGCCAGGCAGCCGGCTGCCCTCTCCATGGGTAGGTCATTTCACCTCTCTGAGGCTCCAGCTCCTCATCTATGACAAGAGGGATACTAGCTGCCACAGTGTCAGGGGACTGAGCGCAATGCATGGCACAAGGTAAGCGCTCAAGGAATGTGAGCTGCTGCCTCTATTTCCCTTTGGGTCCTTCCAATCCTCAGTTGGGGTTTGCATCCTCTAAACAGTCCCACGACTGTAGTAAATGTGACCTGTGAAGACAACTTTTAGAGATACTTATTGGGAGGTCTGTGACATTCCTGCCAATCCCTAAAGTCAACCTAGAAGAGGGTAGAGAAGGTGCCAGAGAGATGTCCTGGGCAACCTCTTGTCCAGCTTCCTTCCTGTCCATCATCCACTACACGCCAGGTACTAGCCTGCCTGAGCGAATGAGGCACTGGCCTTCGGGCTCTCAGGGCCCATCAGAAGGGCCAAGCTCATGTTTCAGAGCCGTAGGTAAGGCCCTGCACCTGGCACACACACCAAACACAAACCCGAGACTTTGCTTCCATGTCTGCCTCCTCTAGTGCAGGAACATTTTCACTCTAGGTCCTTGGAAAGGTTGCATCAGGTCAGACAGAAGTCCCAATGGCCCCCACTGCCCCCAGATGAAGTCCAGCCCCGCCCCCTGGGCCGGATAGATGCTCCTTCCTCACTCTACAGCCCTCAGCTGGTTCTCTGTGTTCTCCCCTCACCTCCTGCCTGAATGGACCATAACAGCCTCTCATGGGGTCTCCTACTTCCCCTCTTACATCCTTCATTCTCGCAGCAGTCAGAGTGAGCTGCCAAACAGAGAAATCAAGACCACGCCACTCTCCTCCTGAAGATCCTCGAGTGGCTTCCTGTTGAAATAAAGTCCCTCTTCCCCATTATGGCTACAAGGTCCTGCACGCTCCTCACCTCACACCACATCTGCTCACTCACCGGGCTCCATCCACCAGGGCTCTGCACTTGCTGCAGCCTCAGGGCTTTTGCACATGCTGCTGCCTCTGCCTGGAATGCTCTTCCTTTAGTCTTCAAAGGTTGGCTCTTTCATTTAGGTTTCAACTAAAATGCTGCCTCCTTTGAGAGAGCTTCCTCGACCTTGTATCTAAAGGAGGCCCAGTTACTTTCTAAAATAGCCATTTGTTTTATTGTCTTCACAGCATCTACCCAGATTTAAACCAGTCTTGTTTGTATACATGTAGATTGCCTTTTTCCCCTCCACTAGAATGCTACTCTGTGAGATCAGGAAATTTGTTTATCTGGTTCACTACTCTCCCCGGAGTGCCTGGCTCTTGTTAGGCACTGATAAATGTCTGTGGGATGAGTGAGGGAATGAATCGTTACTTCATTAACCCCATATCGCTGCCAAGTCAAACATTTTCTGAAATCTTCCTGAGCTCCATGCCTTCTCCTAGGACTTTCAAGGCCTAATACAAATTCTTCCTCCTCTTCTATAATGTAATTGCTCTTTCTGTTGATCTCTAATAACCTTTTGCCAGTCTTTTCCCATGGATTTGTTTTATTTGAGGACATGCTCTGCCTCCCCTACGAATTTGTAAGTACCGTGTGGGCAGGGACCCCATCTGCCTCATCCTCATCTTCCTGTGCATAGGAGAACACGCAGTCACATACGTGCACTATTGAATCAGGACACCCTACTCGCCCCAATTAACATTGTGAAGCTGACAAGTGGCTTTTGCCACTTGGATTCTCCCTCTTCTGCTCCTTTCCCCGGGTCTTAGGGCCCCTTTACTTCCTCTAGGTTCTCAGTGTCCTCTCCTCACCCCCGTCTCATTTCACTACCTTGTCCCCATTAAGGCCTAGTCTCAGATCTTTCATATCAAGGACCATTAGAGCCTCACCTCTCCCAAGAGGAGCCTCCCTTTAACAGGAACCCTTGCCTTGAGCTAAAGAGAAGATGGTGGAATTTGGTAGATGGTTCTCCTGGTGGGGTTTAAGTATCAGTGACACATTTCTTTCCTATCCCAGAGCTTTCCTGTGCTCTTTAAATCTTGCCACATAGGCAATGACTTGCTCTGCATCTATCGAGCTCGGTGGGGCCTCGTGACCAGGACAGAGGCTAGTCTCTGACCTCCTGGAGTCTCCCCCTGAGTACTCCCAAGAGTGCTGGATGGCTACAACAACAGTATGAATAGACGGTTACATCCTGGGGGTTATAGCCACGAAAAGAATAGAAATGCATTTCTCATCCCACAGCTATGTCCTGTCTATCCACTGCTACCTCCCTCTCTGAAAGAAAAGACATGTGAGTCAGGGCCAGTCTGGGAGCCAAGAAGCCATGAGGACGTGAAGATCCCTGTTCCCAAGTGCCTGTAAACTTGCAGATCATGAAGCTGAGAAATGGAAGCACGCGGAGGTTCTGTCCTTTCTGTGGTTTGCCCTGCTCCCTCCCACCTCTCCCCCCCAGCAGGTATTCCAGCCTGACAGGTGGGGTGAGGCAGATAACTGGGACGAGAGGGCTTTCATTCTTAAAGCAGAAGACTCAGACTTTTAAGGTGACCAACCACATCCTCACCTGAAATTTTAGGAGGAAGCCACCAGCTAATCCTCTCGATTCTGTGCCAAACACACACTTTGAGTCAGATTGCCCCTCTTTCCCCATTGTCATTGTGTCCCCAGTCCATATGGTCGTTTCCTTTTACCAGGGACCACATTACAGGAGCCTCCTAACTGGAATCTCTACGTCCTCTAAGCGAATTTCCATCCAGCGTCCAGATCCATCTTTTGAAAATGTACATCTGTATGTCATTCTCTCTATTCCAAACCCTTCAATGGCTGCTCAGCAGACTCCAAATAAAATCCAAACTCACTAAATCCTACACAGTCTGGTTCTTGCCATCTCACGTCTCTCCTCACAAGGTCCCAGCTCCATGGGCCTCCTCATCCCTCAGAGGCAACAAGCTTTGGCCTACCTGCCGGCCTGCCATTGGCATTCCCTCTGCCTGAGCTCCTCTCTTTGCATGATCGCCCCTTCTCAAATGAACAACTGAGACTGCCAACCTGTCTGAAGCAAAGCCTCTCAGTTATTCTCTGCTAATAGGACCCTATCGATTTTTCATAGAATTTATTACAATTTATAATTATTTTATAAATGCACTAGCACATTTGTTTATCGTTAAGAAGGTAAGCTACTTGTGGAGAACAATTGTGTTTTTCTCACTGGGCCCAAGCATACCACCTGGTATTTCTTATTTACTATCAGACCCTCAGCATCTAACAGGTTGATCAGCATACAATAGACATCCATCAGATAAGTGAATAAAAATGCAGGACTTTGCCCCCCGCCCCTTTCCAAATGGAGGTACCTGAGGCTGCTCTCCAGCACCAGTCTGGGGCAGAACACAGTGAAAGGTTGTGGTCATTCCAGAACCTCAGCAGAGTAAGTCTCCTGAGAAGTGTTAAGCATTCTCTAGGGCCAAGCTAATGTGGGACAACTGTTTGTTAGCAGTACCAGAGAATTCTAATTCCCCGAGGTGATCGAAATCTCTGGCCCTGATTGATAATGGAGTGTTTTTATCTTGAATAGTTTAGAATTTAGCATGAAATGGAAAATTAAATTATACAGTTCAAAGATGAGGAAACTGACGTCCAGAGAGATTAGCTAGTTTGTCTAAAATCATCAGTTTGTTACTGATGGAGCCCAGGCTAGAATCTAGTTATTGAGTCCATTGTACTTTCTCCTGTAGCCCATTTTCTCTTGCGCCCTCTCCTAGGAGCCTGAGTGATTTGCCTTTGCAATAGGCTGGTTTTCTGAAGAGTGAGTGAGGCCGGTGGGACCTCCATCCTCTTTTTGTATTTTCAAAATGTTAGTCACAATGTAACTCAAGATATATTAGGTGCAACATTGTCTCAAAAGTTTTGGTACCTCAAGGTACACTTATGGATATAGAAAAGTACCTCAGAAAGAAAAGATCAAGGACTGTATCAGTTATCTATTGCTGTATAACAAACTGCCCCACACTTAGGTGCTTAAAACCCCCATTTATTAGCTCCTGATTCTGTGAGTAGGCAATTTCGGCTGGACTTAACTGGGCAGTTTTTCTGCCGCCCCACCTGGCTGGCTTGTGGTGCTATCTCAGTAACTAGGACTGCCAGGTGAATGGGCCCACATGTCTCTAGTGTCTAGAAAAACAGACTAGTTTCCAAAAGCATCCAAAGAGAGCAAACCCCAATGTGCAAGTCATTTTCAAACCTCTGCTTATACTCATGCTTACTAATGTCTCAGTGACCAAAGTAAGCCAAGTCAAGTTTAGAATCAAAGGGTGGAAAAACAAACTCCGTTTCTTGATGAGAGGAGCTGCAAAATATTGTTGCCATTTTTTTTCAATCTACCGTAACGACAGAGTCAGATAAACCCCTTCAGTATCATATTCGTATTGAAAATATTGTAACCATCCTTTGGTTTATCTAGTCTGTTGGGGGTGGGGGAAGGAGGCTGAAGGGAGGGGCTAGCAGTAGCTCCTGGCTGTGAGGGGAGAGAAAAACACTAACAGCCTGGAGGAATGCAAGCTGGAGACCCTGAGAACTCTGTTACCCAGCCTAGGTACTCTTACAGGGCCTGAAGTGGGCAGACCAAGGGCACCCAGTTGAGAGAGGAAAGACCTCTGAAAGCTCAAGAGTCATGAGCTGCTTCATTCTCTTCTCTCCTGGCATCATGAGATGCTGCTTATGTGTGTGGTTTGGCCAAGAAAAAAGAGGAGGGGGGTGGCGAAGTGAGAGAGAGAGAGAAGAAGGAGGAGGAGGAGGAGGGGGGAGAGAGAGAGAGAGAGAGAGAGATATTGAGAGAGAGACTTCCACTCAAAACATAGGCCAGTCAGGGCTATGACCTCTGTTCCTAAAAATAAAGCCTGTGAAGGAAAATGAAGGGTAATGCACCTGGAGGTGAACCCATAGGTCAAGTGGGCAAAGCTTTTAAATATACTGTCTTCTCTTTTGGTACCAGCATGATGACATTCCCCCAAGCTCAAGGAGAGCTCAGCCATCAGAAGGCAGATTGCAAATCAAGGTAATGATGGACTGAGCTCACTTTTCTATCTTGTCTGACAGAAACATGCTGAAGTTCAAAATTTCTCACATTGGTAGACTGCAAACAATAAAAACAATAATAATAACAATAATAAAAAGAATTTAATTTACAAAGCCGAGGCCTTATTCTAGATTGAGTAGGCGATGCCACACACAACAAACTAGTATTTTCAGATCCCTCCGCCAAATGTTCCCTTTGGACCTGGCCTTGCGCGGCGAGGTGACAGAGCCCACCACCCGGAAGGCAGAAGGGGTTCCAAACGAGGTGAGGGAGGGACACTGCTCTGAGGCCTTTTTCTTGTAGCTCCAGACAAATTAAAAACCTCCTTACCAGCTATTCATTCAGAGGAGGCCTCTTCCTTCCTCCGCAGGGGGCTGCAGTGTTGGAAGGAGATCGGATTCTGGGAGGCTGGGCCTCCGGGAGCCCTCAAGGAGGGGGAGCCTGCGAGAATGGTGAGAGAGGGAGGCCCTAACCCTGAAGAGATTGGCAGGCAGGGAGTGGGGGCAAAGTGCAGCCCAGGTCACTGGGAAAAAAGAAATCTCAAAGTAAGGGAGTGGGGGAAAGTTCCACTTTCAGCCTAATTATGAAAGAAGCCTGAGTAGAGAGGGGCGGGAGAGCCCAGAGGAGGGAGAGAAAGGAAGTGAGACTTTGCAGAGAGCAGAAAGATTCTCAGGGGGCACGGGCTATCGAAGGACCACGCACGGGAAGGTGCCGCCTCTTCACATAGGGGCCAGTTAATAACTGGTTTTGAGGGACCTGGAAACACCTTTGCTTGGGACTCCCAAAGAGGCAAGGTAAAATGCCCTATTCAGGGTGGGACGAATTGATTTCCCAAAGAAGAACAGCACCATTTCCTCCAAGGGCCCACGGAAGTCCTCCTTAATCTGCCCTGGAGGCAGCAGGTGACTTCGGCTCAGGCCCCTGGAGGCGCCTTTGTTCTGGGGCATTCTGCAGCCCGCCCCGCCCCTACCCCTCGCACCTGGGCGCCAGCCTCAGCATGCACTTGTCCAGCCTTGGCTGGCTTGCAGGGAGGGATGGGTGGATGCGTTTGTATGTGAAAAGCCACGCGTCCCCCAACTGCCGTTTTCCCTTTTAGCTTGACACATTTGCTGATGGTTTTCCAGTTCACTCTGACAGCCACAGAAACCTACTTCCAGGGAAAGAAACAGTTTGCCTGCAATAGTTTATCTGGTAAGTCAAGTTTGTGACCGAGACTACCAAGCAGGCAGAGCCTCAGCATTCCTGGCCAGAACCCTGCCCTTCAGGAACTCGGCTCTGCCCTCGAATCCGCAGGGGTTCCCTGCTGAATTCTAATCCGATCCCTCGGAGGTTTGCTAATTTAATTGTGTAAAGGTCCACACCTGAGACATGCCCTTAACTACCGTTAGGACATTACTTAGCTTAAAGACTGTACGAGTATTAAGACAGGGACTTAGGCACTGAAAGCTTTTACCATCTCTCAAACATCTGAGTCAAGCAGAAGAAAATTGGGGTGGGGGGGCGACCTCCAAGTTAGATAAAGCAACAAGAATTAAAGTCCTTACTAAGTTATTCTGAAATATGCATTTAGCCCTTTGTAAATTAAATACCCTGGGTTTTTAAAGAGCGATTTCCCCAAACATCTATTATTCGCATCAGTAGGACAGATGGTAAGCCACTGTACGATTTATAGAAACTAAAAGTCTTCCTATGCTAAAGGTTAATGAAAGTGTAATTTGAATCATGAAATCTTTGTGTGTCAGCTCGGTTTACACAGGGGGCTCATTAAGGATGCGTTGGGTAGGGTGGGCGGCGGGTGACGTCACAGCGGGCATTTAAATGGGCGGGGCCAGGCTGCTCCGCATGGAATTCTTTAAAAATATAAAAGCCTCCCTCCCTCTTTCCTTCTCTGTCTCTCCTGCTGTAACAACTTCCCCAACTGTCATGGTTCCACCCCGAGGATTTCACTGAGAGAACACGTTAGAGGGAATCAGGAAGCAGAGAAAAGGTCACAAATAAGCACCTCAGGAACAATGAAAGCTTTTCTCTATGCAGCAGTGGGAGAGTTGCTAGAAAAACTGGAAAGGTATTAATCAGAAGTGGCTATAAATCCTCTGGAGTTTTGCTCTTATAAAACTCCTCAGAGAAAGTCTTGAAGGAAATGCAGGTCAAAGCCCAAAAAAGCTCTTGATCAGAGATTGCTGGAGGAAAATCTTCCCAGACGCCGTTTAATAGGCAGCAATCACCCCAGGAGTGGGGAAGCCAAGTACGCTTGAAACATGGTTGCAATTCCTAATAGGTCTTGTCACACTTAAGGCACTGCAAGCTCCATCCAACGAACAGCTGAAGCTAGCTGGCGATTCATAAAGCCAACAGTTTAAAGTTTATTATGATGAAAGCACTTAATGACAGCCATCGCTAGGGGCCCATCATTTATAAAGCTGTGCTGAGTATTAGACATGTAGCATGACCACCAATTTTATGTCACAATTGCTACCATAAAATGACCTTTGGTGATTTTTGCTGCATGTGGTGGACAGCTCTTCCTTCACATTAGTGCTCTGTGGCTTTCTTTGCAGACTATTATGCTGTCTAAAGCTTATTTGGCACTGTCGTGAGTCTCAACCCTTGTTATTACCCCGAAGGCCTGTCTAAAAAAAAAACAAAAAAAACCTCATGCTCTATTACGCCACTCCAACAATTTACAGTTCTTACCAGCTTTGGTGTGTGTAATATTTTAATGCAAATATGCTTTAGCATTGCATTTTATTTAAAAAAGAAAAAAGTTCCCATACTTCTGGCTAGTGCAATATCCATGTGATGGGAGTTCATTGAAATCAGCCTCTTATTCCCAGGTCAGGTCTCATTCAGTGGGCACTCTTTTCCCTAGTCTGTTAAAACACCTCCAGGGAGAAAGAAAAAAAAAAAAGGTTAATTAAACTTCCCTTGAGAAAGATTTTTTTTTTAAGATCCTATATGTGATAAACCCACCTAAGGCAGAAACACCAATTCTTATTTCTCTACATCCAGTCCCAATGGAAATTTACATCTGAGTAACATTATTTAATTAGGATTCCATTTTCCAACCTGCTTTGTGTAGTTAGAAAGTGTTTGAATACACAGCCACTTTACGGCTCCGAGGTAAACTGCTGCTGAGAAAGTGGTCTGTCCATGCTACACCACCTTTAAATTGTGTATATAATTTTATAAATGATATAAAATCTGCTTCTAGTCCCTGGAAAAAAAAAAAAAGAAACACAAGCATGGCACACTGCAATTTTGGAAGGATTTAAAATATGTGATTTCTGCTGGTACCTACTGTATTGGGTTTTATATAAAGCTTTTTTCAATAAGGTAAATTGTTACATGACAAACTCATCTTCCACCATTATCATCTGCTGTTTGTGTTTAACAACAGGAGTCCCGCTCTAACAAAACTGTTGTAATGGCTGCACAAATTACTCAGCTGAAAGCTTTTCACCAAACAAAACAGTATTAATCAGCAGTTCTTAGGAAGGTGCTAATTAAAAACAATTTTCTTCCTCAGTTTGCAATACTAAAGCCATCTTCACTTGCACAGTTTCCAATATACAGCTACTGTATTTGCTCACACCTCAGGTCCTCTATTAACTATTGAATCTCCTATTAGCCATTTCATTACATTTCTGTTCACAAGCTTGTTGACATTTGAAAAGTCACAGTATGATCTGTTTTATCTATTTAAAAAAAATGTATTAATTGAAAAGTCAGGGGGACAAAAAAGGCAAAATATAGACTCCAAATGCACAGACTTCCAGGGCAGAGAACACAGTGAGCGTTTAGCAACAGCCTGGGCAGAAAGCTCTCTGGGTAAAATGAAATCTGAGCATTAAAAGTGGCATTTCAGGCTTAATGGTTTGTTAAACACCAACAGGCTCCTTCCTAATTTGGAAACAGGTCGCTCAGGACAACATATTTGCCCTCTGTCTAAATTCAGTTTCTAAGGAGACCTAGTCTGGTTTTCAAATTAATCTTTCCTCTCTGGGATACAATCAGCATAATTATGACATTTCATACTGTTTGAACTCAGGAGATTTTGATCTGGGGTGCAGTCTCGGAACTGGAGCCCAGATCTAGGGTCTAAACAGCTTAATTTCCCCTGTAAGTGTGTTTGCGTGTGTGTGTGTGTGTCTACATCTACATCTACTTAGATTCCCATGTGAGCATCCTGCTTCCCTCCCCAAAGCCCAACGAAAGGGTCCCACTGTACAATGCCACCAAATTGTTTGGCATAGACTAGAATCAAGTCAAATGCTGACTAAGGGCAAAGATAAACTCCATGAAGCTGGCTTGAGGGAAGGGGACAGTCAATTCCTATTTTTAAAAAATCAAAAAACAAAAGTCTAACCTTTAGGGGAAGGTATGCTCCACTTTGACCGTGGAGAGAAGGAAAACAAAACAAAACAAAACAAAACAACACACCACCACAGCACCCTCCTGCCTACGGTATTAAAACCAGGTTCTGAAGTATCAAAAGCAGTTAACTAGTTTAGGACAGACACCTGGCTGTTGCAATAGGGCTCCAGAGGGTCACTAATCCTTCCATTCACTCAGTTAACTGCTGGATCCCCCAAATTGATTCAACAGGTATGCAGTGGTAAATTCAGCCCATACTGAAGCCAAAGGGAAAATCAGCAAGGGGCGGGCAGCTCTTCTCTGAAAACACCCGAGGAACCAGCCAGAAAAGCTTTTATGGCCCCGACAAGTTTTCTGCTGAATACTGAGCACCTAAATTACCCTTCCCTAATGGAAGTTACATTTTCATGCTCAGTCAAAAAGCCAACAAAATATACAATTTATACAAAATAGCATCAACCTCTTAGGTAGTCTTTTCTAGCACTTTTATCCCAATTCACAACATATGTCTTGCTATAAAATAAAATAAATTTCTTATAACCAACTTGTATGTGGCTGTTCATATCACTGCATTAGAACTGACTATGGGCGATATTAGAAACATTCTTACATCCAACCAAAGCTACTTAGCATGACAAAGGAAAATGGTGAGTTTGATCAGAAGCTATAGGTATACGGGGAAGAGGAATATCATAATCATTCTTATGATTTCCTAAGCAGACAGACTTCTTTTTGAAACAAACACATGCATCATTACAGAACAGACAATTATGGAATGGAGCATTTCAATCACAGTTATACAACCCAATACTGGTGCATAGAAATAATTCTTAAGTATAAAATTCACAAGAAATGTAAATGGATAAACTTCCTACAGCAGCCATATATCCCCTTTCTCAATATTGGGATTTCATTAAAATATGAGAAAATAAAAAACACTTTTAAATTATTCAGTAATATACAGCATTAGTTTCTCACAAACTTCCAAAGAGCCTGGACTGGAGATGTTTCCAGGTGAGGATCCCACAAAGAGGAGATGTATGAAACCTTTAGTATTTTACAGAAGATTCTCTAGGTTTTAATCACACAGTAAGTGCAATCTTTTTTACTGGGTATCTCTTGGTACGAACAGCTCAGTTCTTACACCCTGTCCAAAGGTTAGTATATTCTCATATACTGGGAAAAAAAAAAAAAAAGCAATACGGTTTACTTTTTTTAAATACAATTTCTCTCAGAGACATAAACACTGGATTTCTACACCCATCATGCACAAATGTAAATTGAATTCTTGCCAATTCATGTATTTTCATGAGGAAAAATGGAAATATTCTCATGGTTCTGCTGTTCTATATTTTTAAAGAAAAAAAGAAAGAATAGACCATGTTAGGTGCTGTTACAGGGATGGGCTTTCTTTGTCTGGCAGATTTAGTTGCAGGTTTTACAGAAGAAATAATTTCTGCTGTATTTTCACCAGTACAAATGGAACTACCTGTGTTGCCTTTTAAAACATTCCAAATTCTAATTTTTAAACAAGAAAATATGAAGCCAGTGTGCAACCTATACAGTCGCCAAAGGAGAGCTGCCACTAGCTGAACTACTCAGCTAAATGGCTGGTTTGCATTGCCCTGGTCTTTATCTAGCACTGAGAATAGACTGCTGTTTTATCCAAAGAGGAATAAATTGCTGTTATTGTGATGTTAGCCCATCACTTGGCATTGCAATTCAAGTTTTTGTGAGAAAGAAATGTATGATCTAACTGCGACTTGACCTATGCCTTCCGAGATCCATCTAGGTGCTCTAATGGAGCAGAAAAAGTGGTGAACACAAGGACATGCAAACTGATGCTGAAAAATTTGTTTGATGATAGAAGGGAGCGGAGAAGACATTTGAGAGTCGCTGTGTTTATGACAGCTAAGTTTGTTTAACATGCAAAAGGATTCACCCCCAGTCTCCCACCTATCACTTTAATTATATCTATCACACTAAAGACACCCTTTGCCTCTACTAAAGATATAAGGAGGTGTAGCTAACCTCCTAATGACATTACTGCTAAAGTGGGCACAGATGATTCCTTACAGATAAACATCTGAATTTCCACAAAAGGCATTAGAGCATCTCCTGGGTGCACTAGGCAAGGATATGCTTGGGTCCCCTGCAGAAAAGTCATTCTCTCTTAATCCTAGGTAGCATCTATTAAAATGTTTACTATACACTTGAATCGCGGCAGAAAACATTATATACTTACTTTAAATAAGATAATTGTGTGATTGAGTTTTTAACATCTCCCCCTGCTTGCAATCTAGTTTATCAACCATTCACCCAAAATTTCTCTGGAAAGGACCTATTTTGAAAGAAGCCTGGAGAACAGCAGCCGTGAGATTTGAGTCCTGATAAAGGCTCACTTTTCATTCATAGTCAGAGCCTAAATGTGCTCTTCTTGTACCTAAACAGATAATAAGCACTCAGCACACTTCTCCTCCTTGACATAACACATTGAGACTAATCACACATAATTGGAGAGGAGGGGCAGAGGGCTGGCCAAGCTATTGTGTCCAGAGGACAAACGGTCAGTTTATGAGGCTTTGGGCTGATGTAGTCATTGCTTATACATCTATAGGGGAAAAAAACATCCTGTTTAAAAGGAAAAAAAGAGAACCAGCGAGGGAGACAGACAAAGAGATGGCAGAGTTAACACAATTAATTTAAGGGAGATCAGAACGATATGCTTTATTTTGATTCACCAGAACAGAATCGTGGTGTTTTGCTGTGTTTACAGATTAAAAACTACTGCCACCAAAATGAAACAAAGACCAAGATATTTTTTTAAAGTGTGTGTGTGTGTGGGGGGTTGGGGGGGTGGTTGGGTGTGGGGGGGGGGAGAAATCGCCAAAAGGAATTCTGTCTCAGTTAGCTGTAAAAACATTTAGCGTGCTCACCAGTCCAACTCAAATCTCAGATAAGTGGTTTATAGACATTTAAAGACAAACAAAGGTTTGGTGCGGGAAGAGCAACAAGCAGCCTGAAAAAAGA